>NW_026294447.1:29503259-30103259 GCF_007827085.1 Peromyscus californicus insignis | reverse complement strand
TGATCACCAACCCATCCTAACAAGAAAGGTACATCAGCCAGTAATAGTCAGACTGTCATTCTTCTTGCTTCTTGACCTCAATGAGTGCCTCACTCAACACTGTGCCTTTGTAAACTTTAAATTGTTTCCTAAGATTTTCTATCTCAAATCCATTAACAAAAACACCTTAGCCTACACTTACTGACAATTCTACATGCCTAAATTCTCTCTAAGGGTAGTGGTTGAATCATTAATCTGCTTTAACAGCAATGTTTGGAAAAAGTCAATCACTATTATTGTAAATGCCAGTAACACTGCCCAGTGTGGGACTAGAAACCTCTGTGAGTTTTCATACCACCCATAGATTATGAGGGAAGTGGTAACCATGACGGCAACAATCAGAGTTTTGCTCAGTAACAGCATGAGGTCCTCAGGACAGATAATCCTTGGGACTTTGCCTTTCCAAGGCTCACTCAGGCATAGTTTTGCCAACAACCAAGCCATGTTCCATGATTTCCAGTGCTTCCTGTTGCTCCACTAGCATGGCCCCAAACAAGCAAAGATGGTACATGGGAGAGATTATCGAGAGGAAGAGAAAGGAGAAAATGATATAATTATATCTTACTTTTATGAAGTTTTTTTTTTTTTTTAAAGAAAATCTCCTTTGCGACTGGAGAGTTGGCTCAGATATTAAGAGCAACTGCTGTTCTCACAGAGTGCCTGAGTTCAGCTACTAGCACCTACATCAAGATGCCTATAACTCCAGTTCTGTGGATCCAGAGTTCTGATTTGGTTTCCACAGGCATGTATATGCATATAGCTCACACACACACACACACATACACACACACACACACACACACACACAAACTTAAAACTTGAAAGAAAATGTATCTCATAAGACATTAATGGGCCTTGAAGAGTATAATTGTAAATTATGCCTATAGACATCCAGCTTTGGTAATCAGAAAGACTAAGGACAGAGGTTTGGTCATTAGGATATCATTGGAGATCTGGCTCACATAAGACCTGGCTACATAATTCAGATTAAGAAAAATGAGCCGGGTGGTGGTGGTGCATGCCTTTAATCCCAGCACTCGGGAGGCAGAGGCAGGCAGATCTCTGTGAGTTCGAGGCCAGTCTGGACTACCAAGTGAGTTCCAGGAAAGGCACAAAGCTACACAGAGAAACTCTGTCTCGAAAAAAGATGAGTACTATATTCAAATAGATTTCTTAATGACATTGCCTTATTAGTAGTCTGGAGTAGAGGAGAGATACAGAGAGAGATAGAAAAGAGAATCTCATTACTTTGAAATGAAGAAAAAGAGTCTTACCTACTTCATTCTTTCAATAAACCTAGCAACACAGAACTAGACTACACACTAGTCATGTCAATCAAGATTCATCTGTTTGCATTCTAGGTGTTTTGTTTTGTTTTCTTTTGAAACAGGTTGTTTTAGGGAGAAGTTCAGAACACTTTCTAGATGGGACTGGACCTCTTGCTTAAATGCTTTCTGTGCAGGGCTTAGAGCCAGAAGAGTGACAAACAACTTAAAATATTCAGCCATGAGTAAAGGAGATGAAATTGGAAGCCCAAGGTTAGATAACTGGAGATTCCTCATACAGCACATGCTCCTGAGGAGAACAAAGTATGTCCATGGCATGGACGAGCCAAAACTGTGCACATGTCAACAGCATGCCACTCATTCCTATTCTCAGTCCCTTACTTTTTACATCTTCTCTTTTATTTCTCTTCTTTACTGTTATCTCTCTCTTTGCTTCTAACTTAGCTCCACTTGGCTTGGCTGCTTCCATGAAATTTCAAAGTCAAATATTGGTCAGTCAAAGCCTGCTTGGGTGGCACATGCTTTTAATTCCATAATTTCAGAGTCTGTTGAGGAGGATCAAGAGTTTTTTTTTTTTTTTTTTTTTTTTTTTTTTTTTTTTTTTTTTTGAGACAGGGTTTCTCTGTGTAGCTTTGCGCCTTTCCTGGAACTCACTTGGTAGCCCAGGCTGGCCTCGAACTCACAGAGATCCGCCTGGCTCTGCCTCCCGAGTGCTGGGATTAAAGGCGTGCGCCACCATTGCCCGGCTAGGATCAAAAGTTTGAAGTCAATCCAGGAGCCATAGGAAAACAAATCTCAAAAATATTTCAGCAAAATAACCAATAAAAGGAAAAATTACTTTAACACCTTTCTAAGTCTTGGGTGAGTTTTTAAACTGTATTGTGACATTGCATTTCCCCTTCAATTAGGCTGATTATTGACTTGTTTTACTCTTTTTTCTTAGACACAATTATATTGAAACTAGTTTGTAAACAGTTTAACAGAAAAGAACTATGTTTCCACAAGTGCCATCACCACTTGCTCAAATTAATTAAAAGTCTTTTTAGGAGCCAAAGGAATTTGTGCAGCTCTTTTTGCCACATAGATTTCATTGAATTTCATAGTAAACAGCACCATTTGGTTTGGATGTTCAATACATACTTATTTACTGTATGAAGGAACAAATTCATGAATAACTAAAGTAAAATTCCTTATTATCTGCTAAGGATGCGTTAGTCACAACACATATATACACACGAGTCTATGTATATAGACTGCATCTTTTTTCTACCCACTTTTGATAAAGCAGCAGGTGCTTCCTGATAAAATAGTAAATCACCAGGTGCTTCCTTTTTCGTGCCAAGAAAACTCACAATGAATCCACTAAAAGAACAGATTTTGTAAAATGAATAAAAAGCAGACATTATACCCATAATAATAAGCACCTGGGCCTCAATACAGTTTCTTTTCTACAGAATATGATAACTAGAGGGTATTTGAGGATATATACTTATAGATAAACACAACACAACACACACACAAACACAGAGCTTAAAATAGCACAATTTCTTTGGTGAAATTAAAATATATTTTCCTGAAAGATTATCTTTTAAATAACCCTGGCAATTTTAAGTTGACTAGGATGGATCTGTTTTATAGTGTGTGTGTGTGTGTGTGTGTGTGTGTGTGTGTGTGTGTGTGTGTGTGTGTGTGAAGATGATTTAAAAGAAAACACTGCAGTCTTAAATGCATATCCATAGACTCTTAAGTCATTATACCTTTGAGTTTATGCTAACATGACAACAATAAGTACTGATATATGTCAATTCAATACAAAAGATTTAGTTTTAAATACTGTCTGTTGATAAATACAGCCTGTGATTATTTATATGTTCATTTGGTGACTCGTTATTGAAAATATATACACAGACCAACATCACAAAATGAACTTAGTCAATCATAAATAGAAACCCAACCCAATTCTACATAATATTGCACCAAGAATTTAAAAATAAACATGAGTACTAATGTTTTCTTTCTGAGCAAAAACAACATGCTAAACTGCCAACCACAAATTAAGAAAAACTGTCGGCTATGTTCTGGTCTGAGGACATAATTAGTGATACAGTATTTTAGTTTCCCTGGGTGCTAATGGCTGTGTTCAAGTTAGCAGAGCTTTGTTTCTTTGCTAAGAAAGGTCATGTTGAAATGCACCGAGGAATTAGAACTTGGAAGTAGGCAGGGAGGAAAATGCAATGAAAAGCTATTATGTTTGAATCTTGTTTGACTTCTAGACTTGGTGTAGGTGTATCGATGTGAAGAGCAGAGTGAAGACAAGAAGTCTCAAAGTATTGGTCAAATGTTCAATGATGTACAGTGATGTTCTCACCTAGTTGAACACATGTATGGCTTTTGTGATGAGAAATTACATATCAAAATATGAAATTCGTTAAGATTTTATGTGGTGTTAGAAACAGTAGTTCCAAATTAACTCAATTGCTCAGTTGGGCATATGAGCAACCTCACATTTCTCAAATGACTTTTCTTAGTTTTAAAGTTCCTGGGGATTAGTTATAATAGATGTCACTTATCTCCAATGTTTTTTCACATTTTAAGAAACACAGTTGACCTCTGTATCTGCCTCCATTCGGCTGAGCTCCAGGAATCCAATTGATGAGAGAGAGGAGAGATACTGCAGGTGAGGGACGTCGAGATCGTGATGGGATGATGTGCAGAGATGACCGGCCACACTAGTGGAAGCCCATGAACTGTGGACTGGTAGCTGTGGAGCCCCCATGGGACTGGACTAGACCCTCTGGATACGGAAGATGGTTGTTTGGCTCGAACTGTTTGGGGGGCACCCAGGCAGGGGGATCTGGATCTATCCCTGGTCTATGGGCAGGCTTCTGGAACCCGGTACCTTTGGTGCAACACCTTGCACAGCCTTGGTGCAGTGGGAAGGGGCTTGGACTTGCCTAGGCTCAGTGTGCTGGGCTCTGCTGACTCCCCATGGGAGACTTCGATTTGGGGGATGTGGGAATGCAGGGTGGCTTGGGAAAGAGCCAGGGGATGGGAGGAGAGAGGAAGGGGGATCTGTGGATAGTATGTGGAGTGAGTAGAAAATTTCTTAATAAAGAATAATGAAAGAAAAAAATTTTTAAAAAGTATTTATGTAAACACCATGTTCAATAGTAAAGTATGATGTATCATGTATTCAAATTAGTATTTGATTTTTATTTTTAGCTATATATAATTTTGATCATAATTACTAATTAACTACAATGTATGTACCTAAAATTAAATATTTATATTGACTTTCAAAAAAAAGAAACACAGTTGACATAAGCTTAACAATTTTCAAAACATGATCTTGATGACAAGATTTATGTAATTAATTATTTTTGATTAGTTTTAGAACTGAAAATGTAGCAGATACTTTATGTCATCATTTTCTTGGACAATAATATGAACATTTATCATTTTTTTATCATAATCCTCTCAAAATTAGGAAGATTTTAGCTGGATGGAATAACTGTTTTCTTTAGTCTTCAGTTTTTAATTAAGTATATGATGATATTTCAATTCTACAAGCAAGAATCAAGACATGCATTCTTTGAAAGCCTTTCATTCACATTCTTGTTCTTGTAATTAAGCTTTCATTGTGTAAAATGATCGATTTAAATCCATGATTCTTACCTTTTGAAGGGCTTGTGTGCCTATTACTTTAAATTACTTCATAGGCACCAATTTAGTTCAGCAAATAATATGAAAAGACTATTGTGTGACTTGTCTTGGGAAGATGCGAATAAATGTCTTCTCACCCCAGATAGTGCACTTAACACAAACCAAGGAAGCAATTCTCCCCAACTATAGCTTAGTTAACCAGTGAGTTTGTCAGTGTTGCTAAGAGCTGTCAGGGTGAGAAGTAACTTGCAGGACTATGGGTGACCTACAGGCAGCCTACCCCAGCACATGTGAAGACTTACAAAAGCTGCTTCCCTTGAACTCCTGCATCAGCTGCATTAAGAGCCCCTGGAAGCCTTTCTTCTCTGTAGTAGTTGTTTACTGGCTGAGTAAACTTGGGGAAAGGAGTTTTTCAAGCCTTTTAATTTGCATGAGCTGCCCTCCCTTCAAGAGAGAATTTCCCTTTGGAGGAAACAGCTATTTAACATGTATGTAAAAATGTTTTTTTTTCCATTCCTATTTTAACATACTTCATTTTTCAATTTTTGATAATATTTGAGGAATAATGATATATATTATTTCATTTAATCGAATATAAATGTACAACTACACAAATTTCCTAGAATTTTTTTTTTTTGCTTGTGTATCTACCATAGAACTCACCTAAGACATTACTCTCAAATTCCGTTAAAAAAATTCTAGGTAATTAGAATTGAATTAGAATTTTAGAGCATATTGAGTATGACACCACCTTAAACAGGAAGTAGTAAAAGAATTTCACGTATGCACACTTCAGTTGTGTTGTTTTGATATTTTCAAGCCCTAAGACAGGGTGAAATGTAAGTCAAGAGATTTTCATAGCTTCTATCAATTAGGGAAATCAATTGTGTGTTGTATTACTATGCCCATATTATCAACATTTCAGTGAGGTAATATACATACAATATTCTGGCTCATAAGGATAAATTTTATTTGACAAAGAAAAATATTTTTTATTCATTTAGTGCATCATTTAGAAACATCTAAGGAACCCAATGATGAAATAAAAAAGTAAGAATATATTGGGTACTTACAAATAGTGATTTAAAGGTGAATAATATTAAGTAAGATGGTCATAGAAATAACACACAATTTTAATGAGTTTCTGTGTCCATAATAAATTTTGTGAAGCATATGCTTCTAGCACTATGACATTGTATCTGAAAAGCTAGAAGGCATTGCTAGATATCAAGCATTTATAAATGTGAGTTTGTTTATCCATGAAAATGTCTGTAGGATATTATTTTATAATGCCATGCTCATTTTTTTCAGAGCATCTGATGTACAATAAAGGTAAGAAACATTTCAGGACTATGTTTGTTAAAGTTGGGTTGAATTCTGTTTGTAAGGCCATTGCTCTTTCCCTCATATCCTACATTGTCAACCAAGGGTTTATTTAAGAAAACATGTTTGCTTTAAGCCCCTAAAGAGGAGAACAGAACTGATGAAAGTAATAGTACTTCATATTTTCATAATCAACTATATATCTCACCCCAGTTTTAAAACAGTTTTATTTTCAGGGATGTTATACCCATGAAATTTCAACAACATGACAGCCTAAACAGGGCCTGACCAAGGATGACACTAACAGACATGCTTACACTGAGCTCCAACCCTAGATGAAGAATTACAGTAGATTTTTCTTATAGCAGAGAAATTATCTTCCTAAAGGAAATGCCCCCAGAGCAGTCATCCAAATACAAATGATTATAGCTAAAATCACATACAAACAAGTAACATTATAAGGACATACATAATAACAGTTAAAAACAAAACAAAAACAAAAACAAGGCAGAAACCATGGATTTGAGAGAGAGCAAGGGTAGAAGAGTATCTGGGAGGGGTTGGCAGAAGGAAAGAGAAAGGGGAAAGTGATGTAATTCTATTTTAATTTCAAAAAATGAAGTAGGAAGTTGACTTGTTAGTGTGGAGTGTGCTATTCTAGGTTTCATCCCATGGGTGTCAGAAATCAGACTCAGGAGGTGTAATCAGTGGCTTTTCTCTGTCCCACCCCATTCTGCAGCCTCTTCCAAATTGTATTAATTGTAAATGCTCAGCTGGTAGCTCAGGCCTATTACTAACTAACTCTTACACTTAAATTAACCCAGAATTTTTATCTATGTTTAGCCACGTGGCTTGGTACCTTTTCTCAGTACAACATTCTCATCTTGCTTCCTCTGCTTCTGGCTGGCGACTCCTGACTCCATCCTTCTCCTTCCCAGCATTCTCAGTTTGGCTTTCTTGCCTAACTTCCTGATCAGCTACCAGCCTGACGCCTTTTATTAACCAATGAAGGTAATGAATATTCATAGTGTGGGAAAGGATCATTTCACAGCAAAGAGGATTCTTGCCTACATAGATGTATGCTTTCACCACTCTATCAGCTGCTCTCAGGAATTTAACACTCCAGCCACTGGTGGCAAGTAGGACATCGACTGTCTTTTCCACCTAAAAGATGTGGCCCTTAGTATTTAAAAGGGTCCATTTCAATTTATTGCTGGGCTCAGAATTCAAGTTTATTTCTTTAGACTTAGATCTTCCAAAATTATATTTTTTTGCCTATTAAACTATTCCCTTCCCTAACTATTGTATTTTTTTCCTGAAGACTGTGCTGTACACCTTAGATGATCTATAATTTCCTAAAGGTGCGTTTGTTGCTAAGGATGACACTATAAGGCTAAGGTTATTATTTATCTTTGATAAATAAGAGAATAAGTGGTTTATTACTGTTCTTTTCATAATAAGCAAGAAAATGATAGCCAGAAATCCACGAGCAGATTAACAAGATAATGAAAGTGTGTATGAGATTGTATTCAGCTGTGAAGAAAACTGAAATAATGAAATTTGAAAGAAAACAGATGGTACATGAAAACATTATTTTAAGTAAAGTATACTAGGCTCAGAAAGACACATACTGTACATTTTATCTCATACATGAATCCTAGCTGCTGTTAAATATGTGTATGAGGGAGGGAGAAAGTATGGGTAATGACAAGAAAAACAGGAACGAGGACTATGAGACTAGGAAAGTAAAGACATAAATGAAGCAGGGGTTGAGCAAAGTAGGAATAGGGATTCCCAGACATAGAAGGACCCAGTGGACAGGCAGGGTAGGAGAGGAAAGTGGTAGAGGGGCAAAAATTAGCCAAATAAAATATGCATGAAAACCTCACATGGAAACCCATTTATTTGTAAGTGAACTTAAAAAAATTCAAGTAAAATGTGTGTAGTTCTTAGGTTGTATGTGTTGAAGTCCTAAATCTCAGTGCATACAATAGATGCTACTTTTTTCATATTAAATTTTCACAACTACAAGAAAACCATTTATTTGAAGATTTAAAAAAAGTCTTTAAGTATATGAAGGTACCATCCTTATTTACAACATTCAGTTCTCATTTCAGAGGGTAGAGATCTAGTTGCCTTGTGAAATATAATGACACTGTGAAGCTTCTATTCAAACTTAGCAAATGATGTATTTGATCACATTTGATGGAGTGGTTGAATTCATATGATCAAGCCAAATACTAACAGAGAGAGAAGGTTTAATTATTTCATGATAGGCACTAAAAATATTGGGTATATGGGTCTCATACAGAGTGGAGGTAAATAGTTATGTTTAACTCAATGGGTGATAAATTTGGACATAAATTTAAATCTTTAAATTTTATAATCAATTGTCTTTCAAAGGCCAAATTTTATGGAATTAGTCAATGTTATAAAATATTTCTACTTATTCTTGTGCCATACTCATGAAGAAATATACTAACTTTCAATTTCAAGGCATTTTTAGAGAATGTATACCCATATTTGTTTACAAATTCCAGAACTATTTCTAAGAGAGTCATTTTCTTTTTAATATCTAGTATTGTCACTGATAATATTTTTATATTTTATATAGCTGCTGTGGGATGTTCTGTGTGTTAAATGTGTTGCTCTGATTGGTTAATAAATAAAACACTGATTGGCCAGTAGCCAGGCAGTAAGTATAGGTGGGACAAGGAGAGAAGAGAATTCTGCAAATAGGAAGGCTGAGGCAGAGAGACACTGCCAGCCACCGCCATGACAAGCGAGATGTAAGGTACCAACCAGTAAGCCACAAGCCACGTGGCAACTTATAGACTAATAGAAATGGGTTAATTTAAGATATAAGAACTAGATAACACAAAGCCTGCTGCGGCCATACAGTTTGTAAGCAATATAAGTCTCTGTGTGTTTACTCAGTTGAGTCTGAGTGGCTGAGGGACTGGTGGGTGAAAGAGATTTTTCCTGACTGTGGGCCAGGCAGCACTGGAGGAAATTCCAGCTACATATAGTCTTAGAGGAAAATGCAGAAAACGATAATTAGTCAATAAAACAGATATTTCAATAACTTACTAATTTAATAAAGCTTTTGTTTTTGTCAATATAGCCAAATGTAACTGAGAAACTTACCAAATAACTAAGTCAAGGCACTCTGTTTTCATTGCTGTATTTCTCAAGGGAAAAGAAAATATATAAAACTTGAGCCGGGCAGTGGTGGCACACACCTTTAAACCCAGCACATGGGAGGCAGAGGCAGGAGGATCTCTGTGAGTTCAAGGCCAGCCTGGTCTACAGAGGGAGTTCCAAGACAGGCTCTAAAGTTACACGGAGAAACCCTGCCTTGGGAAACTAAAGAAAAAAGGTGAAAGGATTCCCCACCCATGGCAAGAAGCCATTCCATGAGCGAACAAACCTGTGATCAAGTGCTGTGAGTTTAGCAACTGGATTGTGAATTCACTGCAACACTCATGAACCAAGAACATATGATGACATTATGAGAAAAGAGTTGTATCATTCAGATCCTCCTTCCCAACTCTCCACTTCTGATATAATAAATAACTCATAACCAATCACTATCCTGTCCTTTTGCTATCATCCTGGAACATCACAACTTGCATGCACTTGAGTATAATGTGCGTGTTGCTACATTATCTGTAACTCAAATCCGGTAGTTATAAATGCCTCAGTTTGCTCTCTGTTTCTGTGACCAACATAATAACCAAAAGCAGCTTCTGAAGAAAAGAGCTCATTGGGCTTGTACTGAGGTGGGAACTGAGGCAGAGACCACAGAGGAATTCTGCTTATTGACTTGTTTCCCAGATTTCCTCAGCTGTCTACCTTATGCAACCCAGAACCACTTGCCCAGGAACGGCAACACCCACAGTCGACTGAGCCCCGCCCCCCACATCAAATTAACAGTCAAGAAAATGTCCTGTGGATATGCCCAAAGGCTAATCTGATGGAATCAATTTCTCCACTGAGATTTTCCCTTTCTAAGTGTGCCATGTTGACAACTGAAGCTGCAGGTGAGAGTAAGAGGGTATATATTGATGCTTATATAAATTTTCATATCCATGTTTATGCCTATGTCTACACTTATATCTGTAGTTTGTTTAAATAGTACAGTTTGAATACACAAGGTTTTAAAATTTTGTATGGGTATGTATGTTTTCACTGCGTATTTATCTGGGTTACCCTCAAATGCCAGAGGGACATTTGACCCCATGAAATGGGAGTTCAAGAGAGTTGTTAGCTACCCTGGGGTTTTGAGAGCTGAAATCATTTCCTCTGGAAGATTAGTCAGTGCTTTTAGCCACTGAGCCATCTTTCTAACCCCACAAATAAATTATTAAACATGATCTACCTGTAACTAAGTGGAGATTCATAACTGAAGACAGCATGTAACTTGAATTAAATACCTAAGGCTACATTACTATTCTTGTAGAATTTGTGTATGATTCCACTCAGTTAGCTTGACTTAGGGGCTTTTATGAGATTGAAGCCCAATGTCAAGTGCTGCTGTAGTCTTCTGAAGGCTGACACTGGCAAAATGTATACTCCAGCTGATTGATAGACACTGTGCTGTTAGCTGGAGGCCTGTTTAATTCCATAGAGTCATCTCTGTACTGCTGCTTCAGAGTCTACCTAGTGTCGTGGGTTGATTTTAATTAGGAATGGGACAAGAGTCTAAGATTTATGTTTGAAGTCATGCTCTGTACCTTGCATTGTGTTCCTTATCTGTGCCAGTTTCAGGAAGGGTTAAACAAGGAAATCATATGTGGAAGTGAGAATATTAAAGGCCTTTTAGAGAGTGGCTAAGCACCAACCAGCTTCATTAGAGAGTAAGGAACTGGATGCAGAAGAGAATTGCTGGGCAGTGAGAATTGGAACTGCATTTGGGAAAGGACCAGCATACTCTCAATAGTGTGTTTTCTGTATTCTCTTTTGTGATGGTATTTAAAGATAATAAATTTTAAGAATGGTCAAATGTTGCCTGCTGACTGTCTACTTCAAATAACAGAAATGAGTTGGATGGTTTTATTATTTGTTTGGAAAAGGCAATAATAGCCTAACACATTCAGCTTTGCAGCTGGGATTAATCTGACTCTAGAATTAGATCAGAGAACCTGAATGCTGTCAGGTGTTTAATGCCTTTGCTTCTTTTATAGAATGGATCTGTCAACTTTTGAATCTGTCCCTCCACAGAAATTCATTTTCAACAACAACTAGCCCTTGTGTGAATAAAGAGACTTTGGGGGACTCTCTGGAGTCTTAGAGGCCAGTGATTTGATTTAGGGGATCTTTTATTAGTCTCATTCATAGGGTCAAATGTTATCAGATATGATGGCTGATATCTCATGTCCCGACACATTGGGCTGTTTATAAAACACACATCCACAAAAGACCAAGTGTGATAATATTGTGTGCCCTAATAAAATATGCCTGAAGATCAGAGAACAGAACAAGGTACTAGATTAAACATAGAAGCCAGGCAGTGCTGGAAACTTTTAATTCTAGCACTCAGGAGGTCTGTCTGGATCTCTATCAGTTCAAAGCCACCCTGGACTACATGAGATTGACTCAGTCTAGGAGAGAAACAGAGCCAGACAGTGGTGGCACACCCCTTTAATCCCAGCACTTGAGATCTCAGGCCTTTGCTTGGGAAGTCATAGGCCTTCCCAGCACTAAAAGGGAAGTGATGTGGTGGGCAGAGAAAAGTGTACAAAGTGTGAGAAGACGGGAACTAAGGCTTTTTGGCAGGAGTGTCCCTTTCAGCTGAGGCTTTTTAGCTGAGCACGCCCTTTGGGCAGAGGCTTTTTCAGGTTGAGGAGTTGGTGAGGTAAGAGGTGATGGCTGTGACTTGTTTCTTTGTCTCTCTGATCTTTCAGCATTTACACCAATATCTGGTTCTTTTTTTTTTTTTCTAAATTATAAGACCATTTTGAATTCCTCCAACAACCAAGCTAGACAACTGTCACCCAGATCCCTGATGCATGAGCTGGCGCTTTGGACCCATTCCCTATGGTGGGCTGCCTTGTTCAGCCTTGATGCAGAGGTGGGGAGCTTGGTCCTGCTGCTACTTGATGTGCCATGCTTTGTGGATTCCCAAGGGAAACCTAATCCCATCTGAATGGAGAGAGAGTAGGAGCTGATGGGCCTGTAGAAGGGAGGTGGGGGAAGGAAATGGGAGGACAGGAGGGAGGGGAAACTGTGGTTGGAATGTAAGATAAAATAAAGGAAAAATGTCACATTATAAAACACACACACACACACACACACACACACACACACACACACACACACACACCAGTTTTGGTTGGTCCTCACTTGCATTTTTTCAGAGTGATGCTTTCCAAATGTAGCTTTTACTTCCTATAGAGGGAGAAGATGGTCTACCACTCTTGGCTGTTCTCAGGCATTCATTCTTCTTTGAGGATGGAAGAATAATTAAAACTATCTTCTCGCCAGGCTGTGGTGGCGCACGCCTTTAATCCCAGCACTTGGGAGGCAGAGGCAGGCGGATCTCTGTGAGTTTGAAGCCAGCCTGGTCTCCAAAGCGAGTTTCAGGAAATGCGCAAAGCTGCACAGAGAAACCCTGTCTCAAAAAAACAAACAAACAAAAAACAAAAAAAAAAAACTATCTTCTCAGAAGTAAGCTGTGCATTCTATGGGGTGAATTTTCTTTTTTTTTTCATATTTAAAATAAGTTCAAAAGAAAAGTACAATGAAGATGAAATAGCCCAAGTTCATTCTGTTACTGAAGAGAAAAGAAGGTCATTTAATCTTAATTTGGCTCTCTTGGTGGTAGGGGGAGAGCACAGTGTTTTGAAATTGGTTTACATTCAAATGAACTCTGACTCACTTATGTATTATTTCTTGTCTCATTTCAGAATTGTCTCAAACCTCTGTCAGGGGGATTGTAATGACTGACTTACTAAAATGCCCTGCATGTTTTATTGCCTCTTATTTCCTCAGGAATCTCTTTCTGTGGTGGTGAGATGGTGGATTTAAGGGACTAGAAATCAAAGCATAATATTTGTCTCATTAAAATGTCTGTCTATCACAGACATCATGTGTTCTTTTGACCTCATGAAATGTTTTTGCATGGAACTTGTCTACAAAAACTAAATTCCTATTACATAGCATCATTTATTAATGGATTGATATATTATTTATACATTATGTGGATCTGAAAGGAATTTCTTGTGGTTATTTAAATGGTATGCTTAATAATAAATTTCTAAGAGCTTATTTTGCATTACCATGGAACCATACATGTGACTTCAAATCTTCAGTAGTGAAAGTATTCAGGAAACAAAGGAATTGACAGACAGAACAGTAATTGAGTCCTAGTCAGTGGTTTTGGATTTATATATAAGTAATTTATTTTATCCATAATTGGATTTACAAAACAGTTGTTTTTGGCACAAACAAAACCATGTATGCAAAATAAAATAAAATAAAACTGTATTTGTAATAATTCATACATACAATGATCTTTCAGACATTGTAACTTTACAGTGTTGCTTTGGGCCTTTGATGGTTTATGAGAAATCTTACCATATACCATTCCAAAATTTATGAATATGTTTTTAAAAAGTGTTTTAAGCATGTGTATATCATGGGAGAAAGTCAACTTCTAATAGTTTTTATTATATAAACATGACAATTTCATTAGACTTTTGAGTGAATAAATATACTTGTCCATGACTAAAATTAGTTTCCAGGTGATAGAGCTGTATTTCAGATACTAGCATACATGAAACTAAAAGTTCAACCTTCAATACTTCATACCTAACATTCCAGTGCTAGGGATGTGGAGGATACAGGATCGGGAGATCAAGGACATACTGAGCTCTACATTGTGACTTTTAGCCCACCCTGGAATACAAGATTCTCTCAAAACAAAAAAAGAAGAGAAGGAAAGAATGGCTTTTAGGAAACAGATGTTCTCTGACACAGGCTTATGGCTTGCTGGGAGTAAATACAGTCATTGCCTGTGTAAGAACTGTGCACTTTCAGTTTCAAGAAACATTGCAATAATAAACCCAGAGGAAACTACACTAAGTATAGGAAGTATGGTAATTACTGGTTGCAGTGCTCTGTCTTTAAACTAATTGCCTATTCTTCCTTTACTTTCAGTACACTGTTTTCATTGGTCTTGAGTGTCTTACTCCTATTTTCTTTGAATTTTTTCAATCACTAATGGAACAATGTCAAGGCAAATTATTTCTGTAACAAAAACTCCTTGGTAACTGCTATATTGTCCCAAATATTTGTCACTGTCTTTAATATTCCCAGAGACATATTTTTTTGTTTTTAGCTCACTGATTTGATACTATACTAGGACCAAGTATACACCACTTTAGGTAGTCTGATTAAGTATTATATATGATAAGATTGGGAGGAGAATGGATTGTTAATACATCCCGTCTGTTATAGTTAATAATCATGTATAAGCTGGCACTAATTTTGTTGGATATGCAAAAAAGACAGTATCAAACATTAACTATCTCCTTCAAAGGAGATGAAATCAGTATGGAAAAAAAGACATACACAATCCTTTCATCATGAGGAACTATTTATAATGGCCATGTAATTGAAAGAATCTAAGAATCCATTAGTCAATGAATGGATAAAAAACATACACATATATACATTATGAAATGTTATCATGCCATATTGTAATTTTTTTTCCTCTTTGGTCTTTACTCTTGGGGGGGCCTGCTACCCAGCTCCCAGATAAATACACTGAGACTTACTCTTTCTTATGAGTGCCTGACCTTAGCTTGGCTTATTTATAGCCAGCTTTTCTTAAATTATCCCATCTACCTTTTGCATCTGGGCTTTTACCTTTCTCTATTTTTGTATATCTTTTCTTCTCATTCTGTATCCAGCTGTGTGGCTGTGTGGCTGGCCCCTGGCATCCTCATCCCCTTCTCCTTTTCTCGCTCCTCCCTCTTCTGTTTTCTCCTTCTGTTTATTCTCTCTGCCTGGCAGCCCCACCTATACCTCTCCAGCCTAACTGTTGGCCATTTAATTCTTTATTAGATCAGTCAAGTGTTTTAGACAGGCAAAGTAACACAGCTTCACAGCATTAAACAAATGCAACATATTTTTGCATCATTAAACAGATATTTCGCAGCATAAACAAATGTAACACATTCAACAAAACCGTGTATTGTAAGAGGTATTGTCATTTGAGGCTACATGTATGGAGATGGAGATTATGATATTGAATGAAGGAAGTTTCACAGAAAAAGATAAGTAGCGTGTGGTCTCCTTTACGTGAAACCAAAAAGATTTTTATGGGTTTTGAGAGCAGAATGGTGGATAACAAAGACTGGGAGAGGGAGGGTGGGAAAAGTTGGTCAATAAGTATTAAGTTAGAGAAAGAAAAAAATTCTCAGGTGGAAGCACAGTAGGGTAAGTATTGATTTGAGTAACTAATGTATTATCTCTTTAAAAAAAACTGGAAGACAGAATTTCCAACAGGAATAAATGATAAATTTTGAAATAGATGTGTTTCACATTATATTTTCCTATTCATATATAAAATTTTTTTCTATTTTTTGCTCTGTTTTTACTAACAGTTCAAATAATTTTAAACTATTACCAATTTCTCTATTCATGTTGTATCTCCCCCAAATGAATATAATGAAACTTAACCTTCCCTGTGACTGCATTGAAAGTGGGACTTCTTTAGGGCATGAAGTGATTGATAGTGCTCATGAATGACAAGCGAGTAAAGAGACCAGAGTTTCCTCTTTGCCATCAGAGGACACAGAAAAACGTGCGTAGACTGCATATAGGTCAGAAGGTAGGTTCTCATCAGACCCTAAATCATCCTTGCCCTTAGGCTTTCCATTCACCAGAACTGTAACAAAGAAGTATTTATTCCTTATAAGCTATTATGTCCATTTATAGCAGACAAGACAAACCAAAAATGTGTGGTTTTTATAAACTATGAGGTATAATATTTGCTCATAACATCTGGTGTGTTTGCAGTGACATAGTATCTCTTACGTATAGAACTACTGAAGTCATTCTTTCACCATGGGTGCACAGCTCTTCGTTACCCTTCTCCTCTGCAATACAGCCTCAAAAATCTTACTTTAGATAAAGGCTTCATTTACAATACCCACTTAGCAACATACACTCAGGTTGAAGCTAGTCTAGCTAGGGTACAGGCATACTGTCTCTAGTCCCAGATACCAATATGCCCACATCCTTGAGGCTCCCTGTCACCTGAACATCACTTGTTCTCGATAACACTGCTTTCACCTAAGAACCCAGTCTATCATGCTTGCACAGCCTCAGCTTTTATCTGCTTAAATCATTTTTCTAGGAACAATGACAAGTTCTCCCATTTATCTCTGGAAAGTTTTCAGCACTGTCTATCAGGATATTTACAATATGTATATCATATTAGCAGGCATCATTATCTGGGATTATATTATAGACCTTATCATATTAAATTAAAACACAAATGTAAACAAATTAAGTTTTTGAATAAACATATAACTTTATGTGGTAAATTGATCTCTATAAACCCTTAGTAAACTATGTTATTAAGTTACCATGCACCATTGTTTGCTATAATACAATATGTGCATGGAATTATGCTGGATTCACGTTTTGTCTCTTTCATTCCAGTCTTTAAATTGCTAGTTGCAGTGGGCTGTGGTTTTGTGGTAAAGCACTTCCACAGCATACATGAGTCCCTGGATTGATGTCTCAGCACTGAAAAAGTTAATTAGTTATTTTGAGACACTTTGCAGTTTGATTCACACTTGCTATTAGGAATCATCTAAGAATGATGTAGCAACTTGGAGCTTATGGAAGATTGTGGCCTCAAGTACCACTAACCCTCTTACTCTGTGTCACTTGCTTGCTCACTTTTGCCTTTTGGAGTCTATCACACTGCTCTGCACATCACTAAACTTGCCAGAGAAGCTCTATTATTTCCTGTCTTCACTCTTTAAAGCTGCCAGAGACAAAGCGGACTCTGGCTCGAGTATTATAAACTGTCTTCAGTGTCTTCAGGTTAAGAATAGGAAAAGGAGCCGGGCGGTGGTGGCGCACGCCTTTAATCCCAGCACTCGGGAGGCAGAGCCAGGCGGATCTCTGTGAGTTCGAGGCCAGCCTGGTCTCCAAAGCGAGTTCCAGGAAAGGCGCAAAGCTACACAGAGAAACCCTGTCTCGAAAAACCAAAAAAAAGAATAGGAAAAGGAGAATTTCATTCTGTAAAATTTTAATGGGCTAGGCAAGGAAAATGGGTATATATTGATTAAACCGTATTTTATAAAACCTTTTGGTAGGAGGGAACTTGTTGTGTTTACTATAATTTGCATGTCTATAAAAGCTCTTGTGTTGAAGATTTGACTCTCAACAGCGGCACTATTGTTAGGCTGATAGAAGTATAAAGGTGTGTCCATCTTCAGGCTGCATGTGGCCCAGGACTGCTATGACTACATTCCAACACCAAACTATAAAGTACTAAAAAAATTGTATGTGTGTGCATGTTCAATTTTATTGTGCAGTACTCCAGTTGTCAACATCACATCTCAATGTCTGGGAATGCATGCATAATTGAAACAAATATAAAATTATCTGGTCCTTGAGGCCATGGAGATATCCTTGAGGATGTTGGGATCCTGGCCTGTGGCAATTTTTGTTGTACCTTAATAAACTTTGCCTGAAGATCAGAGGACAAAAGAAGCCACTAGATTAAGCATAGAGGCCAGGCAGTGGTGGCACACACCTTTAATCTTAGCACTCAGGAGGCAGAGATCTGACTGGAACCCTGTGAGTTCAAAGCCACCCTGGACTACATGAGATTGATGCAATCTAGGAGAGATACAGAGCCAGGCAGTGGTGGCACATGCCTTTAATCCCAGTACTTGAGATCTCATGCCTTAGCTACCAGTATTTGGGAAGCACACATGCCATTAATCCCAGCACTAGCAAGGAAGTGATATTGTTGGGCGGAGAAAGGCATATAAGGTGTGAGGAGACAGGTACTAGGCTTTTTCAGCTGAGGACCCAGAGGAATTCAGTGTGAGGATTTGTGGAGATAGGATCTCACCTTCCATTTGGCCTGAGGATTCGGTAATGGTGAGAAGTTTCCCTAGTGGCTTGTTCCTTTGTCTCTCTGATCTTTCAGCATTTATCCCAATATCTGGATCTGGGTTTTTATTTGAAGACCATTTAGGATTCGCGCAACACCGGCCACTCCTTGTCTCTTTCTCTGTCACTTAGTTATAAATTGAGAGCTTCCTCCACCAATCTGCAATGATACATTAATGGCCAAAGGTCTGAAAATCCATGATCTTATTAGGTATCCATGAAAACCATGAGCCAAAATAAACTTCTTTTTTTTAAAAAACTTGATTAAATTAGGTACTTTATTCCAGTATGGGAAGTTGACCGACATAGCTAGAATGACATTTAAAGTACTGCCCAAACCACACAGCCATCCACATTTGAGAACCTGATCAGCAAGAAAACCTGGATATCAGCAGGAACACAGTAGGTAAAAAAATAAATAAACTTCTTCAGGTGATTTTTTTTGTCCAAGTTGATAACCTCACTTCCCCCTTCTTTTGTGACATAGAAAACTATGTCACATCCATGGCCATGCAGTATTATCTCTCTTACTAACTCTTTTCAATGCATTCTGTAAGCTTCTGAAATAGAAACTTGGGATTTTTAGTGAAAGAGATTAAATTTTCAAGTTTAACAATATAGCATTATCTTTCAGGACACAGGGAACTGACTGAATGAGAAAAAAACATGCTTTCCTCAAACTCAACTACCCTTCTTAAGAATAATAAGTCGATCTTTAGTCAAGCCATCTAATTCCTTTTCAAATTGAGGTTTCCTCCCCAAATCCATAGTATTTGATTCAAAGATACCGCTGTTAGAATTCTGCCTGATATTAATAAGTATGCCTGGATGGTAATAAGGCTGAGTGCACAGAAGGAGAGGCAGTCGGTACATTTCCCTTGTGTGAATACATTCTTGTATTAACACCTGTGCTATGGACACAGTGTTTACAATGTCTGTTACTGTAGCTTCCATCTTCTCATTTATTCCTTTGACTTTTGATTGTTGCTTACAGATAATTAATATAATACTTCAAATTTTAAAAATATTATTTTGTAAACATTATCTTTTTTTTGAAAATTTCATAGATCTACACAGTGTATATTGATCATATTCATCTACCACTACCCTTGCCACACTCCAACCATCCCTCTCTTTTTTTATTTATTTAAAGAAATTTTTTATTCATTTTACAAACCAACCACAGATCCCACTCTCATCCCTCTTCCTGCTCCCCCCAGCCCACCCACTCCCTATACACTCCTCAGAAAGGGTAAGACCTCCTAAGGGGAGTCAGGAAGCCTGGTACATTCAGCTGAGGTAGGACCAAGCCCCTCCCTGCTGCATCAAGGCTGAACAAGGCATCCCATCATAGGTAATGGGCTCCAAAAAACCAGCTCATGCACCAGGGATAGGTCCTGATCCCACTGCCAGGAGCTCCTCAAACAGACCAAGCTACACAACTGTCTCCCACATGCTGAGGGCCTAGTCTGGTCCCATGCAGTTACTAGCAATAGTGGAGAGAGTACTTGAACTGGCCTACTAGGTAATCAGATTGGTGAATACCCTGTCATCATAGAGCCTTCATCTAGAAACTGATGGAAGCAAATGCAGAGATACACAGCCAAGCAGTAGGCCGAGCTGTGGGAGTCTAGTCAAAGAGAGGGAAGATGGATTATATGGGCAAGAGGGATCAAGACCATGATGGAGAAACCACAGAGACTGAACCAAGCTCACAGGAACCCATCCCTCTCTTAACATAAGGTCCTTTTGTTTATTAGTTTCAATAACCTCCTGAGTTCAATTTGTGCTTCATATGTGTGCATGGGTATGGAGCTGTCCACTGGATCATGGACAATCTACTTGTGGCCACATACTCAATGGAGTGACAGCTATCACCAGCACTCCACACCAATAGCTCCCTCAATGGAGACGGGGTCTCAGGAGCCTCAAGGCCCATCTTCACACAAATTTTGACTGGCTTGGTCATGTACAGGTAGTTATAGCTGCTGTGAATTAATGCATGCAACAAACAGATCATTTTTAAAAATGAGCATTTCACAGCTCTTCGCTAACCAGCTCTTACATAATTTTTTCCCTTCTTCTTGGAAGTTTCAAAACTTGGGTAGTAGTAGAGGGTTGCTGTGGGATGGTCTGTGTGGCAAATGTGTTGCTGATTAGTCAATAAATAAATCAATGATTGGCTATTGGCTAGGCAGGAAGTATAGGCGGGACAAGGAGGAGAATAAAGCTGGGAAGTGGAAGACTGAGTCAGAGAGACACTGCCAGCCACCATGATGACAAACAGCATGTGAAGATGCCAGTAAACCACGAGCCATGTGCCAAGGTATAGATAAATGGAAATGGATTAATTTAAGCTATAAGAACAATTAGCAAGAAGCCTGCCACGGCCATACAGTTTGTAACCAATATAAGTCTCTGTGTTTACTTGGTTGGGTCTGAGCGGCTGTGGGACTAGCAGGTGAGAGAAATTTGCCCTGACTGTGGGCCAGGCAGGAGAACTCTAGCTACAAATGGCGTCCAACGTGGTGGCAAGAGTTTCCACCTAAAAACTGAGAAAAGATTCTAAAACGGAGCTAAAAACAGTTCCTAATTGTCTCTCTCAAATGAGCGGCAGCTGCAGGTTTGAGCTACTGGTGGGTTCCTAGCCTGCGCACTCAACCTGCCATATGGCAGGAATGAGGCCTCTGCAAGTGGCACATTAAGCTGCATGGTGGATTTAGACTTTGCTAGTACAAAATAAAAAAAGAGGTTTCTGGGCTACACGCTGCTTGGCTAATAGCATAGACCCATGATAGCTCCCAGAGCTGGTGGTAAACCACTGCCATGTTGGGAAGCTGAGGGGGGCGGAGCCAGCAGCCACAGTTGCTGCAGTTTAAAGCAATAGATTCACAATAAGACAGATTCAGATGTAATAGTTTACAATGTGTGTAAAATACACGTAGGCTTGAAAGAGACAAAAAAAGGTGATATATACAGTTATAGAAACAAATACATAGTTTTAAAAAAATAAAGTATTTAAAGAGACAGTAAAATTAATATAAAAAATAAGCCACATGAAGATGAATATTACACAGAGAATCTGGATTGTGTTGTCTTTGGGATGTTTAACTGCAGAAAAACATTTGATTGTAAAAGCTGTTGAGTTATGCCAAAATGTATATTTTAAAGATATTATGACTTCAAAATTTGGATATAAGGATATGTTGCTTTGGAAAGGAGACTCTGCTTTTGTTCCCACAGAAAGCCAGAGGCTATGGATTTGTTCCAGATTAAGATACATCAGGTTTGACCAGCCAAGACCCCCTGAAAGGTCTCTGATGACACCATGGCCCAGATGATCCAACATCCAGAATGGTTTCAAGGCAACTGGCTCAGATGATACATTCTCACTGACTACTCCATGATCCTAAAATTTTCTTTGTGTCCCCATAAGATACAGCGCCCCCCTCCAGCAGGAAGTAGTAAGAGAAGCTATGCCCAAATTCCCAAATTATATGTAATTTTACTTTGTTAAGATTAAAACCTTCCGCCGGGCGGTGGTGGCGCACGCCTTTAATCCCAGCACTCGGGAGGCAGAGCCAGGCGGATCTCTGTGAGTTCGAGGCCAGCCTGGTCTCCAAAGCGAGTTCCAGGAAAGGCGCAAAGCTACACAGAGAAACCCTGTCTCAAAAAACCAAAAAAAAAAAAAAAAAAAAAAAAAGATTAAAACCTTCCTTTTAAAAAAAAAAAGGGAGAAATGCTGTGGGATGGTCTGTGTGGCAAATGTGTTGCTGATTAGTCAATAAATAAATCACTGATTGGCTATTGGCTAGGCAGGAAGTATAGGCGGGACAAGGAGGAGAATAAAGCTGGGAAGTGGAAGACTGAGTCAGAGAGACACTGCCAGCTGCCATGATGACAAACAGCATGTGAAGATGCCAGTAAGCCACGAGCCATGTGGCAAGGTATAGATTTATAGAAACGGATTAATTTAAGCTGTAAGAACAGTTAGTAAGAAGCCTGCCATGGCCATACAGTTTGTAACCAATATAAGTCTCTGTGTTTACTTGGTCGGGTCTGAGCGGCTGTGGGACTAGCAGGTGAGAGAGATTTGCTCTGACTGTGGGCCAGGCAGGAAAACTCTAGCTACAATCCATCCACAATTAAATACTTTGTTGTCTAACTTATACCAGGTGCATTAATCAGTTATGAGTCACTGAATTAACCACTACCCACTACTTACTACCCACTACAAAAGGAAGTTCCTCTGATTAAGATTGAGACCAAGACAATCTATTATTATAAACAAAAATATTTTAATACATTTTGACAATACACCAACTTAACAAAACAATAACAGTAGGTGAGCTTTAGGGAGGATGAAAAGGAAACACAGGTGTGAGAAGAGGTAGAAGAAGTAGGTAAGAAGTATAATGACCTAGAAATCAAGGTGAGCATTTCAAATGTCACTACAAAATCTAGTTGGATGCAGTAGGAGGACTTAGGCAAGGAGAAATAATTTTGATTTCTGTATGATAAATGAATTAGCTATCTGATGGATGTAGAGAAGACAATCAGGAGGTACTTATTTTAGTCCAGGAATAAGGAAATAGTGAGTCATTCTGGCTGATAGTGTCAAAATGGCTTCTGGAGGTAGAATTTAAGGAGTATGCTGATGATGAAATATCTAAATAATCTTGTTTATGAGTCTTCTTCATAGAGAACAGAAGTCAACACCAAGAATGAATGGGTATGAAATATCTCACTGAAAGTTGAGAATACATAAAACCTACCCACAGGCCCATTTATATGTTAAAATATGATTACTCAATTGTACATCTGTTCAGGAACATTAATTAGTACAATATATGTGTCAGGTGTTTTACTTAGTATTAAAGATATAAAAATAAATGAGATATGGTTCTTATCTCTGAAGCTATAATTATTCTGCAAGAGGTAGCTAAATAAACAATTATGTGCAAGGAAATTATATTCATGAATATTTATGAAATAATATACAGAAATTAACAAAACAAGTCCATTGATATACAAAAGTGATATCACATCATGACCTATTTTGTTTTCTCCTCTGAAGCACAGGTCACATAACATTAGAATATATATAACATATTAAAGGAGAAGACATGAATAATTCTCTCAATGGCAATTTATAAAAATTCTGGTAAACTTCAATGTCCTTTTGTTATGAAAACATATCCTAATTGAAATAGAAATATCTTTTTGATTACTGAGTTCTATCTACCAGAGTTATGAGAATATATTAATAATAGTGGAGAAATTTTAGACACACTTCATTAGATTCTGAAAATAGAATGTTTTCTACTAACCCATTCTTTAACACTGCACTGGAGACTGTAACCATTCTAAGAGGCAAAAAAAAAAAAATTAACTTCTACATGACACAGAATCAAAAGAGTATTTAATACTACTGTATATAAGCTTTCACCAAGTTTTCAGAAATAACATTAAAACCCTCAAAAGTGGTTTAATACTTGGAATGTTAATTTCTGAATTGTATGATACTGCATTCAGTGTATTGAGTTCCTTAGTTTCTGATACTTTACCCTATTTAAAAGATGTAAATTAGTTCATGTTTGAGAGATAATGGATTTCATTACTCATGTCAATAGACAACATGCATATCATATTGACTTTATTCCATTACTGTGATTTCAACTGGAAAATTTATATATGACCAGATGCTACCTCCTACTCAGTAGGGTACATTACAGGAGAGGTACCCTTAGCTTGCAGAATGGGAATTCGTTAGACTCGAAAATTAGTGTATGAACTCTGGGGAACCAACACTATGGTGAATAGTTGTACTTCTGAATGAGCAAAAAGTATTTATGTAATCTTCAGCCTATAGACCATAAACCTCATTTGCTAATTTTTAAATATTGATATGGAAAAGAAAAGGTATAACAATAAATATATCAGGTTACTCCCTCATGTAAAATAATGTGTGCCACTAGCCATATAAATACAAAGAGAAATAAAAATTATATAATTTCAGAATAAATAAAGATTTAATAACCACAAAGTGTTAACTAAGAGAGAATACAGAATACTGTATTAGTTGGCTTTAACTGCCAACTTGACATGGCCTGATATTGAGTAATATGAGAGCCTCTGTTGAAGAATTGCCTAAAACAAACTAACCTGTGAGCAAGTCTTTGGGGGATTATCTTGATCATTAATTGTTGTAGAAGAACCAACCCCACTGTTGCAGAAGGTCTTATTAATAAAATCAAACCGGAGGCCAGTTATTGGGGTGAATACTGGAAGATCAGAGAAACAGAACAAGCCACAGCTACCTCACCTTGCCAATTCTTCAGCTGATCCTATTTCCTCAGACTGAATGCCTCCGAGTCCTCATTTAGAATGGATCTCAGCTGAACTGCTGCTCCAAAGCCTGAAAGCTTAACTGGCCAAATGCTTCTCGTTCCTGGTCTTTATGCCTTATATACCTTTCTGCTATCTACCATCACTCCTTGGGATTAAAGGCTCACTTCTGGGATGAGAGGTGTGTGTCACCATGCCTGGCTGTTTCCAATGTGGCCTTGAACTCACAGAGATCCAGAGGGATTTCTGCCTCTGGAATGCTAGGATTAAAGGCGTGTGCTACCACTACCTATTCTCTATGTTTAATATTACGGCTGTCCTGTTCTCTGACCCCAGATAAGTTTATTAGTGTGCACAATAATTTGGGGAACACAGTATCACCACACACTGTGAGCAGGGAAGATCAAGTTAAACAGAATCCCCAGATGGAGGGAGAAGATGATCAAGAAATCCTACCCACAGCTGAGGAGTTATTGGAAATTGATAGCTCTTTGGAAAAAGACAAAGTTTTGTTTGTTTGTTTTCAGAATGGCTGTGGATGTCTGCATCTGTTTCTATCAGTTGCTGGCTGAAGCCTCTCTGATGACAATTGGGCTAGGCATAAATCTATGAGTATTAGAAAATATCACTAGGTATCATTACACTGACATTTCTTTTTTTGCCAGTCATATTTGGTTCTATCCTTGGTCTCTGGGGCCTTGTGCTCCAGGCAATTTCAGGGGTGGACTCACTCTTGTGGAATAGGTCTCAGGCTCGACTAATCATTGGTTGGCTACTCCTACAATCTCTGTGCAAGCCTTACCCTAGTACATCCCATAGGCAGGACAGACTGTAGAACAAAGGTTATGTGGCTGGGTTGATGTCCCAATCCCTTCACTGGAAGCTTTGAATGTCTCCTTTAATAAGTTCTATAAGTTGCCTTCATCGTGAAGTTTTGTCCCAGCAATACAAAAGTAACTATGACAATCCCTGAGGCTTGGGAAGATGGAGTGTGACATAGATTCCCTATTTAAGGCTGAGCACTGCATAGTCTCTCATTTTCTGTATATTGACCAGCTGTAAGTCCCTGTGTTAATCAATGTCTAGTGCAATAAAAAGATTCTCTGATGAGGGCTGAGTGCTGTACTAATCTATGCTTATAATGATAAGTCTCTATGAATTTGTTTAATAGTATATCCATTGAGAGAAATAGTAATAATAGATTCTCTCATAGAATCTTTAACTTATGTAGCCTTGAGTTCTTGGCTCCATTATCTATGTTAGGCATGAGCTCTATCTTGTTGTTTGGGCCTTAAATCTAATAAAAAATGGTTAGTTCTTTCCATTACATTCCTACCATTATTGCATGAATGCTGCTAATTATCAATCCAGGCCAGGCTTTATTATTGTGCTTCACAGGATACACATCTGACTTATACTGATAATTACTTTTCTCTTTTGTTAGCATGCACACGTAGCACATTCTAAAACACTATGCCAGTAAGGATGAAGCTTCCATATCAGTACCAGCTTGATTTCTCCATGTTCTATAACTTAAGTATGTATTATCTTCATCTATTGCATCTTACCATCAACAGCAATGTGAATAGCTCATAAAGTAAGTCTATAGAATCCTAATGACCATGAACACCAAAAGAAGTAACCCATTTCTGGACCTTGGCTTTTATTTGATAGCTTGTGGCATCTGGGAGTGACATTGTTACCCAGTTACAGAATAAATCTTTTAAAACTATTCATGTTTGTATATTTTTATACAGCCTAAGGAATGGAGCTACCCTCCTTTAGAGTGAGCCTTTCTACCTCAACCTAACTGATACAGTCTCCTACAAGCACACTCATGAAACAAAATAATTTAAGATTTTTCAATGTTTGTATATTTAATTATGTGTATACATGTGTTCAATTGAATGGGTATATGCTGATGCCTACAGAAGCTTGAAAAAGATGTTGGATCCTCTGGATCTGGATTTATAAATGATTCAAACTGCCTGACATGGTTTCTAGAAAAAAGTTCAGGTTCTCTGCAAGGGAAGTACTCTAAACTGCTGAGCCATCTCTCTAGCTCTAGGACAATCTAATTTGAATAATCTCTCAGATGTGTGCCCAGAAGCTTATGCACTAAGGGATTCTAATCTTAGCAAATTGGCATCACAAACATTTAGAGTATTATAAAAATTGAAATAACATAGTTTAAAACAAATGTGTGATATTAAGATAGAAGCTTAGAAACCAATAAAAAAAGCCAGATAAAGATGAATTTAAAAGTCAGGATGATTGTTTCTGAGATAGCAAATGATATGAAGCCAGTTGGAAATAACACTGAAGCTGCTCTAGATTGACAATAGATTAGATTGTAAGTGGATTAAAAGAGGTTTAATTATTTCATGCTTCATTTCATGAAATATATTAATGTATAGATTGTGACACCATTAAAGGAGGACATATTTTGATATCCCTTCTCTGAGATGCTTCTCTGAGATGTCTTTGAGAATGTTGAAGAATTGTTATATAAACGAGGTGGGAATCACTAATAGAGTGCTTGTCCAGGATTGGACAATGAAGCCATGGGTTAATCACCAGCACCACACTAACTAGTTGTCCTGGTTTGCTTCTTATCCTAACAATCAGAAGTGGAGGGAGGAGAATAGAAAGTTCTGGGTAGTTCTTGGCTACACAGGGAGTTTGAGGCCAAACTTGCATCACCCAGTCTCAAAAATCAATCTATCAGTGAACAATAAATAAATGAAAGAGTTGAGGAAAATGCCAATTAAAAACAAAAACAGCTTAAAGGAGGAAAAATCAAATTACCTTCAAAACAAATGCTTAACTTGTAATTCTATATTCCTAAGCTACTTTGCTTAGGAATTCATTGAAACAAATTTAATTACAGACATGTAAATATTGAGCAGTTTTATCACCATATTATACATAATACATGAAAATGCAGCTGGAACATAATTTTAGATGAAATTTCAAAGATTAAGAAAGAATTCAAACAATGGATTTTGAATAGCAAAACATGCCCTTGTGTTTTCAGTATTTCTAAGTACTGAATATTATTTTAGTGTGTCTCCTAACAGACTATATACTGGAAGATTAGTACCTGGTGTGGCAATGCTGACCAGCAAAAGACTCTTTTAAAAAGTGAAACCTAGGGGAGATGATTGAGTCATTAGGATATTCTAAATAAATTGAAATGACATGATAATGCACTAGTTATCCTCCAAAATGGTCCAAATTACAAAGGTACAAAATTACAAAAGCCTTTGGAGTGAACCACAATATCAAGGACTCTTATGCTGCTGATGGCAACAGACATTGTGCATAGCACAGTACTGGAGAAATGTGGGGTGAGCCTTCCTTGTTAAGAGCAAAGTATTCTTTCCCAATAATTTTCTTCATAAAAGAAATTTTTTCTAGTTTTCTTCAGAATCTAATGTTCATTTTCTCCCTCTAAGTCAAGGAGAATTAATTCTAGTAGAGATGGAGCAAAGAAATAAAGTATTTTGGAAAATATGGGTTATACAGTGAAAGAGATGTGTAATTTGAAAAACTGTATCAATTAGAGGCCAATATTGTGCTTTGGATATGAGGAATTCCCCCAAAAGGATTTGTTGGAGGATCAGTCCCCACCTGATAGATGCAAACAAGCTGGGGTCTTTGTTGATAGCATGAGGTTTTCTTGTTTTGTTTTGTTTTAATTTTGGTGATGGGGGGGCACAATCTCTCTATGTAACCCTGGCAGTCCTGGAACTTGTTTTGTAGACCAGGCTGGCATCAAACTCAGACATTCTCCTGCCTTTGCTTCCCAAGTGTTGGGATTAAAAGCATGCACCACCACATCCGGTGAGGATTTTTACTTAAGAAACATACATCCAGTAATGGACTAATAAGCAGGTGGCATTACTGGGAAACTGTAGAAACTCTGAAGGTGGGATAGCAACAAAAAGTAGGTCACTGAGGGTGGGTCTTTGAAGGGTATTTATCCTGGCCCCTCCTCATTTATTTCTCTTTACCTTCTCTCTAAGACAGGAGTAGATATGCATTACTAAGACCTTGTCATCATGGTGTTATGCTTTGTCATAATCAACAACAGTGGGGCCAAATGACCATTAACTGAAAAGTCCCCTGCTACCATAGCATGTTAGCTGATTGAGAAATCAGGTCTTCATAAGATAATAAAATGAAATTAAGTTCTTATGGTGAATACTAATCTAACATTATTGGTGTAAAAAGGGGAAATTAAGTCATAAAAACAAACATAGACAAAGGGAAAATCATGTGACTAGAGTTCTATCCTGATACATCTAAATGACAAGACACACCATGACTTCCAAGTCAATTCTCCAAATCAAGGAGTAAAGAAGGCCTATTTCTTGGAGCACTTACAGGAGGTAGGATTTTGCTATGGATTTTTAGCTGTCAGACCTGAGAAAATACATTTATGCCTTTCTCAGCTATCCAGTATTGGATATTTTGTTACAGCAACCCTGGGACACAGATGCAAACTTCATGTATAGAGATGAATCTTTAGCCAATAATGAAATACAGGGAGATATCAGATCAGATGAAGTGAAGTTCATGGGTATACCTACCTGGATTTTGAATTTAAAGTAGTTTGAACAGGTAGAAGCAGTGTAACATGAATCTTGAAAGGTCTTATTAATAAAAAAAACTCAGTACCAGCGATTGGGGTTAATTCTGAAAGATCAGAGAAACAGAACAAGCTACATCCAACTTCACCTCACCAATTCCTCGACTGGTCTTGTTTTCTCAGACTGAAAACCTCTGAGCCCTTATCCGAATGGATCTCAGCTGAACTGCTGCTAAAAGCCTAAAGGCTTAACAAGACTCTAGTTCCTGGTACTCACGCCTTATACACCTTTCCATACAATATCACCACAAAGTATAAACTTAGTTGATACCTAGGCCATTTATAGCTTTATAGTTAGTGATAGTGAAATGGTTGATATCGATAGCCATGCTGTCAAAAGACTCTGAATAGTCAGAAGATAAGTTTGGAAATGATTATTACTAAATTGCTTAGTTCTACCCTCAGCATATTTCACAGTGAGACCCAGAGAATATTCTATTTGCACAGACACTGCAAGAGGAATTATGTAGGGATCTTGTTGACCTTTGTGACAGTTGTCATGGAAAACAAGAGTTTGTTACAGGATATTCCCTTATCTTAATGGAAATAATGAAACTCAAAGTGACTAAGACAGACAGAAGTGCAGCTATCAAATCCAAGAGCAGAGTGGTTAACAGAGCTGTTCTACTTTGGGCAGTTTGTTGGCCCTGACAAATTGATCAGGAGGTCCCCAGGAAAGAAAGGTGATAATGCAGTCAAATATTAGTCCAAGCTGCTTCTTGGCTTGTTTATAATAGTTTACTATTATAAACAGTAAAATAGAAGGAAGCAAAGACAGATATGAAAGAAATAAACAGTTGGCTCAGTCAACTCCAGTCCATCCAAAGGAAATGGACATTCTCTGTGCTCTTAGTTTATACTTTTTCCAAGACTTTGTTTGATGTCATAGGTGTCGTCTATTAATATTTAAACAAATATGCTTGGAATATTAAATCTAATATTTAAAACAGTTTACCATAATCTTTGTTGAACTTAAGACATGCCAAGTTCAAGGCTTAGTTAGGGAAAAATGCTCAGAGTAACCTAATTAAATTTGTCAAAGAAGGAGTCTTTGTTAATAGCAATGGTAAGATGAGGTGGCTGGAATAAACTAAGTCTGGTTAGAAGAATATTTACTAATTAAAGTCAGCTAACTTTGTGGCACGATTTCATGACTAAGCCGTGAGAAAATAATGATTGTACTGAAGCCTATAGCATCATGCCAGCAGGAATTAATGATGCCAAAGGAACAAAGGAAAAAACACAAAAAAAATATAGCGCTCCATAATAAAAGCCCTTTAGCTTTTACTGTTAATTTGAAATATGTGAAAAATGATTATTAATTTCATTTTTTCTCATTGGAGAATTGCCTTCATATACAGGATACATAAAGAAACCATTTATACACGATGCTGTTCAGGGAAAGATTTAGTCAACATCTTTAATGTTCTTTTAACTCATGTGTAGTTGATTCTCATAAACAATAAAACAGAAATCGGCAGAGTAAGTCCCCAAAGAAATAAATGTATGGTTTCAGTCAACTGAAATTGATTTTTCTGGTCTCTTAGAATGTTTTTATTCTAATATATGGTTTGGTGTTGGGGCATGTGTATGTAAGCAGTTTAAACAATTGCAGATTGCCTACACATATCCTATTGCTTAGAATAGGGAGAGTACTTCTACCAGAAAATATCAAGGGAGTATAGTAGTTCTAATTGATATAATTTAGTTAAACCTGAGCAATCATGTATTTTAACTAATTTTTAAATCTATAAGCAAAATTATACATTTTATAGGTTACTATGTGATGTTTTGATGATATAATATGATGTTCAAATAAAGGTAAACATTTTACAATCTGTTTATCTGTCAAGTGCTGGAAATACAAAAATAAGTTATGTTTCTTTGTGATTCTTTCTAAGGCTTTACAATTGTTCTCAAACATCTTTAGTATGATATTCACTAATTGCTTTCAAGTGACAAGATAATAAGAACTAAATTAGCCTTTCCAATTCTAATTATGGAAGTAACTATTCATTAATGTCAGACTAGCTATGGCATCGATGAATACTTTTCCATGTATTCATACACACACCCAGCACGTACTTCAATGCAAGCAAAGCAGGACCTGTAAAATATTGAGGGATCTTTTACAGGGAACTTCTCAAGACCTGTCAACTTTTTATATTTTCCAATTAAAAAAATAAATCCCCTCTGGTACTTCATTTCTTTCTGTAGTGGAATCACACTGCATTTCACAGAATTAAAGCAGATGGCTGCTAAAAAGGAATTTATCACCAAGTTTAACTAGTGCATTTCATAGAAGTCTTTCCATTTATACATGGAAATTTTATGAAGTGTTTCTTCTCCAGACCTTGATGTAAATTAACCCACACCCAGAGGCTCAACGACTGAAAACAGTTAGACAGACTTAAAGAAATCAAAATGTGAGAAGATATATAAAAAGCACAAAGGAAACCTTAGCTCTGGTGGATGTTTGTGACTTCATCTTGCTTCAGCTGCTGTGGCTCACACTCATCATGATTGTACATGAAGGAAGTTAGAGAAAACTGCAGACTGAGAGGGTCTTAAAACTATGCTAGAGTGCTGCTCTAAAGCATTCTTGATCTTTCTAGTTATTGATTTTTTAGCATTTAATGGATAAAAATTGATAATTTTAGTAGTAAACCTTCTCAGCCAGTTTCACAGACCTGGAGTTTTCTATCCTTTGCTAGCCATTGCCTTTCCTTCCCACAGGATTCTTTTTATTCCCCTCTGAAATTTCTATGGATAGCTCTGATGGTTTATGAGGATTCTGATGCAATTCAGCTGTTTTCAGCCTTTATTTTATTGCTGGATGCAGAATCCGAGGGTAAAGAGCTAATTAGTTTAGGGTTTACTTTGCCAGGAAGTTCTAGTCTATTCATAGACTCCCTTTAAGAATAAGATGTAACACAGACATTAACAGCGAAACACATTGTCTCTTTCATACAGGGAGATGGTATGGTGCCTGGTATCATTTCAGGTATGGGGTGCAGCTGAAAAGCAGGAGCTCTTTGCAGCAAGGTTTTCTATGTAACTAGACTGATAATGAGAGCCCTTTGGTCTGCAGCTGCTGATACAACTCACTAAGCCGGATGAAGTTGGGAGCTGTTTTGCTTTTCAGAAATTAATTCAGAACATAGCAAGATTTTCGGAAAAAGTATGTGTTAGCACACACAATGAATCTTTTAAGGAAATAATCTTACTTAAAATTAAAGCAAATTTATAATCTGGACACCGAGGACTGCATGGAATGTTGTTTTGAAAGTCTGATGGTTCCAGCTTACTACTCATGACAGGAGAGGTCATTAGACCTAGTGGAAAACCTCTAACTTTTATTTCCCTAAATGAAAATAATTTCTTACTGCATTCTAAATCTTGTTTTTTTATTTATTTAAAAATTGATGCAATATATCTTGATCATATTTTCACCTCCTCCAGTTCCTTTAAATCCTGTTTATACCCATAGATAAGTATAACTCACATCACCATCAAAGCAGGTTCTGTTTGCAACAGATGAAGATCATTACAGAGATCTACAACTGGTCACAATGCAGAGAATAAGTGCTTGTGGATGCATTCCCGACATCTAAGACTTAGGAAATGCTTTAGTTCAATGGTTCTCAACCTGTGGGTCACAACCCCCTAGGATTTGCATGTTTGATATCCTGCATATTAGATATTTACATTATAATTCATAACAGTAGCAAAATTACAGTTGGCGTTCACCACAACATGAGGAACTGTATTAAAGAGTCACAACATTAGGTAGGTCGTAGTTACCATTTCGTTACTGTGAAGAGAAAATATGACCAAGGCATACCTTATCAAATAAAACATTTAGGTGGGGGTTTACTTAGAATTTCACAAGGTTAGTCCATGACGGTAATGGCTGGGAATGTAAGCATTCAGGCATGGTCTGGAGCAGTAGCTTAGGATTCATGTGTATCAGTAATTTACAGGCAGGGAGAAAGATAGTAAGCCTGCTGTGGCACACCTCTTCCATCAAGGCCACATCTCCAACAAGGCCAAAACTGTGGGGACCTCCCCCACCAGGAACTTAGGTCACCTGTGAAGAGGTGGCCTGGAACCGGAACCGAGGAAAGTCAAGTGTGGGCCCCTTGCCCATTCCCCAGCCTCACTCTTACCCGGAGACAATCAGACACAGCAGGGAGTCAAGTCAAGCAAGAACTCATTTATTGATAGGCAGTAAGCCTCTTTTATACCAGAAAACCTCAGAACCTTAGGAGGGGGTGAAGGAACCAACCAATCATTTTAAAGGTCACCCTATTTACAAGTTGTTTATGCCCTGACATCATCTCCTGATTTTTAGTATCTTATCTTAGCATAAATAATTTGAGCTAACTTCCTTTCTCACCATTCATCTCTAATCTCCATACAAGTAGTAAGAGAAGCTATGCCCAAATTCCCAAATATACCAAGCTCGCTTTGGAGATGTGTAAAAGTTAAAACCTTCCTTTAAAAAAAAAAAGAAAAAAAAAAAGAAAAAAAGAAAAGGGGAAGTGCTGTGGGATGGTCTGTATGTTAAATGTGTTGCTCTGATTGGTCAATAAAGAAAACACTGATTGGCTAGTGGCCAGGCAGGAAGTATAGGCAGGACTAACAGAGAGGAGAATTGAGAGAACAGTAAGGCAGAGGGAGTCACTGCCAGCCTGGCTCCATGACAAGCAGCATGTGAAGATGCCAGTAAGCCACGAGCCACGTGGCAAGGAATAGATCTATAGAAATGGATTAATTGAAGATGTAAAAACTAGATAGTTAGAAGCCTGAGCCATTAGGCCAAACAGTTTAAATAATATAAGTGTCTGTGTGTTCATTTTATAAGTGGACTGCCGGGGCTTTGTGGGACCCAGAGAGAAAACTCTCCAGCTACAAACAACCCAAGCTAACTTCCTATTAGCCATCCTTTGTATCTATTCTCTGCACAAACAGCCTAAACTAACTTCCTCTGGTACCATTTGTATCCGCTCTCTGTGCAAACAGCTTAAAGCTTATGCTCTATTTATCTGAATTTCTCTTAGCACCCTCTTTGCAGCCCATGTATACCCCCCCCACAAAACTCCGTCCCAAACAGTTCCATTAGCTAGGGACCAAGCATTCAAACACATCAGCCTATGGGACATTCTAATTCAATCCACCACAGGAAATGCCATGGGAAAAAGGAAGAACACTTTTTAAAGATGGGGAGCTAGGCTATCAGCCCCTAGAGTATATTCCCTGGACACGACAAGGAAAACGCACTACTGAGCTCCCAGAAATATGGTTGCCCGAACAAGAGTACGATAAAACAGCATCGGCTGACATGCCAATGGGAATGAGACAAATCTCACAAAGTTCTATCCCTAGATGATGACCCTACAAGCGGGTAACGGCTGCTGAGAGAGGGAGATTCAGCTTGGTCTAGGAAGAACTTGCACAAAGGCTGCAAATCCCAAGTTGTCAGGTCTAGACATAGTACATATAAGTGATACTAAATTGCTAAATGGGCTCAATAATATATAAATAAATGAATATATAATATTTATAAATATATATTTTATATGTATATATGTGTGAGACATTATATATATATATGTATAATATCCTACATGTATATTTGCTATATATATATGTGTATAACAATAATAATTACAGAAGAAGAGATAATGCAGTTAGGAGATGGGGGGACACAGGAGGTCTTCAAGAGAGAGGGAGGAGTAGAAGCAATGTAGATTCAGTACTTATATATGACACGCTATATAAAATAAAAAATTTAAAAAGTGTGAAGAACCATATAGAAATGAAGATAACCTAGACTGAAAGTCAGCACTGATACTAATTTCTTTCAGGGTAATGTTGGAAACAGATATGAATAGTCTATTTGCTATGACTGACCTTGAAATTGTAGAGAGGGAGAAAATGTTCCTGTCTTATTTGATGGGGAGTTAAGAATAGTTATGCTAGAACATTACAGAGTTGGAAGAGTATGACTTAGGCTTGATGCAGAAAGAAAAGAAATGGAAAAGAAAATAATAGAAAAGAAAGACACATATAATATTATGTACTTATAGTGATAGAACCTGGAAGAAAAAAATCAAGGAAAATTTTGAATTCCAGTCCAGCTTGGGCTATATTGCATGACCCTATATCAGAAAGTCAAGGCACAGTAGAAGAATGAAGTGAGGGAGGGAGGGAGGGAGTGGAGGAGGTAAGGAGGGAGGGGGACTTACTGCTAAGTCATTAGATAATGTGGTCAATTACTTAATTATTTAGTATTCTCTTTTGAGTTATTCTTTCCCAAGCTCCTCACAGATAATTGCCATTGCAAACAGTCTAACCAAAGTAATTTTAATTGGGAAAGCTAACACAATCTGGCAGGGGTAAAGGAATTAAATACACTTTCTAGGGCTAGTGAGGTCATGGATCACTGGCAATGGTAGAAAAGAATCTGCCACTGCCACTTTGCTAGACAAGCATGACTTCTTTACACTTTAAATATTATCTGTATATAAGTGTAGCTACCACCCTTTATCAAAAAGGCCTCTCTTCAGATCAAATGGAGTCCATCACAGAAAAACATACTGGACATAATGCTGAGATCAACCCATCTTGGGGAACCCAAACCCAGTGAACACATCTGCATCACAGTGTTATATGATAAGCCTACCAGAGAGTACCACACAGGCACTCTTAAAGCCAAAGAGAAAGTCTTCATTACTAGTCTGTGTCTTCACAGAGATCTTGTGTGAGTCAAGTAGCTCCAAGCCTTGTAGTTCTTTGTCTTTTTTTGCACACAAAAAAACCCACATCCTGGTTGGCACACTTTAGTTGGCAAGAAATGGACTTACAGAAGCTAAAAGGCAAGGTTAGTGAATTTACAGAACTTTAACTTGAGGACTTTTCTGGAACTATGGACTAGGTTTTTGCTTTTGTTTTGGCACGTGTTAGGGCCCACGTGTTGGGTTTTATGGTCAAAATGGTGTCTCTAACATGTTGTCTGTCATCCTAAGTTCCAGGGGGCCTGTTACATTCCCCATTGGTTTGTTCTATGGGCATGAATCAAATCATAGACTTATCTTGGGGAAGAGGCTTATATCATCCCATCAGCACTAACAGTTTAACAGAATTTGCCCTTTGTTATATAGTTATATAGGCAGTTGAGCAAGCAGCCTCCTATAAGGAGGGCTAACTTCTCCTATATGGCTTCATGCAATGGCCTCTTAGGGCCTCCATAAAGGGACACCTCTCATATAGGCCTGGCCTCAAAGGCTTTCCTTCGTTGTGAAAGTGATTCCATAACCCCTTTCTTTTTTCTTTTTTTTTTTTGGGGGGGGGGGGTAGTGGTGGTTTCGAGACAGTGTTTCTTTGTGTAGATTTGTGCCTTTTCTGAAACTCACTCTGTAGCCCAGGTTGGCCTCAAACTCATAGAGATCTGCCTCCCTCTGCCTCCCAAGTGCTGAGATTAAATGCGTGTGCCACCACCACCTAGACAAACTCCTTTTTTTTTCAACCTAAATGGGTTTTATTTGCTTCCTAGTAACAAATTTTTATTTCCATTCATGAGAGCAGTAAGTTGACCATATTCCGCTTCCTTGTCCAGTAATTCAAAGGAAAAACCCAAAAAGATTAGTAAAGAAAAATGTAGGAATTAACACCCCCTAAATTTTTTTTTTAAAATGTTTAAGATTGAAGAGTGTTTTAGGTTTGTACTTCCTAGTAGGAAAACATCTGAATGAAGACCCTAATGGCAAACCACTGTAAAATGCTTCAACCTGGTAATTTCCCTGGAGGAATGCCTGACTCAATGAAATCCTCAGTGATCCAGAGGTTCTTGCAGCCACGCAGGATCCAGAAGTCATGGTGGCTTTCCAGGATGTGGCCTAGAACCCAGCAAATATGTCAAAATATCAGAGCAACCCAAAGGTTATGAATCTCATCAGTAAATTGTCAGCCAGGTTTGGAGGTCAAGCATAATGTTAAACAGAGCCCTTGCTGAATGAAGAGCAGCTTAGTTCACTTACTGGATGTTACAATAATACAAACCAGTGTACCTCTGACCTCATCGGGAGAGCTGGGTTGCTTTGAAGATTCTCCCTACCCTTCTGCACAAACTCCTTTCTTTTATCCCTCACTCTAAAGCCAGAACCATATTGCCAAAGCTGCCAAGTTCTGCTGCTTGCTGAGGCTGCAACATGATCACCTTGTTCAAGTACATGTCTACCAGTTTTCTGGTTTTGATGGTTTCCTTCACTGTTTATGCTTGGCTACCCTGTAACTTGCTCTGTAGATCAGGCTGACTTTGAACTGAGAGATCTGCTTGTATCTTTGTCTTGCATGATGGAATTAAAGGCATGTACCACCAGGCCTGAACCTAAACTGCTTTTCACAAGTCAGAACTTAGCTGAGTGGGATCTTGCCTTGATGTCACTACTCCCTTTATTCCATTTAGCATCAGGTTTTTCTTTAAACTTTTTCCTGGGTGCTCCTTTGTTTCTCAAACTGCATATATACATACATACATACATATATATATATATATATATATATATATATATATGTGTGTGTGTGTGTGTGTGTGTGTGTGTGTGTGTGTATGTATATGTATGTGTGTGTATTTATGTATATGTATATATATGTACATATATGTGCATGTATGTATTTGGCTCAACTTGCTCCTTTTCCTTAAAGATCAACATTATAATGGCCACTAACAACCCAGCAACACAGTCAATGCTACATTGTTTGGAAATGTCCTCTGCCAAACCAAAGCTGTTAATTTAGAGCTCTTCAATTTTAGCTCAGGCAGATTTTTTTTTTAACGTGGGCAGAAAGCAGCCCCCCCCACCCCTTTTTTTTGCCAAAACATCACGAGAACAATCTCTAGGCCACACATTAATATTTTTCTCCTCTGAAATCTCTTGTGCCAAGCTCTTACAGCTCAAATCACCCTCAGCACCACTGTCTTCCATGCTCTTACTAGGATGGCCCATTAAGCTGCTCTTAAACCATTCCACTCCTTTTCTAACCCAAAGTCTCAAATTCCACATTCCTCCAAACAAAAAGCACGATCAGGCCCATTACAGCAATACTCCAGTCCCTTGTACCAAGTGTCTTAATTAGGTATCTACTGTTGTGAAGAGACACCACGAACATAGCAAATTTTCAGGAATTTAGTAATTAATTATCCTAGTTAGAATTATCTTATATGGTCCTTCCAACTACTTTTCAAATGTTCCATTTGCCTGTATCTCCTCTAAAAGTCTGAGCCTTCCAATATTATGGCAGTCTGGAGTTGTTTGAATGGATGTTATAATGATTGGTTTTTGATGTATTGCACAAAGCCATTATAACTTTGATATTGCTGGTATCAGTATGTCCAATGTGGAATGGGTTAGTTAATAGCTGCAAATGAGAAAGTCAATGAGCTCCAGAAAAAGTTGTCATTAAAGCCAACTAGTTACCTGATACCATGGAATTTGAGTATATCTAAGTTAAGTTCATTTAGTCTGAGCATTAAGAGTTACTGAGAGCTGAATTTCTAAATGTGTGTCAAGTCATACAAAAATGTCAACAGTCACATCAGCAAAATGAAAACCAAAATATTAATACTTAGTCAAATAGTAAATAATGAGATCATATTCAAAGTTACTTAAGGGTAACTTCAATAAACCCTTTAGAGTGCTCAGAAGGCACTGATTCTTGGAGTTCTTCATGGTGAGACTCTCATTAGCATTTTTAAGATTATACTAGTTATGACTGAGGCATATGTCAATGTATTTGTTTCTTTTCTGTTGTGCCAATGAAACATTATTACTAAAAGAAGTTCAGGGAAAGAAGAATTTATTTTCCCATACAGTTTTAGAGGGTTAGACACTAAAATGGTGAGGATAGCATGACAAAGGGGTCTCAAATCTGAGTGATCACACTTACATTCACACACAGGAAGCAAAGTCAGAAATGGATCTGTGGCAAGGTGTTAAACACTCAAAGTCCCCTCACCCTCTAGTAGTGTACTTCTTTTAGTAAGTTCTACCGCCTAAAGGTTCAGTGTCATCCATAAACTGTCCCTCCAACTGAAGACCAAGTTTTCAAACATATGAGTTTATGGGAGAGTTTTCTCAAATAAACTACCACATCCCGTACCTGGACTCCATACGGTCATAGACATGATGCAGAATGCATTTGTGCAACTTAAATCGTTAACACTCTCAAAAGGGCAAAATCTGAAGTCTCTTTTGAGACTAAAAATATTCTCTAAAATGTTATTCCCATGTCAATTTCAAATCAACTTACATGCTTTCAACAAACAATGGCAGAGCATAAACATTCTTGCTCTAAAAAGGAAGCATCTAGACATGGTGAGGAAATACTGATTCAAAAAGTATTGAAGAAGTACAGGGAAGCTAACAAATCTTGTATCTCCATGTCAAGTATTTGGGGCTTCAGTCAAAGGTTTAGATAGCTTGACCCCTCCAGGTTGACTGCCTGCTGCACACATCGCTCAGGAATGTTCTACTCTCAGCATGCAGATGTCACACAGCTGTGGCATCTCCAGAATCTTGGGGTTTAGGCCACAACCAAGGTTTTAGCTTCAGAGCTTCACTCAGTGGTCTCTAAGGGCCTACTGGCGAGTCCAAGCTTCAATATGGTGCCTGAATTCAATGGCTTTCAGAGACATTGAAGTAAGAATCCAAGACCCCCTCATCTCACCTCTCTCTAGTCTCTAGTTCAGTGTTCCACAACCACTTGGGCAAACCTCTGACTCCAAGAATATTTACATTTTGATTCATAACAGTAGCAAAATTATATTTATCAAGTAGCATTGAAAACAATTTTATGGTTGGGTGTCACCACAATGTGAGGAACTGTATCAAAGGGTCATAGCATTAGGACGGGTGAGAGCTGCTGCTCTAGTCTCTTGTGTTCTACCTTGTCAATTTCTGCTGCCAACACAGAGTGGACCTGCTCCCATGGAACCACAGCTGAGTCAGCTCTTCTATGTACTTATTTCTAGAAATAGGAACCCCTGATCTCTTCAAATTGGAGATTTGATGGGATCTGCCCTGTTGGCACATTTATTATCTTTCCAGTGAGATAAGGAAGCTTGTCTTCAGTGGCAATAATCTCAGTAACAGCTCTCTGCACAGGACTTGGCTGCAATGTTAAGCTTCCTCGTCTTCTTTTCCTCTCCATGCTACAATTTTTTTAAACTTCTGCCCCACATTTTGCGGTTTCTTACTATTGACCTACGAAATAGCAATCAGAATCTTATTTGTTCTTGAGACTTTCCCTACCAAGAAATTCCTTCCTTACACAAAGATTGACCCTCAGAAACATTCACAAGACATGGGTGAAATACAGATAACAATATGCCAAAATGCAACATGAGTGGTCTCTAGACCCATTGATAGCATAGTTTTTGCCCTTTGTGGAACCTCATGAGCTGGGCCACCATAGTCAGCTTTACTCTCAGTACTCCTGTCTGTCAGCTTCCTGCTAGAATGGTCCCTTAAGTGATAGAATATTTTTCTTTTTCTTTTTTTTAGGTTAAGTTCCCAAAGTCTCCTGCTTTTCTTAGAAAAACCAATGCAGCCAGATTCTTTACACCAAACAGCAGCATATTTCTGGTACCCAATTTCTATATTCATTACTTCACTGTTGATTTGATATAATATGATGGCCAAAATCAATTTGACGTGTTTATTTTTCCTTCCTGCTCCATAGGGATAGCATCTATCATGACAACAAAGGCATGACAGGGCAGTAGAAGCCATTTCTATCCACACACACAGGAGGCAGAGTCAGAACTATACGAGTGAGGTTATAAATCCTCACAGTATGTCCTTAGTGATGTGCTTCTACAGCAAGGCTCAACCTCTGAAAAATTCTATAATCTCCTCCAACAAAGTTCCCAACTGGGGACCAAATTTCCAAGTGCAGAAGGCTCTGGGGACCATCTCTCTTGAAAATCACTATAACCAGAGAACTATTCAGCAATCTTTATAGTTTCCTCACTTGTACTTTTTTATTGTAGTTTGTACCTATATTGTAGACAAATTTATTTAAAATTATAGATTTAATTTGAGCCCTGCTAGTGCCACTCAACAGTTATGCCGAAATACCCTAGTATCATCATGTAATTAGCAATCAGACATTTCATAAAACTGTTGATTTCAATCTAAATCTCCATCACTCTTCTGTATATCTTCTTTCAAATTCTTCCATATTTTGTACTTTGAAATGTAGGTGGAGGAGAATGCTAGGAATATCTGTCTGCCCATCTTTCTGATGTAGGCCATCCCCTTTAACATCATTACAATGTGATTCCAGCATGTCTTTCATGATGTACACTAGTTATTTCCTTAGAAAGTACCAGAATATATGAAAATTTTTTTATTAATCATATCAAGTGGTGATCCTAATAAGATCAGGAGTATTCATAATCTTCAAAGCATTTTACAATTTATGTTGCTTCCAAACAACATACAGTCACCAATGCACACATTGATCCTTCTATCTAGCCAACATGGAGGCCACTGTTTCAACTGTATGAATAAAACAATAAACAGACATATTTGAGGGTTGAACAGTGTTTAAGTTTGGGTGGGGGAAATGACATTTTCTTCATTGTCCTAAATATAAAATATATGAAAAAGTAAGAGTGAATATGAATTATTATAAATCCACTGATAAAACCCTTAGACCATAGACACTTTACAAAAATGGCTAGTATTAAGTTGTCCATTCCAGTAATGTAGGGTCAGCAGTAAATTATGTTAATATCTCAGTCTGTTAGAACAAAGTACTCAATTAATTGCTTAGATAACAAGCAAACTTCTTCACAGTTCCTGGGTTCAGGAGTTCTGGGATTAAAGTATCAGCCAATCCTGTTCTATCTAAGGACTCTTTCTCACATGCTAAAGTCCACTGAGGAGCTTTTCTCCTTTTTAGAAAACCATAGATTCAGCATGTACATGAAAATCAAGGAAAATCTATAATCTATGGTCTGCTAACCATAAAGCTGTAAGTAATAAACTTTTTAAAGATAAATTTAAAAAAAAATCAATAGGTAAGTTCTTGATATATTCATATCTTAGTATTGAATCTTCTATACATCTTCTTGACTCTGTTTTTCACTTAGTTTTGTAGCAAGAAGGCTGATGGAGAAAAATCTTATCCACATACGGCAATGTCAAGAACAAAACTACACACAATTATTGTGTCTAACATTTCTTACTGAAGCACATAACACTGCCAATATTCTACGTCCACAAGTCAGGGACTGGGAAACATCCTTTAAATTCCACTGTCTCTGTGATCTATCTTTGTTTGTCCAGGTAATACTAGCTTATGGTTATTGCAGTAACATTTTATAGATATGACAATTCCCAGGATTTAATTTTGTTAGAAATCAATATATAATTCACATCTTTTTGAAAATTTAAAATTTGGCCTGGTTGCTAAAATCTTAAAGGTCTGCCAATTTAATGATATAAATTTAATGGTAAACCAACAATTTACATATAATTTTTAAGTTCTAGCTATGATAGTAGCTGAATATCAGTAGTAACTGATATTTATTGTTATTAACCATGGACTGGAATCATAGTTGTATTTGCATCTCTAAAACTATAGAAATGACACAATACATGAAACATGCACTTGAAGACATACCATAACAGGCAGTATTAAATTCTGATATTTGAGAGAGGAGAAGCAAATTAAGCGAAAACCAATGACTCCCAGGATCTGTCTGTGAGTCACTTCCCAGATAAAGGCCAGTGCAAGCAAAACCCTTGCTGAATGTGGTCCATGTAGGCTGAAGAAGATTTCACTTTGAGATGTCAAAATTGAGTTATTAAAGGGAGGGTGGTTATCAGAAAAGTGTAGACTCATTGTTAGAGAATGGCTAAAGTTATGTGAACATTTCCTCTGGGCATTTGTCTCAGGACTGACCAGTACAACGTGAGGTAAGACTTCAGGAAGCCCGTGGAAGAGTGTCTGTATCTATGCTATAAATAGTAGTAAAAAAAATCTCAAGATGCTGAGTTACCTAGAAATTGTGGTCCAACCAGAATACAGAAAAGCTGTGGATTATCTTGGGAAATCAAATGAAAGGCCACGAAAATTTCAGAAAATAGATCACGCTTGTATTTGTTCCTTAGAGAACTATATTGGTGCCATTGTTGTTAACCAGAACTCTTTCCTTCCTCCTCTTTACTTTATTAGATAACAAGTTTGTGCAAACTTTCTTCTATGCAAAGAATTTGCTTAGTTATTGCTGTCACATACTTTTAGATTATTAATAAATCCATGTTATAAATATGCTATTATTAAAAAAATATTTTTAATTGAAAATAGACTCTCTCATATAATACATCCCAACCACAATTTCCCCTCCATTCACTCCTTCTAACTCCTCCCCCGCACCTCACCTCCTCCATAGATCCACTCCTCTTCCTTACCCTCTTCAGAAGAGCCTATCTCCATGAGACAACAGCCAACAGGACAAAACAAGATATAAATAATATATGGTGTCAGTTCTCATGGGAAGGCTGGACAAGGCAACCCAACAGGAAGAAAGGAGTCTCAAGAGAAGACAAATGAATTAGAGATTAGAGATACATACATTCACTTCCACTGTATTTTTGGTTTTTTTTTTTTTTTTTTTTTTTTTTGGAGCTGAGGATCGAGCCCAGGGCCTTGTGCTTGCTAGGCAAGCACTTTACCAAAGAGTCGCACTGAAACACCAAGCTAACAGCCATAACATATACAGAGAGGACCTTCTGTGACACATGTAAGCCCTGTGCTTGCCATTTCAGTCTTTCCATATGAGGCCCCGGGCCCTGAATAGTTAATTCAGTGGGGCTTGTTATCCTGGTGTCTTCCATCACCTCTGATACCTACAATCTCTCCTCCTTCCACAGGGTTCACCAAGTTCAGAAGGGACAGACACAATGAAGGCCTCCAGTTTAGAATTTCTCTCTGCATAATATCTGGCTGTGGGTCCCTGCACCCGTCTCCCATCTGCTCCCAGAGGAAGACTCTGATGATGACTGGCCATGACACCAATCTATAAGTATAAAATATGCTATTTTTAGTGATTTGAAAAAAAAGAGTTTAGATATGATAATTGAATGGAAGATAGCATTAAAAATATCTTCCAGGCTTCACAAGACGGCTTAGCCTATACAGACAAGCCTGGTGACTTAGTTGAATTCCTAGGACACCAGTGGTGGAAGGAGAAAATCAAGTCCTGCAAATTGTCCTCTGAATTCCATAGGTGTGCCATGGTACCTGTGTGCCCACAAATAGACACACATATAATTAATATTAAATGCAATAAAAAATAACAAAACCTGTACTACATACCACTGATTATAGCATTTCCCACATGAATCTAATATATCATTTTTGAATGAAGATCAGTTTTTATTTATGTTATTAACTTGAGCAATCAGGTCCTGAAACTGACCTTGATTTTATATATATGTATATGTGTGTATGCATATGTATTTCCATTAGTTCATCAGACATTGTTATTAAATTTCTTGCCAGTTTCTTCCTTGCTAAATAGTAGTTGTAGTAATTTTACCATGCTAAAAATAAAATAGCAGGTTCAAATACAACTAGTTTTGGTTTATTTGGAAGCAACTACTGTTTTCACCACCTTCTTAAAATTGTGCTAAATTAGAAAAGGTTTTTTGTAGCTTTTAGTGTCTTTCTGTTTGTTACCTTCTAGGGTCCTCTGGAAAATGCTCTTAAAACCAGGTAAGTACAGAAATTGTCTTATCTGATTAGCAATGTTGCCACTTTGGGATGGTGTTTTCCATTATCTCAAAATTTTTTCTTTTTCTTTATACTTCTTTCATACAATGCACCCCAACAACAGCCTCCCTTCCCTCTTTCCTCTCTATCTCTCCTCTCTCCCATATCCACTGTTCCTCCACTTCTCTTGCAAGTTTCCCAGTGATATTAACCAAACATGGTGTAACAAGATGCAATAAAACTAGGAATGAGCCCTCATATCAATGCTGGACTAGGCAACCTGGTAAGAGGAAAAGGGTCCCACCAGCAAACCAAAGAGTCAGAGACACTGCCACTATTATGAGTCCCACAAACACCCCATGTTAAACTACCACAGCGTGTATGCAGAAGGCCTAGTGCAGTCCCATGCAGACTCCGTGGTTGCTTTAGCTTCTGTGAGCCCCTATGAGCCCCTCTTAGTTGAGCTGTAGGTCTGCTCTTGTGGTGTGCTTGACACCTCTGGATTCTCAAAAAGTTTTTTTTTTAATCTTATTTAGTCATTTTTCAGTCAAATGAAGTGAATCATTTCTCCCTTTGCAATTGAGAACAGAAACAATAATTTCCTATGTTGATGATTTTAATGTCACAAACAATTCTCATAAAAGAAGGTAAGTCCTTATTTTAACAGATTTGTCATATTTTCTAATTATTGAATCAATGGCCCTACATAATAAAAACAATGTGTCAAAAATTCTGTGAAATGTTTCAAAAGGATGTCTTTCGTTCTTCAAGAAATAACAATTCTTGGAACTAGGCATTCTTTTTTCTGATGAAAGGGAAAAAATATGACTAAAACAGTTTCCCGATGTTGTTTACCTAGTAAAGAGCAGAATCACGTTGCCCTTCAACCTAAGGCCCTCACACTCCATATATCATGCTTATTTTGTTATCATTAGATTATCTAGGCACTCATGACTGCTTTATGAAATGAAGTTTAAAATTTCAATGCACTGAGAAAGGGGGATAATTAAAGTTGCAATTACTATTAAATGAAGGGCTCTTGATAGAGCACATCTTGCACACAGGGTTATTAGCTGTATATTTCCTTTTTCTGCAAGGATTCATACTTCTTTGGAGAGTGCCTGGAGAACTGGATAGGTGTTTGCTCTATATTCATTTCTATATGGGTCTGCTGTTCAGTTACCATGAGAAATTTATGCATTGATCACTAAGGCTTCTTTTGATAATCCCAATTTTCTTCTGTGTTTGGTATCGATGTTGTAATTTTCCTCTTCTTGACTCAAAGGTGATTCCTCAAGTCTTACTTCAAGGGCTTTCTGTCTTCCGAAACTTTTATTAGAACTCTGCAGCAAAGCTCAGCTTGAGCCTTGAATGCTACTACTCTTTATGAAAAGACCCTTTAACAAATTTAACTTAAAGAATGCATTGGGTTTTCTTAGATACTACTGTATGGGTCAGCACTCTCTCTGTTAGAGAGTGATTGGATTGGGGAGGTAGGAAGAAGGAAAGAAGGAGGAAGGAAGGAAGGAAGGAAGGAAGGAAGGAAAGAAGGAAGGAAGGAACTCTGGTTTTGTATGGTAATTTAAGCTTGAGAAACTAACCAGAACAGTATGAATAAAGATAGATAGTTGACTTATCTTCCTTATAAGGACTAAAGACAAGAGACTTCCTTGTGGAAGAAGAACTGATTGTTTTGGGAACTTGGCTCTTATCTTACCCATTCCTTGGAAGGTCAGAAAAACTACAAAGCTTTGGTCTGGTGACACACACTTTCAGAGAACTGACTCCATTCTGGTTTGATCCTGTTAGGGCTCAAAACAGGAGCTTAGTACAATTTCATTGTGTTCCATAGGTTGGCTTAACATTCTTATATAAATGCTTTTCAAGTCCACTGCTTATGTATCTCCAGTCTTCTTATGGCTAACTATATGTGAATATCTTAACTCTATTTCTGAGTCACTTGGATGTACATAATGATTTTTTGTTAAAGGGCAAAACAAAATCTTCCTTAATATACTTTTTTCTTTCTCCATTCTTTATATGACATACTTGATCAGGCAGTAAGCAGAAACATATTCTGACAAATGTATATTATTTTTAAGCAAGATTAGCAAAGCAGATTTTATATACCAGGCTGGCCTTGAACTCACAGAGATCTGCCTGGCTCTGCCTTCCTAGTGCTGGGATTAAAGGCGAGCGTCACTACCACCCAGCTTGGATTATATTTTTGCTTGTGTGTAATTACTGTTCTTACCTAAACATTTGGACAGACTTTTTGTTAGTATAATTTCAGGATGACTGACAGATATGTGTTAATTGCTGGGTTTTGAAAATAAGGAAGCAAGCACTAACGATGGACTCAGAAGCAGTCACACATTAAGGAAAATTTCTAAGCAAATACCCAACAAGTTCAAAATGGACATTTTCACAATGATCTCTTGATTTAAACAACTTTTCCATATTCATTTATACTACTTTTTTCCTCATTGGGTAATAGACTTCTATTAGAATATGATGTGGTATATAATTTTTGGTTTTCTTATTACTATATATGTTAGTGACATTTTCATTGATCGGATCAAAACTTAAGGGCTTCATTTTGTATGTCACAAAAGTTAAATTTGTACATATTCTGCTACTTGGTTGTCTAAATTTCATTGAAAGTTTCTGACACAAAATGTAGTTCTTTGAGTCTGTTCTATGAATGCACTTATAAAATCACAGTTAAAATAAGAAGACTGTACCCATACTATTTTCTTGGTTTTTATTTATGCTGTAGTTTTGTTTTTGTTGTTGGGGAATAAACTGATTTTTTGGGGGGATAAAACACCATTGTTAGTGAGTGCCTAAAAATGATGTAACAGGGTTTACATATGTCAACTCCCATAGTGAGCCCTCAGTGAGCCCATTTCCCTAATAATTTGGTTTTACACAAAGCCATTGATATATGCTTCAACTTATCATGCTATGTATGTTATATTTGTGGATTATGTATCTGTATAAAATCTGTTATAGTTATGTTTCTTAAATTGAGTCTGAGAGATATTGATTACAAATACACAGTATATACTAATAACGACTATGATGTCAAAGAATAAGCATTATTAATTTTATTACTCATTGTTAAGGAAGAATTTTCTATAATTAATTTTTTTCCTTAGTTTGAATTTTAAAATGTGTACATCATATTCAACAATGATTCATATTAAAAAAAAGGTTGTATTTTGACATACGTGATCTGGAGAAATGAAACTAACACCCTTTTAAATACCAGAATCTAGTTAAATTCTTTGACTGAGATTTGGGATAGCATTGTGTAAAATGAACAACAACTTTCAGATAACGTACTAGAGTTATGACCATTCAATACTGACTCAGTAAAAAATTAAAAACAAACAAAAGCTAGGCAATGCATCATTCTATAAATCAAATACATGTATTTGAACTCAATGATAGTAATTTCCTATCTCTTCTGTGTGTGTGTGTGTGTGTGTGTGTGTGTGTGTGTGACAAAACTGACTACATACAAAACATATTTCCTAAATTTTATAATAAGAAAATTAAGATTTCTTTTCAGAAAATTTCATAGGGGAGTAACTTACTGTCATAAAAATGTAGTCTAAAGAAAGTAATTTCTAAAATAGGTTTAACGTTAATTTTTAAAGTAAGAACTTTGCAATGAACTCCTTCATGCAGGGATAGACAGAGGTGTTGATTTAGAAACTCTGTCATTGTTCTTGATAGTTTTTTCTAAAAATATCTTGTGCTTAAAAGCATGTAAACAGTAGGTGGGATCAGGAGTTCAAAACATTTACTTTTTAAAAGAAATTTATTTTCTATTAGTTTTCAGAGTGATATTGTTTTACAAAAGCTTTCTCTTCTAATACATTGAAAATATGTGCTTGTATTTTTTAAATCCAATTTATACACTTTTATTAGAAGTGTGTGTTCTATATAAACAAAACCCAAAATGCTTTAGTCTTATTTGTTAATACTTTCATAGATTTGCTATCTTTAACATGTGTGTGTGTGTGTGTGTGTGTGTGTGTGTGTGTGTGTGTGTGTGTATGTGTGTGTGTGTGCCATTCACTGAACTTTCATATCCCTATAATCTTTGATGGGGTACATAGGGGAATGAAAAATATATAGATTATCTTTCATCTAATACTAAGGCAATGAGGTGAGGCAGCCTACCTGTTTTCCACTTTGAATTACAATATTTGAAATATTACAGAAAACATATAGCTTGCCAAATAATGGTTCATTATGGGTTCACAAAACCCAATAACTATGGTTCACGCACTTTCAATTCTCAGAGTTATCTGAGAGAAGTTTGCTCAGTGGTGTGCATTGAGTGGAATCCTTTCACTGTCTGGGATAAAGCATATCTAATTTTTGTTTTTAAAAGAAGATTTTTGGTTAGGAAATTATCAGGTATAAATATAGGTGCAAGATTATCTATTTGGAGATTTTAAAGAAGGATTTTTTTTTACATTCTCATGCTTAATTCTTTTCTTTTTTAATGATTTTTTTAAATTTTATTTTATTTTACAATACAATTCAGTTCTACATATCAGCCACGGATTCCCTTGTTCTCCCCCCTCCCGCACTCTCCCCTTCCCCCCAGCACACCCCCCATTCCCACCTGCTCCAGGGCAAAGCCTCCCCTGAGGACTGAGATCAACCTGGTAGACTCAGTCCAGGTAAGTCCAGTCCCCTCCTCCCAGGCCAAGCCAAGAGACCCTGCATAAGTCCCAGGTTTCAAACAGCCAACTCATGCAATGAGCACAGGACCCGGTCCCACTGCCTGGATGCCTCCCAAACAGATCAAGCCAATCAACTGTCTCACCCATTCAGAGGGCCTGATCCAGTTGGGGGCACTTCAGCCATATAGTTCATGTGTTTCCATTCGTTTGGCTATTTGTCCCTGTGCTTTATCCAACCTTGGTCTCAACAATTCTCGCTCATATTCTCACTAATTGGACTCCCGGAGCTCCACCTGGGGCCTAGCCATGGATCTCTGCATCCAGATCCCTCAGTCATTGGATGGGGTTTCTAGCACGACAATTAGGGTGTTTGGCCATTCCATCACCAGAGTAGGTCAGTTCGGGCTGTCTCTCGACCATTGCCAGCAGTCTATTGTGGGGATATCTTTGTGGATTTCTGTGGACCTTTCTAGCACTTTGCTTCTTTCTATTCTCATGTGGTCTTCATTTACCATGGTCTCCTATTCCTTGTTCTCCCTCTCTGTTCTTGATCCAGCTGGAATCTCCTGCTCCCCCAAGCTCTCTTTCCCTCGACCCTCGCCCTTCATTACCCCCATTCATGTCCAGGCTGTTCATGTAGATCTCATCCATTTCTCTGTAACTGGGCAATCCCCATGTCTTTCTTGGGGCATATACCCAAGGAATGCTCAATCATACCACAAGAGCACTTGCTCAGCTATGTTCATATCAGCATTGTTTGTAATAGCCAGAACCTGGAAACAACCTAGATGCCCTTCAACTGAAGAATGGATAAATAAAATGTGGTACATATACTCAATGGAATACTACTCAGCAGAGAAAGACAATGACATCATGGGGTTTGCAGGCAAATGGATGGATCTAGAAAAAATCATCCTGGGTGAGGTAACCCAGACTCAGAAAGTCAAACATGGTATGTACTCACTCATAGGAGGATACTAGATGTGGAACAAGGATGACTGGACTGCTACTCACATCACCAGGGAGGCTATCTGGAAAACAGGACCCCAAGAAAGACATGGGGATTGCTTTATTCTTTTCTGATTCTATTATTTCTTTTTTTCCAGTTTTTTTATTAAGAAATCTTCTTCTCACCCTACATACCACCCACAGATCCCACCTCCTCCCTCCTCCCACCCCCCCCAGCCCTCCCTCTCAAGCCACCCCCCATCCCCACGTCCTCCAAATCTCAGTCTCCCATGTGGAGTCAGCAGAGCCTGGCACACAGAGCCGAGGCAGGTCCAAGCCACTCCCTGCCACACCAAGGCTGCGCAAGGTGCCACACCACAGTCACTGGGCTCCCAAAAGCCTTACCATGAACCAGGGATGGATCCCAATTCCCCCACATGGATGTTCCCCAAACATTTTGAGCTAAACAACTGTCTCCCGTATCGAGGACCTAATCCAGTCCCATGGGGGCTCCACAGTCACTAGTCCACAGTTCATGGGTCAAAGGAGAATTCTTAATAGATCATTCTTATAAAAGAATGGAAAACTTATTCCAGTAGCTTGAATGGAGCGTCTTCCTCTTCTGTTCGTTTAATCCTTGAGTCAATTCAACTTTATGATAAAGTGTTCATCAGGAACTTAAAAATATGGTATGTATTAAATTATAGATGGTGCTAACACATTGTCTTCATACATATGGTCCCATCATAAATGTTGTTCATTAGTACTCATATGTCTGTCCCTTTTATAGTCACTAAGATCAGAGGTGCTTCAATCTCACTTCATTTCAGGTCTTTGGAACCATTTTACAGTGTATAGCTACAAAAAAAAATCAGTTTCTGATCTAACACTGCTTTCTATGATAGGAAAAATTAGTTTGTGTTATTTCAATAAAAACTCATGTCAATTCAGTTTGATCACTATTGAAATATATCATATGTAGGTGCATATGTGATCTGTTGGGCAATTAACTGATTCCTCACTATGGCTACTGTCCTTTGAATTGCATCATATTGTTTGTGCCATAGGATTTTATATCACATTTTTTTAAAGTACTTTATTGCATTATGTTTCTCATCTCATTACAAATCACTGTTTTAATGGAAGTTAGATACATTTAGGAGAAGAGTATGAGAAATGTTTATGGTCAAGCTTTTTAGCTTATGGAACATTCATCATGATTTAGACAGTGTGTGCACCATCATATTATCATTATGTGAATGTACTGTTTTACTGAAGAAAGCATCTATAACAACATAAAATGCTTAATAACACTGTTCTCTTGGCTGCTGATCTATAAACACAGTAGAAAGTAAGGTATTTCTACAGGGCAGACATACACATATATACAGTAACACATACATACATATATATATTTATATATATTATATAATTTTTATGCTTGAACTAATAATGGAAAGGTCTGTTATGTTTACTTTAATAAATAATTTTTTGTGCTAGAGTTATTCTCTAGTTCACAAAAATAGGAAGAAACCATAGCATGATAATCTAATACCAAAATGCAGTAGACATTTTAACATAATAAATGACACACAAATGTATATGTAGGGATTGTTTTGATTGATAATATATCTTCAAAATCCTCCAGTCCCTTTTTCAGTCTAACTACTGCTAAAGACTGTTTTTCATAAAGTAGCCAGATATTTTGAAAAAATGCTCAATTTGATCATAACACTCTCTTACTTCATATCTGCTAGTTGCTTCTCCCTCCAGTTTGGATAAAATTTGAATCCCTAAATACGGTATAAAAATCTGCATTTTTCTAATTTCATCTTGTTTAGATCATTCTTCCCTTTCATCCCATATGCTTCCCCAAGCAGAACTTTTTCATGTTCTGGAATATGATGTCATTTGCCTGAGAGACTCTTTGTAATGCACTCTCAGCATGGAGCCCTTTTCTTAGAACAACATCACCCAGGAGAGTGTTCTATAGGCTACCAAATGCAAAGCTCTTTCCTGCCTCCTCTATCACTTGCTTCTTTCTGACCTTTTCCCTGCCACACACTTTTTATTGGTGGAACACAGCTTATATGTTGCTTATCTGCTTAGTCTGTTTTGAATCCTTGCTCATGAGTTCTCCTTGTTCTTCACTATATCTTATGGTTAGACCAGGGACAGATTCACTGGGTTACATTAGATGTAAATGAACTTTAATTGAACAGATCATATGTAGCTTTAAACTCTTATGGGTACAAAAGATTGATGGCAGGAGATCAGGAATGATTATGCCTTCAGCAACAATCAGCTTGGCTATGGTCACATTAAATAAGCCTCAGGACAAGAATTTCTATTTTTTTTTGAGAAGAGTTGTGAAATATCAATAAATGTAGATAGGCCTTGAAAAAATGATATATATTTGCTGTGGGATGGTCTGTATGTCAAATGTGTTGCTGATTGGTCAATAAATAAATCACTGATTGGCCCGTGGCCAGGCAGGAAGTATAGGCGGGACACGGAGGAGAATAGAGCTGGGAAGTGGAAGGCTGAGTGAGAGAGACACTGCCAGCCGCCATGATGAGAAACAGCATGTGAAGATGCCGGTAAGCCACGAGCCATGTGGCAAGGTATAGATTAATGGAAATGGATTAATTTAAGCTGTAAGAACAGTTCGCAAGAAGCCTGCCACGGCCATACGGCTGTGGGACTGGCGGGTGATAGAGATTTGTCCTGACTGTGGGCCAGGCAGGAAAACTCAAGCTACATATATTCATGTCAAACATTTTAACATACAAAAAGAAATTTATAAAACAGGCATGAAAGGGTTAAATGATATAATTTTATTGTAATCTCAAAAGATAGATTATTTTATGCTTGATAAAATACAATAAATTACAAAGTATTTTAAAGCATTATGCATAATCAGTGTGCTGGTACACAAATTGGAGAAACAAGGTGCTAGGGAAGATCCCAGGAATCCACAAGGATGACCCTACCTTAGACTACTGGCAATAGTGGAGAGGATGCCTGAAATGGCCTACTTCAGTAATCAGATTGGTGATTACCCTAACAGTCATCATAGAGCTTCCATCCAGTGACTGATGGAAACAGATGCAGAGATCCAAGAATCCAGTAAAAGAGAGAGAGGAGGGATTCTGTGAGCAGTGGGGCATCAGAATCATGATGGGGAAACGTACAGAGACAGCCAAACGAAACTAGTGGGAATTCATGAACTGTGGACCAATAGCCTCCATGGGACTGGACTAGGCCCTCTGGATAGACGAGACAGTTGTTTAGCTTAACCTGCTCAATGAGCCCCTGGCAGGGGGATCAGGATCCATCCTTGCTGCATGAGTGGGCTTTTTGGAGCCCAGTGCCTATGGTGGGACACCTTGCACAGCCTTGGTTCTTGGGGAGGGGCTTAGACCTGCATCAACTGAATGTACCAGGCTCTGCTGACTCTCCATGGGAATCCTTGCCCTGGAGGAGGTGGAAATGGGGCATGGGTTGGGGGAGGAGAGGGCTGGGAGTAGGAGGAGGGAAGAGAGGGGCACCTGTGGTTGGTATGTAAAATGAACAGAAAATTTTTTTAATAATAAAAAGTAAAAGAATTTCTATTTTTTGTTCTACCTCTCTGGCCCAATATCTTTACCAAAATCAAAAGAGATACACTTCATTGAAAGAAAGGGGCAAATTGCCTATTTTCTTCTCAATAATGAGGCTCATACTGGCATGGATAATGGACTCTTAATCTCTTTCTAAACATTTTCTCTTTTCCCCCTTGTATGTGGATTGTCCCAATATATTTAAATTTTATATCTAGTGAACCATTGAAAATCTTTACTATTTTTGTAGATAAAAACTAACATTTTTTCAGGCTGGAAGGTTGGAATCCTCATATTTATTGCAAAAATTAAACAAATATAAACATAAATATTCCAAATAACTATTAAATAGATCCTTAATTTTTAAGAGCAATGTTACTACAGGGGAGAGATGATTTTCTACTTTTCAAGGGCTTGAATACTTGAATTTATAAAATAAACTAACAGACACAGTAACAGGAGAGAAATTATTCAAATGAATTATGTTAGTAAAAATAACAAAAACCAATTATAAATGCAAAAATTCTTCAAAATCAAGAAGCTTATATGTTCTCTTCATGGTATGAGAGAAGGAGGCGGTTTTAGATTTTAGCAGAGAATGAATGGTTTGAGGAAAGATGGGTAGGACCTCAAAGGAGTAGGTTATGCTTAGAAGTGCTTTTAGAAACATATAGAAACTTAAGTTTTTAGAAATGTTTGTCTGTACATGGCGTCAATATCTAGTCTCTTTTGCTGTGATGTGAGCTAGTCTTCTCTGTTGAGTGAAAGTCTTCAGAGGGATCTGATGAGGACAGCTCTAGAAGGTAAAGGAAAGCAGTTCACCTGCTACTATCTCTAATTTGAAGAAAACCTTCCAAAGCCGTATGTTTTGTATAGGCACTTTGTGGATTCATTCAATGTCAAAACATTGGCTATCTACTTTGCACCAATGAAAGCCCATTTTAGTTTTCAAACACCTTTATTTGGTTCACGGATGATACCAAAAGTAGGTATAAAAGAGCCATTTACTAAATTTTCTAAATGAAAATTGATGTGAAGTCTTTATTTACATTTAAATTGTTTAAATTGAAGATTTACAATGTTTCCCTTTGAATTTAGCACACATTCCTTCCTCTTTATTTTTCTTGGTGATTAATAGTGACAACATACCTTGAAAAAGCAAATAACAATTCTTGCCATCTGTGGTCATATGTCTTAACAATATCAGATAATTTATAAATATCCCTCCAAGTTAACTAATGATTCACTAGGTAGTAGTAAAGAAATCAATATTTTACTAAAGAAAATGCTAAATTCTGGAAGAAAAAATTTCATATAAAATATGAGGTATATGAGGTGGCTTATAAGACAAAGAAGCATTGATTGAGAAGAAAGTGGAATTCTAGAAAAGTGACCATGATATTTGAAGGGATTTAGGGTTTGGGTTACTTTGGTATCCTGTGATCATACTATAGCTTTGGTAACCTTATAAGGACAGGAGTGTGCTGTTTTTATCATCAGTAGGGATAATACCTTGTCATGCTGTTTGTACTTAGACATACATGGCTAATATAGAGAGGAACAAAAGGATGTATTCAAGAAAGGCAGAGGGTATAGCACATATCAGTAATCCAAAAACACAAGAAATTTCTGATAACCCAAGCTTCTTTGTGATTTTAAGTAGCAAATAAGTCTGAAGACTGTCTTTGGACTTAATAATTCTATCCTAGGCCTCAAAGTATCTTCATCAGTGAGTCAGAGCGTGCTTTTTGGTATGTGTATGTGTCTGTGTATATGGAAGCTAATTAGTACATATATTCTGGAGTATAGTTAATGATAAGCAACATGAAAAAGAAAGTAGCATAAATGGAATAGTAGACAACAGAAACACTTAGTAGCTCACCAGATATCACAATTATCAAACTAAATAGTAAATGCTTTCTTCATTTCAATTGGATGGAAAATAATCTGAAGTGTTTCACTGGAGAACTAGAATCCATTAAAAAGAAGCATGGCAGACTTAGGGAAATGAAACCAAACATGAAGTCTGGACCTAGAAAAATAGGATTAATGACAAATAGAAATCGATAGAATGGGCCCTATGGTAGACTATAGTCTGTTAGATGATTCTGGTTTTAGGAGATAACTCTAAATGATTTTTCTAGGGTGCACTGACTCAGACTCCTAACAGAAGAAAGTCTAGGCTAAATAAACACACACATATGTGCTAGGAGACATAGACAGGATGCTCACAGCAATGCTATATTCGTAACAGATAAAAACTATAAAGCAATGCAAACATCAAGAGATACAGAAATGTTAATTAAAAATATGCAAAATATAGTATCATTACAAAATACAACATTACAAGAACAGCATCCAATCTCTATCTTGAACTTGGATGAATCAAACAAATATTTGAAGTGAATATATAAGAAAGAACTCTACAAGAAAAAAATCTTACAGTTTAGTTCAGAAAAGTACAAACTCCCACAAGCAGTAGATGGGCAGTTCAGCCATCCTCTCCACTATTGCTAGGAGTCTTGGTGGCCATGCATGATCATTTTAAACATCCATGTCAGTCATTTTTTAATTCCATTGTAACCACAGAAATATGTCTCTGTTTATATTCATTTCTAAATATGTATAGTTATATTTTATGTTATTTTTCTCAGTGCTTGGTATTTCAAAAATTAAAGTCACCAATCCTGAGCATGAAATAAATGTGTCATATAATGTTATATATGTTATATATATATGATAACATACAACACATACATAATTACACTACTACACACATATAAAAATTTATATATATATATATATATATATATATATATATATATATATATATATATATATATACCAGAATACAATGTACATATTAAATGACACACACAAGTAAATATCACACATACATATGTAATTATCCAGAATAAAAATATATTTGAAGTATATGTCCAAATACTTAAAATTTCCTTGATATCCTTCTGAGAATCTTTTCTTTGATCTATTATTAGATTCTTAAAGTGTTGTTCTTTCTTCTGGACATACACTATAATACTGCATGCTATAAAATAAGCCCTGATGTCATAGTCATTGTATGATTGCTTTCATTACAGGAGAGATTTCCTCTTTATTCGCCACAGAATTCCTTCCACTTTAAACCATCCCTCTTTTTCTCCACTGCTGTCTATTACTGAGTGTTGAAACTTGGTTATTGGAATGTTCATGTCCCAACTCATAAAAAGAAGAAAGGAGATTTTCTCTAATTTTTAATAACTTACGTAGGGCCAGTAATTATTGGAGTAATCAGTTTATGATGGATGCTAACCTTAGGTTTTTATGGTATGCATCTAGATTATTGAATGGGTAACTGCATACAATACAGACCACATTGGGGATTTTCACCTCTTAGGAAATTCACCAAATATCACCCATGCTGAAGTCTGCCAGTTGCTAAGCTGTAGCTAGAGTTTTCTCTCTGTGTCCTGCCAAGTCCTGAAAGTCCGACAGCCCACATATAAAATAAACACACAGATGCTTATATTATTTACAAACTGTAGGACCGTGGCAGGCTTCTTGTTATCTACTTCTTCTATCTTAAATTAACCCATTTCTATTAGTCTATACTTTGCCATGTGGCTCGTGGCTTACCAGTATCTTACAAGTTGGAACTCATGGCAGCGGCTGGCAGAGTCTCTCTGACTCAGCCTTCCTGTTCCCAGAATTCTCTTCTCTGCATGTTCCGCCTATACTTCCTGCCTAGCAACTGACCAATCAGCATTTTATTTATACAGAGTGATATCCACAGCACTTCCCCTTTTCTTTTTTTCAGAAAGGAAGGATTTAACTTTCACATAGTAAAATTACATATAACAAAACAGTTGGGCTGGAGAGATGGCTCAGCGGTTAAGAGCACTGACTGCTCTTCCTGAGGTCCTGAGTTCAATTCCCAGCAACCACATGGTGGCTCACAACCATCTGTAATGAGATCTGGTGCCCTCTTCTGGCCTGCAGACAGAACACTGTATACATAATAAATAAATATTAAAAAAAAAAAAAACAGTTATCAAGCAAGAATTACAGTTATAATATCTAGTCTATTTATAATAACTAGTCTATTTGGCAAAATTAAAGAAGATATCCTATCTATCTTACATTTGTGAGTCTAAGGTTTCATATCTAACTTATCTTTTATCATAACTAAGGAAAATTATAACTATCTCTAGTCTTCAACCAGATCAAAGACCTCAAAAGGATATAATACTACCTGAGAAATGGGAGAAGGATGCAAGCAACTTTTGGGAGTCTTGAGTCTGGACAGTCATCCAAAGTTCTCTTGTAAAGTTGAGGCATCTCTCTTCAGCCCACAGGGCTAGTTCTTGCCAGGACTGCTTGATCGACTGGACATGCAGGACCCATAGAAAGTTGACCACTGAACTTTGCTTGGCAAAATGGTCCTTCAGGTTCCTGCTTCACAGAGGAAACTGCCAGACATTCTACAGGACACAGAGAAAAGTGACTGAGAGACTCTAGGCCTGTGGGCTGAAGACAGATGCCCCAACTTTACAAAAAAATTTGGATGACTGTCCAGGCTGCCAGCTGTCTCTGTCTACTCTTGCAAGATTCCTGAAAGTTGCTTGCATGCTTCTCCCATTTCTCAGGTAGTATTATATCCTTTTGAGGTCTTTGATCTGGTTGAAGACTAGAGATAGTTATAATTTTCCTTAGTTTATGATAAAAGATAAGTTAGATATGAAACCTTAGACTCACAAATGTAAGATAGATAGGATATCTTCTTTAATTTTGCCAAATAGACTAGTTATTATAAATAGACCAGATATTATAACTGTAATTCTTGCTTGATAATTGTTTTGTTATATGTAATTTTACTATGTGAAAGTTAAAACCTTCCTTTTTGAAAAAAAAAGAAAAGGGGAAGTGCTGTGGGATGTTCTGTATGTTAAATACGTTGCTCTGATTGGTTAATAAATAAAACACTGATTGGCCAGTAGCCAGGCAGGAAGTATAGGTGGGACAAGCAGAGAGGAGAATGCTGGGAGGTGGAAGACTGAGGTGGAGAGACACTGACAGCTGCCACCATGATAAGCGAGATGTAAGCTACCAGTAAGCCACAAGTCATGTGGCAACTTGTAGACTAATAGAAATGGGTTAATTTAAGATATAAGAACAGCTAGCAAGAAGCCTGCCACAGCCACAGAGTTTATAAATAATATAAGTCTCTGTGTGTTTACTTGGTTGGGTCTGAGTGGCTGCGGGACTGGCAGGTGAGAGAGATTTGTCCTGACCTTGGGCCAGGCAGGAAAATGCTAGCTACATTAAGCTAAATATATTCTTACAAATTCAATTGAGCTTTATAAAGTTTTGAAATCTTTGGGTTGCCTTCTTCTGAACAGATGCCATGTTTCTTATTACCTGTTGTAAAATAACTTCAAATGTCATCATCATTGTGTGCTAGCTAGCATTACAGTACAGATTCCCACCTTATTAGTCAGAGAATTGTCATAACCCCAAAGTGTCCTAACAGAAAACAAATGATGTGTCTACAAATAAAAACTTAAGAGTATTTTACATACATTAAAATTATGGGGGCTGGAGAGATGTCTCAGTGGTTAATAGCACTGACTGCTTTTCCAGAGGACCTAGGTTCAGTTCACAGTACCCGCATGGCATCTCATAACTGTCTGTAATTCCAGTTCCAGGGGATCTGACACCCACAGCAAAACACCAATGTAATTAAAATATAAAGAAGTTAAAGAAAAACCCCATAATTTAAAAAAATTATGTAACATGTTAGATTTCTGTCTCATAGTAAGCAAAACCTAAATATGTTCAAGCTGAAAATGGACTATATTGTTCAATGTCATATGCATTTATTTGTATACCAACATGATTTTGTACATATATATGTAGTTAGAAAATGTTAATACAGAAACAACACAAACATATACACAAATAAACAATCTTAAAATATCTTAAAAAGTATTTTAGATATGTATATATATGCATATATTTAAGCATATATAAAAAGATATATACATATATAATATGTATGTGTAAAGATATATTTGACTGGTATTCTACAAAATTTAAAAATATCTCCAAAATTTTAAGAAACAATTATAGATCCTCAAAATTAAGTAAAACACATATAACATTATGGTGATATTTTATTTGTTGTGGGGAGTTTTTACTATTTTTCACTCTTTTTGGGGGGCTGCCACCCAGCTCCCAAATAATTCACAAACAGAAACTTATTATTACTTATGAATGTCTAGCCTTAACTTGGCTTGTGTCTTGCTAGCTTTCCTTATCTTAAATTATCCCATCTACCTTTTGCCTCTGGGCTTTTCCCATTCTCTAACTTCTGTAAATCTTACTCTTACTTCATGGCTCTCTCTGTAGCTGGGTGGCTGGCCCCTACAGTCCTTTTCCTTCTCTGACTCCTAGCTCTCCAATCCCTCTTCCCAGATTTCTCCTTCTATTTATACACTCTGCCTGCCAGCCCCACCTATCTTTATTCCTGTCTTGCTATTGGCCAGTTATTTATTAGACCATCAGGAGTTTTACACAGGCACAGTAACACAGTGTCACAGTATTAAACAAATGTAACATAAACAAAAGTAACACATCTTAAAATAATATTCTACTACACAAATTTTATGATAGAAATATTTGAAGAGACCCTGCTACTTGCTGGAAAGGTGCATTTTCCCAATTGTTCTACTATAATGGTTTTAATTTTAGAGTAGTAGGTAATTGGTAAATGCTCTTAACCACAACCATCAACAAATGTTCCATTCATATTTCTATTTTAATTATAACAGAAATGTTGAATTTATTAACAATTTAATTAATAAAACTCAATTTCCTTTAATAAATACTTTTAGTGTAATGAACAAATATGGTTTCCCATAACAACACAGTTGCCAAGTCTCTTTATTAATATTCAAATTCTCCTGAGATTTTTGACAATATTGTTTTATTTGCTAATGATTATAGTACAATTAATAAGAGACATAACAATGTTAGTAGTTAGAAGTAATAATTCTTGACTTCATTCTAGAAAACTGCTCAAGGTGGGCAGCTTTGGTGGATGCGGTTTTTCTTCAATGTGGCAAGTTGGGGACCAGAAGTCTTTTAATGTGAAGCTTTGTCACTTTTGATGGATAGCTTAATGTGTCTGAGATAGCATTATAAAGAAGGATTATAAATTGTTTTAACAAGAATCAGAGTTTGTATTGGTTTATATTTAAATAACTCTTTGATCAATTTGTGATCTGTGTATTATATTCCATCTTCTGTACTCAACAAAAAGTAAACATCTCTGGAGAGTCTCTTCATCCTATTACTGAGAAGAGAAATATAACACAAGCTTTTAATATTTCTACAGGTTTAATTTCTCTGTGCATATGCATTCATAATGAATATTCTAAGAATATTCATAGAATCAACACACATACAAAGTTTCACAGTTTTAATCACAGAAAAGGTAAATTAAAATGATTGATAATGAGATCATAGAGGTGTAAATGTACTGAGAAGATAAACTTCAACATATTATTACAAGTTATCCATAAAAACAGTTGCTAAATTATTATATTGAAAAGATGGAATAGTTTTCTTTGTACAAATTCAGATTGCCTTGTACAAAATGGGGCCAATAATGAACGATTTTAAACAATTATATGCTGTGGGATGTTCTGTATGGCAAATGTGTTGCTGATTAGTCAATAAATAAAACACTGATTGGCCATTGGTTAGGCAGGAAGTGTAGGTGGGACAAGGAGGAGAATAAAGTTGGGAAGTGGAAGGCTGAGTCAGAGAGACACTGCCAGCCGCCACGATGAGAAACAGCATGTGAAGATGCCGGTAAGCCACGAGCCATGTGGCAAGGTATAGAGTAATGGAAATGGATTAATTTAAGCTGTAAGAACAGTTAGCAAGAAGCCTGCCACGGCCATACAGTTTGTAACCAATATAAGTCTCTGTGTTTACTTGGTTGAGTCTGAGTGGCTGTGAGACTGGCAGGTGAGAGAGATTTGTCCTGACTGTGGGCCAGGCAGGAAAACTCTAGCTATAATTATATCCAATACAGTTGGTAATAGTTTTGTGCATTAGATGGATATATGGTTTCTCTCCTGATTCTTTCTTTTACCATCTACTTTATGATTAGGAGCACATGCCTCAATCTGGCTATGCCTATTCCTTCATCTACAAAAAAACAGTGAAGGGGAAATGAGACAATGTCCATACAACACTAACAATATCATCTGGCATGTATTAGTGGCTGTGCTAATTATTATCTTAAAAATATCCAAGACTTCAGTCATGATGATTCTCTCTGAACAGAATGAGGCTGTAATTCTTCATTTGTTGCTTGTTACATCAGAGGTCTTGTAGTAAAAAGTGATGGTGTGGATTGGGCTAATGAAAAGGAAGGAGACATTAAAGCCTTTGAGAGAATGTTGTGTATCAGTTGTGAACCTATAGTTTCAGTGGATTAGACATTTGACCTCAGCAGAGAATTCTGAGAGCTCCTGCTCCAAGCTAGCTGAACCCAGTAGGACTCTGGGTGGGTGTGCATATATGGATTGGATGTAAGAGAATTTTAAACATTATTTTTTGGCACATAAAATTATATGCACCAGAATAAATATATTCACCTTCTCAAGCAAATGTCATTTTTTTCTGTAAAAATTTTCAAAATCCTCTCTTCTAGCTTTAATATACATCACACATCACCAACATCTTTCAGTTTTGTGGAACAGAACTCAAGAACTTCATTTTTCTACATAGCCTTCATGTGGCCTTCACTACTCATCTTTTCCTTCCCAGAAGACTCAATTCTGGTAATTGCCATTTTACCCTCACATTCTATATTCAGTGTATGAGTGAGCTTATTAGGTATTCACTTTCTCTGCTTATTTCACTTAACATAATAATTTTTGGTCACATCTGTGTTTTTATGGCTGAGTAGTGTGTGTGTGTGTGTGTGTGTGTGTGTGTGTGTGTGTGTGTGTGTGTGTGTGTGTGAAAGAGAGAGAGAGAGTTTTTTTATACCTTCATTGCTGGATAGACACTTATTGTTTATGCTTCCTGGGGCTTGTGAATAGTGCTAAAATGAACATAAGAGTTTAGATGTCTCCTCAATTGGTTTCATTTTCCTTGTACTACATTTTTGTTTCAAGAATTTATTGTATATAAGCAATAGCTAACTCCATGTCTAAGCAGAATATATAAATGATGAAGGATTATAAAATAACTGACAGGATAATGAAATAATACAATTTAATATAAAACAAATTTTACTAAAAATGGCAAATATAATAGGAACAAGTGGAAAACATACTTGCAAAATGTTCACTAAAATAAATTAAATAATAACAAAGTAAGTTGAATGAAGCATATGTAATGACACAACAAAAAATGCCAACTAGTCTGATAGTACAAATGACAAGGATTAATATCTGTTATTTTAAAATAGTCAAAAGACCATTATATATATTAAATAAAAATGACAGAAGCCAGGTAGTAGATAATGCAATAATGAATGTGGTCACAAGTAATAAAACTTTAGGTCAGACAGAAATTATACACATTCATGATTATAATATGAACCATGCTTATGTTTTTAGAAAAGTACATGGTAACAGCAAACTAAATATTTTCAAGCACTGGGAATTTTTCTAACCAATCTATAAAAAACCATTGCTATAAGGAGGGATTGTAAGATCTGCACAAGCAGTAGATACAAATGAATCTGAGGACAAGTATAAAAATTGACATTTAAAAGGTAAAGTATTAAAATAACAGGCAATGGAAACAGCATGTACAAAATTCCTGAGAAGATGAAAAATGGAGTCTTTGGACAATGTGAAAGCCAGTCTGGCAGAAGAATAGTCTATGCTTAGCAAATTTGAAATATTAAAGATTTTTATTAATATAATAACCATAGATTTTGATACCAGTACATGTATCATGCATGGGAAAGTGGTGACGTTACTCGAAGAGTTGTGTGTGATTATATATGCCTACTTGATGCTTGCTTGTCATGGGAACTTAACCTACCATCTGTGTTTTAGCTATCAACAAGAGATCAGGGCCAGGGAGATGGCTTACCAGATAAAGGTGCTCTTTTCAGAGCTTGGTCACAAGAGTTCAATCTCTGGGATCCCCACAGCTGAAGGAGAGAACCAACTCCTGCAAAGTGTCCTTTGATGTCCAGAGGCACACATACACACATAAATGCATGCACCCACGGAAAAAAAAAAGTGAAGGTAATTTTTTAAAGAGGTAAGGGGAAATACTTTTCTAATCATATTCATATTTTTATATTTCTCTGTGTTTTAATATAGAAGGTACCAATTTGTTACTACACGACTCACTATAACTATTAAAAAGTGTACTATGTCATTAAATATGCCTCTATACTTCTTACTTTTATGCCAAGGCTGTTTATTTGCATGAATATTGTTTTAACATTTCAGTCTTTTTCTCTGGGCTTATCCCACCTCTCTCATCATAATTTTTCCCCAGTCCTCCTTTTCTACTGTGCACTCTGATTTTGTTGTTATTTGTTTTTTCTCTCCTAGAATGCTGTCCTTTGATAATAAGATACAATTATTTTTCTATCAAATCTGCTATTTACTTTCTACTTTTGATACTCAGTTTCAAGGAAAATATACTCTTTTTATATATTTTTATTTTATAATTCATTTAATTTTACATATCAGCCACAGATTGCCCTGTCCACCCTTCTCCCACCCCCCCCCCCAGGCTTCCCCCTCATTCCACTCCCCATTGCCACCTCCTTCAAGGCAAGGTCTCCCATTGAAGATTCAGCACAGCCTGGTGGATTCAGTTGAGGCAGGTCCAATCCCCTCCTCCCTACACCAAGGCTGAGTAAATGTCTCAGCATAGGCTCTAGGTTCCAAAAAGCCAGCTCATGCACTAAGGACAGGTCCCGTTCCCACCGCCTGGGGCCCTCCTAAATAGTTCAAGCTAATCAACTGTCTCACTTATTGAGAGGGCTTGATCCAGTTCCATGGGGGCTCCTCAGCTATTGGTTCACATTTCATGCATTTCCACTAGTTTGGCTATTTGTCCCTGTGCCTTTTCCAATCATGATCTCAATATCTCTTGCTCATATAATCCGTCCTCTCTCTCGTCGACTGGACTCCTGGAGCTCCACCTGGGGTTTGGCTGTGGATCTCTGCATCTGCTTCCACCAGTCACTGGATGAGAGTTCTTTCATAACAGCCAGGGTGTTTGGCTATCCAATCACCAGAGTAGGTCAACTTGGGCTTTCTCTTAACCATTGTAAGTAGTCTATAGTGGAGGTATCTTTGTGGATTTCTGGGGATCTCTCTAGCACTATGCTTCTTCCTATTCCCATGGGGTCCAAACCTATCGTGGTATCTCCTTCCTTGTTCTCCCACTCTGTTTCTGATCCAGGTGGGACCTCCCACTCCCCTAAGCTCTCTTTCCCCCGACCCTTGTCCTCCATTAACCCCCTCATGTCCAGTTTGCTCATGTAGATCTCAACCATTTTTCAATCGTTGGGCAGTCCCTGTGTCTTTCTTAGGGTCATTTTTTCTAGGTAGCCTCCCTGGAGATGTGAGTTGCAGTCTGGTTATCCTTTGCTTTACATCTAGTATCCACTTATGAGTGAGTACATACCATGTTTGTCTTTCTGAGTCTGGATTACCTCATTCAGGATGATTTTTTTTCTAGTTCCATCTATTTGCCTGCAAAACTCATGATGTCATTGTTTTTCTCTGCTGAGTAGCACTTCATTGTGTATATGTACCACATTTTATTTATCCATTCTTCAGTTGAAGGGCATCAAGGTTGTTTCCAGGTTCTGGCTATTACAAATAATGCTGCTATGAACATTGTTGAGCATGTGTCCTTGTGGTATGATTGAGCATTCCTTGGATATATGCCCAAGAGTGGTATAGCTGGGTCTTGAGGGAGATTGATCCCAATTTTCTAAGAAAGAACCATATTGATTTCCAAAGTGGTTGCACAAGTTTGCATTCCCACCAATAGTGGAGGAGTGTTCCCCTTGCTCCACATCCTCTCCTACATAAGCTGTCTTTAGTGTTTTTGATCTTAGCCATTCTGATGGGTGTAAGATGGTATCTCAGAGTCATTTTTATTTGCATTTCCCTGATGATTAGGGATGTTGAGCAATCCCTTAAATGTTTTTCAGCCATTTGAGATTCTTCTGTTGAGAATTCTCTGTTTAGCTCTATAGTCCATTTTTTTAATTGGACTGTTGGTTATTCTGATGTCTAATTTCTTGAGTTCTTTATATATTTTGGATATCAGCCCTCTGTCAGATGCGGAGTTGGTGAAGATCTTTTTCCATTCTGTAGGCTGTTGCTTTGTCTTGTTGACCATGTCCTTTGCCCTAAAAAAAGCTTCTCAGTTTCAAGAGGTCCCATTAATTAATTGTTTCTCTCAGTGTCTGTGCTACTGGTGTTATAGTTAGGAGATATATTTATATATCTCCTCTGCCAATGTATTCAAGACTAATTCCTACTTTCTCTTCTATTAGGTTCAGGGTAACTGGATTTATGTTGAGGTCTTTGATCCACTTGGACTTAAGTTTTGTGCACAGTGACAGATATGGATCTATTTGCAGTCTTCTACATGCTGACATCCAGTTATGCCAGCACCATTTGTTGAAGATTCTTTCTTTTTTTCATTGTATAGTTTTGGCTTCTTTGTCAAAAATCATATGGTCATGGGTGTGAGGATTAATGTCAGGGTCTTCAGTTCGGTTCCCTTGGTCCACATGTTGGTTTTTATGTGAGTACCAAGCTGTTTTTATTACTGTAGCTCTATAGTAGGGCTTGAAGTCAGGTATCCTGATGCCTCCAGAGGTGACTTTATTGTACAGGATTCTTTTGGCTGTCCTGGGTTTTTTGTTTTTTCCATATGAAGTTGAGTATTGTTCTTTGCAGGTCTGTGAAGAATTGTGTTGGTATTTTGATGGGGATTGCATTGAATCTGTATATTGCTTTGGGTAAGATTGCCATTTTTACTATGTTAATCCTACCTATCCATGAGCATGGGAGATCTTTCCATTTTCTGACATTTTCTTCGATTTCTTTTTTTCAGGGACTTAAAGTTCTTGTCATACAGGTCCTTTGCTTGCTTAGTTAGAGTTACCCCAAGGTATTTTATATTGTTTGTGGCTATTGTAAAGGGTGATGTATCTCTGATTTCTTTCTCAGCCCATTTGTCATTTGTATATAGGAGGGCTCCTGATATTTTTGAGTTAATCTTGTATCCTGCTACATTGCTGAAGTTGTTTATAAGCTGTATGCATTCCTTGGTCAATTTTTTTGTGGTCACTTATGTATATTATCATGTCATCTGCAAATAGTGAAAACTTGACTTCTTCCTTTCCAATTTGTATCCTCTTAATCTCCTTATGTTGTCTTATTTTTCTGGCTAGAACTTCAAGTACTATATTGAATAAGTATGGGGAGAGTGGACAGCCTTGCCTTCTTCCTGATTTTGGTGGAATCACTTTCAGTTTCTCTCCATTTACCTTGATGTTGGCTGTTGGCTTGCTGTAAATTACCTTTGTTATGTTTAGGTATGTTCCCTCTGTTCCTGATCTCCCCAAGACTTTTATCATGAAGGGGTGTTGGATTTTGTCAAATGCCTTTTCAGCATCTAGTGAGATGATCATGTGTTTTTTTTTGTTTGTTTGTTTGTTTTTGCTTTCAGTTTGTTTATATGGTGTATTACATTGACAGACTTTCATATGTTGAACCACTCTTGCATCCTGGAATGAAGCCTACTTGATCACGGTGAATAATTGTTTTGATATGTTCTTGGAGTCTGTTTTTTATTGAGTATTTTTGCATCAATGTTCATGAGGGAGACTGGTCTGTTGTTCTTTCTTTGTTGAATCTTTGTTTGGCTTGGGAATCAGGGTAATCAGGGAATCAGCCTCATAGAAGGAGTTTGGTAATGTTCCTTACTCTTGCTTTGTTTCAGTTTAGAGTTTGTCTCTAGTCATTTGCTGTCTAAAACTTAATGAAACTGGTGTCATGAGTTTTATGAGTCCCTGAAGGTGTCCTGTTATACTTTTGATATACACACAGAGAGGTAAACATAATTTCATATATAAGTGGATATCCTGTATGCTCATAGTTGCTTTTGTACTTCTGAACAGAACTCCTAAGTACCATTGACAACTGATGTTAAAAATTCAATATCTGTCATCAACTCTTCTCCATAAATATGTTTATGGAATTAAAGAACACCTTTTGTTCTTCACAAAACTCAGAATCCCTTCACATCTGCTGTCTGAATTCAGAGATGTAGGATTTCCTTTTCCTTACATCATCTGTATAAAACTGTTGCAAGTGTGATGGTTAACATTACATTTAAGGTTTTAATTACTGTGCTTAAAAAAAACTATATATATATATATATATATAGATAGATAGATAGATAGATAGATATAGATAGAGATATAATGTGTATATATCTATATCTATATATATACATAAATACACATACATCTTAAGCATATATAAGTATGAAATATGAATACACATACAGATATGTATTAGTACTTATATTTGCTAATATATTTTAAATACATACACAAACACACATATATGTATATGTAATATGTAATATACACGTATTAGAATATATGTTACAAAAAAGGCCTCTGGCATGTAAACTCCTAACTTGTACATGGGTACCCTAGCAGCCCACTTCCCTTTTCAAACATATGCTGAAGACAATTCTTAAAATTAACTGATCTTGTAAAATTTGCTGCTTTAGCAAGATAGTAGGTCATAAGTCTAACTGCCATTGTTGCTTTTGTAATCAAACTTGCTTACTCTGCTCAAAAAGGGAATCGCAAGACTAAAAATTATAACTTTGTGGCTTTTTCCTTTATAAGCTCTTGGCTAAAATGGCTAGGTGCTGCACCTTTGGAGTGCTCTCAGAGGCAGTCCAGTCTGACTCCACATTGGACACCAGTACCTAAATTAAATGCCTCTTCTTTAACTTTATTCATGGTCATGGTGAATCTTTGAATGACTCCAGACCCATAACACATAGCTCAAATTTTCTGGATCCAACTTTAGAAAGCACATATAAAGCATAGTATTTTATCACTGCAGTTCAGAGATGCTTATTTTGTGTCTTTTCATCATTCCTAGTATGGAAACTAGCTTCCAATTATAGCCTATATAAATACTTGCTTCCTTAAGGCAGATGTCAAGCTGTTCCTGACCATCCTGGTACTGGGAAAAACCCTGATTCTGTGAGAAGATCATGGAGCTTATTTGAAATAGAGGTTTCCTTTATTTATATTTCTTTGTGGGCTTGTCTCCTGAGATGGGCTTAACTGTGGTTGCTAGAACTTTTTGAATTTAGTATGTTTTATATTCACTGAGGCTGGGATTACTTTTGATATAGTGGTAAGCATATAACCAACTGGTATGGTGGCCAAACGTGGACTTGAATTCAGTCTTTTCTTTACCATTTGCGTATTGGAGTGCTTTATTATTTATTAAGCAAAGTATTGCTAAGTGAATTATACTGTTGTAGGTATTTACTCACTTTTAAAATACAATCTCCTATGTCCTGTTCATAAATTTCTACAATGGTTATCACTGAACAGGCATTTGTCAGTCACTTCCCTATCCTCTTTCTCTTGACTTGTATATATACACCGACATATGTTTATCACTGGGTGTAATTTCACCTAGGTTGAGCTAGATACTCATCAAATGCACAGGTTTGAATTCTGCAAAATGTTCACAACAATGTAACTCTAACTCAATTCAAAACAGACAATATTTTTATATCCATTAAAATTTCCATGTTCGTTCTTGGTAGTTTCATTCCCAATCCCACTCAAAAGGCAAATTTATTTTATTTATATCACTACAGAATGACTTAATTTGCTGTGAAATGTTATCACTGATAAGTGTGGCTTTATTCTGGGTTTGTTCTCCATCAGTATTCTATTTAGCAGCAGCTCATCTTTTTTGCACAGTTGTATCCTGATCTATTAAAATGTTCATTTTTTTTTCAAATAGCTTTTGGTTCATGTGTAGAAATTTCCATTTTTATTTTCAATGAATAAAACTGATGTGAATACCGTTATAGACACCTGTGCTCCTTCTATGATTAATTGACGTTCAATGGCTAGAATATTGAGGAGGTATCCTTCAAATATGTGAGAAAAAATAGACGGTTAAACTATTTACTTAACTTTTGCATTTTGATACCCATAACAGTTGTGTAGTAATTCCACTAATTTGAATCCTCTCCAGAGATGATTTATTAATTAATAAGTATAAGATACTTATTATTCTTATAGTGAAAATGCCTGGAAGACACTGTCTTAATGTCATGATTTTTTTTTAACAATTTGTCAATGTCAGATTGGGTTCTACCAAGATTTCCACATAAATTACTTAATACATATATTGTCTTCTTCCTCTAATGAGTAAGTATTAGTGATTTAAGGAATTACTTTTGTGAAAAGATATTTCTCATTACTTAAACTTTCTACCATTTGAAACTTTTCCACTACATTATTTTATCACTCATTAGTGATATAAGTTTGATTGTATTACTGATAATTGGCTAGAAAGTAAAAACAGCTGTTAGTTTTTACTTTTAATTTTAATTCCATCTTGCTCTCTGTTGACAGGTAAGACTTACCCTCACAGGTGTACATATATACAGTTATGAATGAACACACATGTAATTATATTTTAATCTGTAAATATAATTATTTTCATAGTCACATTGTCCAGACTTGATTTAAATTACTTACTTCAAACTTGGTTCTGAGACTATTTTTGAATGCCCATATTTTGTCGAGAATTATTTTTCACATTCTGGACTTTTAACAGATTTCTGCCTTATCTTGGTCTTGAAGTTACAGACTAAAGGGAAGGTTTCTCTGATGCAAATGTCACAGCTCTGAAGGGAAGGTATCCTGGCAGATTCCAGCCAAGGAATGCCACAAAATCACACCCCACAGCAAACCTCACAATAGAGATTTACTGGGAGAGAAACAAGAAAGTGACTGCCTCTGGGGCCAGAAGCATCAGGGAACTGAGTACCAGACAGGCTTATATAGGGTTTTAGGGGGGTGAGTTTTCCAGAGTGGGGACTGGTGAGATTTCAGGCCCAGGGTCCAGTGGGTTTTTCAATGCTTAGGGATTGGTGAGTTTTGGTAAGTTTTTTCACTTGGAAGTAGGCTCTGATCTTTATCCTACAATTTGATCAATCATCACAAAAATATGCATATAAATAACTATAATTAAAAGATTGAAAAACAGAAGGTTTCTGTCACTCCAGCATTCTTCTCTGCCCCTTTCTAGGTTCTAACATGCTTCCAGTCCCTCCCCCACCTCTCTTCTCCACCCCCATCTGCTCCTCCTCTTCACTGTCAGAATAGTGACAGTGAAGTCTTAAAAATTCATGTCATCCTATTGCTCATTCTGAGTTGTCTTGTCCAGCCTTGATACAAGAGGAGGTGCCTAGTTTTAGTGCAACTTGATATGCCATGTTTGCTTGATACCTATGGGAGGCTTCCCATTTTCTGTATAGAAACAGAGAAGGAGTAGATGGGGGTGCAGAGGGGAGGTGGGGGAGGGGCTGTGAGGAGAAGAGGGAGGAAAACTGCTGTCAAGATGTAAAAATAATAATAACAACAATAATAGAATCATTAAAATAAAAATACATGTCATTTGAATCTCATAATATGTGGTTTTGTACATCAGAAGTATTTAAAAAACACAATAGTTTGGGTTGATCTATGCTGATATTGTATCAGCAGTTTTATTTTGTAAGATAATCTATTATAGGAGAATAAATCATTTATTTATTTAGACTTTATTTGGATTGGTTCTAGTTTGGGACTATTACAAGGAAAGCTGATAAGAAATGTTCTTACACAAATCTTTTTGTAGAAATACTTGCATATTCATTTAGTAAATCACTATGAAAATAATTTCTGAACCATAATGCAGTCCTGAATGAAATAATCTTAAATTTGGTAACATTTCCTTAAAGTGTCATATGTACTGGAAAACACTGAAACAGTTATATTTAGCAAATACCTTGTTATATATTCTTGTTGGATATGTTTTATCTAAGATAATCTCATATTTTGGTGTTACTGGGAGAATTACAATTTAGACAAAGTAGAAGAGATCATGGTTAATGGCAATGACAGAAATTGGCTTTAGAGAGCCAGGTTCTGTGGCATTTCTGCTTGTCATGGTGACAAAAATGCATGAGAGAAGGAAGTTATGAAAGAAAGAGTTTATTTTACCTCACAGGTTAGATAGAACAGGACAAATAAAACATCAAGGTGGATGGTGTGACTATGCTTCCTCCAATCTTAACTAAAAAGGAGGCAGAGAGATAGACCACTAGAAGAGAAGCTGGTCTAGCCTTTAACCCTCAGGAGTTACCACTATTGCCCTACATCATTCCAAGAAGGTTCTTCAACTTCCCAAAACACGACTGGCTAGGGACAAAGTATTCTAACACATGTCCCTGTAAGGAACAGAATACATCCAAACCAAAACACAAAGTATTTGTTTGTAATCATGTGCAACTATTTTTCAGATAGCGTTTGGTTAACATATTGATTGACATGTAGAAGCTATGTGATGCCGCTCAATCTAATTTAACTTTGAACTTAAGGTGGCTTTGTTTTTCTAATTTGAAAACTGCTGACAGAGCAGGTCATCTACACCACAGGTGGCAAGTGTCTGCTTTCTTGTCAACACTGTCAGTTGTAAAGATCATTCTAGTTAAAGGTGCTGGAACAAGACAGGCCTTTACACAAGCCTTGTGGAATTTCATGGAATGAATTAGAAAAATGGTGACTTTTTAGTATAGAACTGTATAGACATAGTCCACATTGCTTGACAAGGTGTGGGAGATATTCCCTGGCATGAATAATTTGGAGAATAGATTCAGTATTGACATTTGGGAATATGGAAAGTAATAAGCCCCATTCAAATTGAGTTAGCTAATTTTGCTGTTTAACACACAGAAATGCCATAAAGTTATGAACTTTGTATTATAACAAGTACATGCTTGTGTACTCTGAATTATTAGTGCATTTGAAAAAATATAAGCATTGAATTAAGTGACAAAATTTAAATACAATTTAAATTGAAATTAGTAAAAAAAGTGTAAGTTGTATCTACATAAGACACAGAAAACTTATTTAAGTATACAATGGTTGAACTCACTCTTAGATAAAGACAATATTTTGATAACTATTTACATTTCTCCTAATAACTGAGTAATGAGGTTGCTTATTCTAAAATCCTATGAATGATTATACTGATGTACACAGCTAGTATATAGAAATACTGATATTCATTATAATGTACATTTTAGATGAACTTATTCCCTCCACTCTTTTTTTTTTCTTCTCATTGTACTTGTTAGTTTTCTGTCAACATAACAAAAGCTAATGTCATCGAGGAAGAGGAAATCTCAACTGAAGAAATGCCTTCATTAGAATGGCCTATAGGCAAGCCTGTGGGAAATTTCTTTAATTTTTAATGCAGGAATGCCCAGACTAATTTGGGTGGTGCAACCTCTGAGTGCATGATCTCAAGAGACAAAAAGAAATATGAGAAAGATAGCTCAACAACACCCAAGAGAGCAAGTCAGGAAGCAGCATTCCTCCATGGTTTCTGTTTGAGTTCCTGCCCTACCTTCTCTCAGTAATGGACTATGACTTGGAAGTCTAAGATATATCCTTTCCTCCCCAAGTTGCTTTTGGTTATGGATTATCACAGTAATAAAAGCAGATAAGGATATTATCAGAACTCTTTTTGGATAAACCATTACACAACTGTATATGTATTGATTTTTAAACAAATAATGACAGCAACAAAAATAATAATATTAAACAAATGACAGCAATAGTGATAATAGTAATAGTAATAATAACAACCCAGAGAAGTTCATAACGTTGTAACATAAACCAAAATTATCCACTTTTGAAATTTTAATTACGAAATGTTTTTTCCTTCTGAAGACATAAACTTTTCTTCAATTCTTTACTGATTCTATTAAAATTTTCTGTTTGAGAAAGCAGTGGTCTGCTATAAAGATTGCCTGGCTGTCAAGCTCATGGTTTCTCTTCACTGCTAACTTTTTAGCATCACAAAACCTGTTGGCATGTGTGCTCTCCAAGTTATTTCATTCTAAATGGGGAATTTAAAACATGGTGTCACTGGAGAGTAGATATAGTATTTCCCAGAGCATTTCAGAGTCTTAAATCTGAAAACGTCATAGATAGGAAAAGGATTTTTTTTTAATTTATTTTAATTTATTTTGCAATACAATTCAGTTCTACATATCAGCCACGGATTCCCTTGTTCTCCCCCCTCCCGTCCCCCTCACCTTCCCCCCAACCCCCCCCCATTCCCATCTCCTCCAGGGCAAAGCCTTCCCCACAGACTGAGGTCAACCTGGTAGACTCAGTCCAGGTAGGTCTAGTGCCCTCCTCCCAGGCCGAGCCAAACAATCCTGCATAGGCCCCAGGTTTCAAACAGCCAACTCATGCAATGAGCACAAGATCTGGTCCCACTGCCTGGATGCCTCCCAAACAGATCAAGCCAATCAACTGTCTCACCCATTCGGAGGGCCTGATCCAGTGGGGACCCCTCAGCCATTGGTTCATAGTTCATGTGTTTCCATTCGTTTGGCTATTTGTCCCTGTGCTTTATCCAACCTTGGTCTCAACAATTCTCGCTCATATAAACCCTCCTCATTCTCGCTAATTGGACTCCCAGAGATCCACCCGGGGCCTAGTCATGGATCTCTGCATCCAGATCCCTCAGCAGTTGGATGAGGTTTCTAGCACAACAATTAGGGTGTTTGGCCATCCCATCACCAGAGTAGGTCAGTTCGGGCTGTCTCTCGACCATTGCCAGCAGTCTGTTGTGGGGGTATCTTTGTGGATTTCTGTGGGCCTCTCTAGCACTTTGCTTCTTCCTATTCTCATGTGGTCTTCATTTACCATGGTCTCCTATTCCTTGTTCTCCCTCTCTGTTGTTGATCCAGCTGGGATCTCCCGCTCCCCCAAGCTCTCTTTCCCTCAACCCTCGCCTTTCATTACCCCCACTCATGTCCAGGCTGTTCATGTAGATCTCATTCCATTTCTCTGTCATTGGGCGATCCCTGTGTCTTTCTTGGGGTCATGTTTTCCAGGTAGCCTCTCTGGTGATGAGAGTAGCAGACAAGTCATCCTTGTTTCATGTCTAGTATCCTGCTATGAGTGAGTACATACCATGTTTGTCTTTCTGAGTCTGGATTGCCTCACTCAGGATGATTTTTTCTAGATCCATCCATTTCTCTGCAAACCTCATGATGCCATTGTTTTTCTCTGCTGAGTAGTATTCCATTGTGTATATGTACCACATTTTGTTTATCCATTCTTCAGTTGAAGGGCATCTGGGTTGTTTCCATGTTCTGGCTATTCCAAACAATGCCGATATGAACATAGCTGAACAAGTGCTCTTATGGTGTGGTTGAGCATTTCTTGGGTATATGCCCAAGAGTGGTATAGCTGGATCTTGGGGAAGATTGATTCCCAATTTTCTAAGAAAGTGCCATATTGATTTCCAAAGTGGTTGTACAAGCTTGCATTCCCACCAGCAGTGGAGGAGAGTTCCCCTAGCTCCACATCCTCTCCAGCATAAGGTGTCTTCAGTGTTTTTGATCTTAGCCATTCTGACAGGCGTAAGGTGGTATCTCAGAGTTGTTTTGATTTGCATTTCCCTGATGATTAGGGATGTTGAGCAATTCCTTAAATGTCTTTCGGCCATTTGAGTTTCCTCTGTTGAGAATTCTCTGTTTAGTTCTATAGCCCATTTCTTAATTGGACTGTTGGGCATTTTGATGTCTAATTTCTTGAATTCCTTAAGGAAATCAGAGATACATCACCCTTTACTATAGCCACAAATGACATAAAATACCTTGGGGTAACACTAACCAAGCAAGTGAAGGACCTATATGACAATAACTTTAAGTCCCTGAAAAAAGAAATTGAAGAAGATGTCAGAAAATGGAAAGATCTCCCATGCTCATGGATAGGCAGGACTAACATAGTAAAAATGGCAATCTTACCAAAAGCAATCTACAGATTCAATGCAATCCCCATCAAAATACCAACACAATTCTTCACAGACCTGGAAAGAATAATACTCAACTTCATATGGAAAAACGAAAAACCCAGGATAGCCAAAGGAATCTTGTACAATAACACAACTTCTGGAGGCATCACGATCCCTGACTTCAAGCTCTACTATAGAGCTACAGTAATAAAAACAGCTTGGTACTGGCATAAAAACCGACATGTGGACCAATGGAATCGAATTGAAGACCCTGACATTAATCCGCACACCTATGAACATATAATTTTTGACAAAGAAGCCAAAAGTGCACAATGGAAAAAAGAAAGCATCTTCAACAAATGGTGCTGGCAAAACTGGATATCAACATGTAGAAGGCTGCAAATAGATCCATATCTATCACCGTGCACAAAACTTAAGTCCAAGTGGATCAAGGACCTCAACATAAATCCAGCTACTCTGAACCTGCTAGAAGAGAAAGTAGGAAGTAGTCTTGAACGCATTGGCATAGGAGACTACTTCCTAAATAGAACACCAGTTGCACAGACTCTGAGAGAAACAATCAATCAATGGGACCTCTTGAAACTGAGAAGCTTTTGTAGAGCAAAGGATACGGTCAACAAGGCAAAGCGACAGCCTACAGAATAGGAAAAGATCTTCACCAACCCCACATCTGACAGAGGACTGATATCCAGAATATAGAAGGAAAATGATTTTATACAGCCACAGCTTTAAGATTTTATTTTCTAGGAGAAATTACCAAATTATTATTCTTTCATCAATAACTAAATACATCCCTCTCCAGTTTCCAAAGCATGGTCCCTGTAGACAAAGACAATTGAACATAGTTAAAAAAGGAAGCAGATTTTAATTTATTTTCAGTTCACAACCGAACGAATGGATTCTCACTCGTATTTATTTTTATTTAATCTCTGAGACTGATGGCTCCCCTGTGAGAAGATAATACGAATTCTACAGTCGGGACATTGTTTCCCATCTTTTGCACAGAAGAACAGGTTACTGTATAAAACTCTCTTGTGTGAGTCTCTGGACACTGTGGAGAAAAGTCTTTTTGCAGTGTGTGATTTTTGAATGTTGTTTTCTTATTTAGCTACACCAGAGATCCCAAGATGGTCTGATATGCACACCATCAAGAACGTGCATTCTGGACATGGCCAATGGTATCCATGCACCTTTCTGCATGAAGAATCTCAACATATGTTTACTGCTTTTGATTATATCAGATATACAAAAGGAGTGTTCCAAACTCTTTTCCTAAAATCACCAACTTTCGAATGAGCAACTGGTTTTCAAAAGGTTGAGGAGGTTCCTGCCCCTGCCCTTGCTTTGTCCTTACTGATAGTCTAGTTTACTTCTGGTGTGTTGCTAAACTAATTTTCACGGATCACTTTTATTACTGTGTCATCTTTTGATATATTTTTTAATTTATAATTTTATTGTTATGAGAGTTTCATATATAGTACTACATTTACATCATTTCCACTCATCTCTCTTTCACTTCCAACTCCTCCTGTTTACTACATTTTCCATTTATGGACTCTTCTTTAATTATTACCAGCACACTCACCCACCCATCCATTCACACCCACCCACCCACCCACTCACCCACCCATCCCCACACACAACATGTCTATTTACCACTATTCATATGTATATGTGATTAGGGCTAACCACTTGGGATTGGGTAACCTATAAGGAAATTTGTCCATGGGAAAAAAATGCATTCTCTTCCTCTCAGCAGCCATCCATTGCCTGTGGTTCTTCATCCAGGGATGAGATCTTGTGAAATTTCTCTTGAAGTTCTCATGAAGTTCACATGTCAACTGGTGTTGTCACTTTGCAGGTCATATGTATACAACCATATTGTTGAGATTTCATGGGTACACCTTCTTTATCATAAGTAAAATATTTTATCTTGCAACCCAAATCCTGATCCTTTGGCTCTGACAATCCATCCACCCCTTTCTTCTGCCTTTCTGTGAGTAAGGATTTGTATTGGAGATTTATCAAGGTCCTGGAGCCTTACAGTCATTTAGTCTCTGCATTTTGACCAGCTGTAGTTTTCTGCTGTGGATTGTTCCCACCCTTTTTTGTCCACTATGTCATCAAAACAAGTTCTTAATATTTACACATTATGAGCTGAATGATTAAAAAACTCCCACTTAAAAGAAAATCTAAGACAATATACTACTGTGCCATTTTTTTTGTTCATATTCCTTTTTGTATAGATGACAGTGTGAACTATTACTGCTTGAGTAATTCAATTATATCACATATAATATTCAAAGGTATTAAACAAATGCATGTAGATATATATGTTTTAACTCATACCGAACTATGTTAAATTTTCAATGATTTTTAATGATGCCAAGAACAGCCTTATAAAATAACAATTTGGGGCTATAATAGAAAATGAGGTATGAGCCGGGCGGTGGTGGCGCACGCCTTTAATCCCAGCACTCGGGAGGCAGAGTCAGGCGGATCTATGTGAGTTCGAGGCCAGCCTGGACTACCAAGTGAGTCCCAGGAAAGGCGGAAAGCTACACAGAAAAACCCTGTCTTGAAAAACCAAAAAAAAAAAAAAGAAAATGAGGTATGATTACTATACAAGATCTGAGACAAAAAAATTGCTTGTTTTATTTAAAATTACAATAGAGATAGTGTAACAGATAACTTAATCTCATTAAAGAGACCATTATAAGGTCAAAATCTTTATTAAAATATTAATACTTGAATATAAAATAGCAGACTCACTGTATTCTACTCTACCTGAAAACCCAACTATAGGAAAACTTAGTTGAATGAAACATTTGGTACTAGTTTTATAGGATAAAAGACATTGTATAGTGCCCTCTATCTGTAAAGATGCAATATAACAGCGATAATGGAAAAAAATTTTTGTCATTTATTTATTGCTTAAGCAAAAATTTCAGCAAAGGGGGGATAAGAAGAGAAAACACAGAGGATTTCTATCTGTCATCTCTTGATTGATGTACAGAAGAATGTTTGTTATCACTATTTTATCTGAATGAGGTTTGGTGTCATGAAATGTATATAGATAATTTGGAAAATGTAATAAGATCTTGCAACTAACTTTTATTGCCTTAGCATCAGAATTCATATTCCAACCATTTGGGAGCACACATATTTTCTAGATGTTCTCACTGATGTAGTTAATTTCTGATGTCTGTTAAGACATGAGTAGAAATGGAAGAACACTGATGAAATCCTAACTTGTAGGACTGTCTAAAATCACATATTTATTGTTACTATTACCTTGGCACTGAACAGATGTTAACTTGATTAAGATAGTAGTTAATAGTCAAGCTGCTATGATTTGGGTGCTTATTGTTATTGAATGATCATTTAACTGATACATTTGAAGACATTTATTTGATTTTGTATGTAAGATTGTAAAATTAGTCTGTTGTTTCTAAAAATTAATCTGTTGGGTCTTCATTTTCAACATGATTGATTTTAGATTGTCTTTTAAAGTATTTGTATTTTAAGACTAAGTTTTAGACAATTTCTTTTCTTTTTTTTTTTTTTTTTTTTTGGTTTTTCGAGACAGGGTTTCTCTGTGTAGCTTTGCGCCTTTTCCTGGAACTCACTTGGTAGCCCAGGCTGGCCTCGAACTCACGGAGATCCACCTGGCTCTGCCTCCCGAGTGCTGGGATTAAAGGCGTGTGCCACCACTGCCCGGCTTAGACAATTTCTTAAGTTAAAAATTCAGTAACTCTAATGCCTGTTACCATTGCTAATCAGGAAGCATTAAATGAACTTGTTAGTGCATATAACTAAATTACAGTAATTTTATCACTCTGTTTCTTCAAAATAAGGTTTTGTTGACTTTTCCTTCAGGTATGTCATGATACTTTACTTCCCTAACACTTCATCTTTCTTCATATTAATAATATCAAGGGACACATTTGGGACTTCCTAGGGCAATGCTTTTATAATTTAGCTGCATGTGCACCATCCAAATACCTGATTGTAGCTGGAGTTTTCTCCAGTCCTGTCTGGCCCACAGTCAGGATAAATCTCTCTCACCCGCCAGTCCCGCAACTGCTTAGACCCAACCAAGTAAGCAAACAGAGACTTATATTGCTTACAAACTGTATGGCCGTGGCTGGCTTCTTGTTATCTAGTTCTTATATCTTAAATTAACCCATATCTATTAGTCTATAAGTTGCCTACTTATCCTGCCTATACTTCCTCCCTGGCTACTGGCCAATCCGCATTTTATTTATACAAAGCGATATCCACAGCACCTGATGTCTACCTATAGAGTTTCAATACAGAAAGTCTGTGTTGGTGCTTGAAAATTTTCATTTCTAGAGCCCATTATCATCAACAGGATAGAGAACTTGCCCTAGGTTGACCTTGAGAGGGTGCAGGGTAGGTGTTAGATGAGTCACCACTGACAGGATGAGGACAGGTGCTTAGAGCTTTTGAGAGCCTTTCCTGGAGGCTGTGAAGGTTGATGAAAGGAGTGAAGATATCAAGATGGCAACAGTTTACCATGTGGTCAGGCCTGGAGATAAGGTAGAGGTGATGGGGCCGAAGTCTTAGCTGTAGTGTCGGGGCAGAAATGATTGAATGAGGCAGATGGTGGTGTTTAGATGAGGTGTTTGCAAGAGTTGCAAGGGTCAGAGCTGAGATTTGGAAGGCTGACACCATTGATTCAGTATAGGTTCAAGGCTATGTATTGGGGCAACTGGGAACTAGAAGTTCCAGACTGTTAATAGACTGACTATTAAGCTGTGTTACAGGTATTATAAAAACACATTTTCTGGAATACCCTTAGCATGTCTCTTTAACATATAAACCAAATACTATATTTTGACAACTCAAACACCTAATTGTTGTCTGAGTCTGTGCATTAATGCCTTCTTTAACAAGGCTCAATCTGAAGTAATAGGCAGGGAATATCAGAGAAGACAAATTCCAGAGAAATTCATATCTACTCTGATCAATTGAATGCTGTTATTACAGGAGTGTTAATTTTAATGAAATAAATTCTTGAGAACTCTCTGACATTAGACTTAGGTGTAGAAGAACAGGGATTAAATCTAGAGAGAAAGTCGACAGTAGGAGAGCCTTCAAAGTTACAGGATTCTTGCCTTATCCTGAGTAAGCTGAAAATTAAGGAAATATGGTTGTAGAAGGGAAGCAAATCTTCAAAGCCAGAGAAGAAATATGGGGGGAAAAGGAACCTTAACTGTGGGTCCAAGAGAAATCAGCATGGGATAGACTGCCCAGAGCAGAAAGAATGTAAAATGAGCAGAAATTCCTGTTTATGGTGAGTACTACAAAACTGCTTTATTTTCCACCCTCAACAAATTCAAAAGAAATCTAATTTTTGTGAAGGAAAATAAAGATAAAACAAGGAATGACACTTCAAAGAGACAGTTTATCTCTAAATGAAAATGCAAAGACCTAAGAGACTTCATGCTGCCAATCTACAGATCCAAGCTTGTCAGATATTAACAACAACAGAAACCAACTAAACAGCAGAGAGATTTTTGAGCCAGCTGAAATATAAGTAGGTACAATCTGACACTATTAATACTTTAAAGATTGATATTTAGCTACTGTAACTTCATATAATTGATTGCATGACCCTTGCCCTTTTATATATGAAGCAGGATACTCGATTGCGTGTACTGTGTTTTCAGCAACAGTGGTATAAGATGTCCACATATACTTTCTTTTTTTTTTTTCTCAACATTAAGATCTCTTAATAGTAAGAATGCTGCTTTCCTAATTGACTGGTCTTTTAATCCTAAATTTGATTACTATTCAGAATATACAATAGTAATGTGCTACGTTCAACCCAGTTTCTTTTCGAAATTCGGGTGTTAAGAGAATAAGGAATGCAGAAAAGGAATAAATTTATTAAGGAAAAGTGGGGAAACTCTCAAGTGAGAATAGTTGTCCCAAGAAGGGGCTACCACTATGCTCCCTAATTTATTGGCCTTTTATGGAACTTATAGTGAAAACTGAATATACTGTGACAATTTGTCTTGAGTGTAGTTATTCTTTCAGCTCATCACATGCCATGACAGTGAAGGGCCCATGAACCTTTTGTGTGTTCCATTGGTCCAACATGAGAAGCAACTGTGAATTCTTTTCCCAGTCAGGAGAGTGGTCATACATTGTGATCACTTTGGTCCACTCTTCTTCTTAACACATTTTACTAGTTTTATCAGCTATTGATAAGATTAGTTCTTTTCTTATTTTTGGGCTACATAATTAGTATGAGATTTGCCATGGGCCCTTACCCTTACTGGGAGCTAACTCTTGTCTCAATAGAACATTCTAGGTCTTGGGAATACATGTAATATTAAGGCTTTTTGGCCAGGAGGGAGACTTGTGGGTAGTTTTGTATGACTGAGTTGTATGCCTGCAACTGTCCTATTCAGTTTTATAATTTGTGTCTGAAAATAGAAGGAGGAACTGTGTGTCCTGGTGCCAAGAGTCCAAGACTGTCAGGCAGCCTATCTTTTCAAATGGGTCATCATTGATGACTTGGGTATTGGTAAATCATGTTTTTTTGCTCCCACAGTTTCTGTCAGGCAATAGGTGACTTCCATATGGGGGCTGAATTTGGTGCTTAACTGACTAGAATAGATGGGAAACACAAAACTCCAGATATTGGCAAGATAGCCTTTTGTTCTGCAACAAAGGCATATAACAAAGGTACAGTGGGAGCTTTACTAGAGTGAAGGAAAAGAATACATGGCTAAGAATCTTAGGAAAGAAGTTTTACAAAAATAAAATTAAAAGAGTTAAAGTTTATGTATAAAAACATGGACCTAGGTTCTGGGAAATTTCTGACAAGATTGCTTCCAGTGTAAAAGAGGTATCTATTGACACAGCAAAGAAATGTGAGAAAAAAATCCAAGAAGGAGTCTGAGAATAATGAGGCCAAGGGCATGAAGAGTGACCCTCAGCATTCTGCTATTCATACAATATACACAGGCCACCAGGGTACCAGCAAAGATCTGCCAACCTTTTACTGTTTTACTTGTGTTGCCCTCAAAGAGCAGCCAGTCTCAGTAAGGTTAACATCTCTATCCAGTTTCTGCCTTTAGTTCACAGCAGAACACCTGTGAACCCATTCCCCAGGCTAGCTGTTCAGTAGAGCTTGCTCATCTCCTTATGCTCAGCTGAAACATGAAGCTATTTGAAGTGGATTTTGTGCCACAATAGACTTTTTGTCGAAATTTGAATAAATGGTGGTGCTCAGATCCTTGTATGCAGATCCAATGTGCCTTTGATTTATAGATGTATTGATGTGGTTATTTTGCTTGAACCTCGTCTCCTGTCCCTAACTACCAGCTGAACTGTGTTAAACACGACAAAGTCATCATATTTCAAACCACATCTGTGATTGCTTGAAATTTCTCTTTGAGAAGTAGCCAGTATTGTTTAAAACATAGTAAAAATCTTGCCTGTTTTGAAGAGGTTGGGATAGTAAATCTACCGGATGGTAAATCTGGTTAGAAGGTAGGAAAAAAAGGCTTAGAGGGATTTCTCAGTGGTTAGAGCATTGACTGCTGTACAAGAGGTCCCAGGTTCACTTCTCAGCATACACATAGCAGCTCACAACTGCCTGTAACTCCAGTTTAGGGGGATTTGTTGCCCAATTCTGAGTTCTATAGGCACCAGTGATGGAGATGGTACACACTTATATATGCAAGCTAAAAATTCCTACAAATAACATATAAAAATAAGTCAACAAAGAAAACCTTTTGTAAATGATTCAGTGTGTTGCTTTGATCAATTTTTTTCTCCTATGTTCTATAATAAAATTGTTATGGCAGAACCTTTCATAAATTAAAAATAAAGTCTGATATTTTAAAAGTTCTTGACTTTAGAAAATTAATTGCACACAGATTGTGACGGTATCTTGTTTATAATATAAATATTCCAATGTAATGTAAATCTGTCACTCTTGATGAAATCCATCACTATGATGTCCAAAATCTTTGAGTGATTTTTATAGTTTTAGATAATACATGAATTCACTGCCATATATCCACTACTTTATTGTGATATAAATTTAAATTTCTTTAAATTTCTTATGAAAAAGAATTGGTATTTTTTGTGTTACAAGTGGAGGCTGATGCTGCACTTCAGGGCAAACACTACAAAAACCCAAATACTGAAGATTGTCTAGAAATGTCATTACACACTTAGTATTTTGATCACATTAGCCAGCAAGCTGAGTACTGTATTCTGAATCCAGTTCATTCTTGGTTGGTTGCTTCCCAGCGAGAGAACACTTAAAGCAAGCTCTGAGGCTGCTTCCCTTGGGCTGAAGCTGCTCCACTCAGTGCCACATTGTCCTACTTATAAATGGACACCTATTTCCTTAATTTCCCCAGTGCAGTTAAGGTCATCTCCAAATCTACTCAGAGTCAAGGTTTCATTGACAGGAGAAAGTACTTTTCTAACAGTTTTTTTTTCCTAATCCTTACTGTGCCTCAGATGTCTTCTACATTTATTCAGTCTACTTCCAAAGTTACTTCTTGTTGTTCAGCTGCTGGGTCTTAGTTTTTCATTGTTTTTGCAAACAAACTCCTATCCACAGATACCATTTTCCTTTGAACATAGCATCAGCTTTAAGTATGGTCACGAGGTGCAAGTTTCACCCAAAATTTAAAGCCAATATATACATTGCCTCAAATAGGGCATAGTCAAAATACTAACATGCCTTCACTGTGTCCTTGTGTTAATATTTATGAAAAACAAATACTACATTTACAGAATTAGGTTAAAACAATCTGTGATTTGTTCAAAATAGAATTTGTTATAGCAAGGCAAACTAGACTAGCAAGGTATTTTAATCTCAGGATTCATTCTATAGGATAAAATAATTGATTAAGTGAAAATGTACAAACTGATGGAAATACAATTAGAATGTCTTTTCAAAGTGACAATAGTAAACAATGTTAGGAAGAATCATGCTGGGTCTGTCCTTTTAGATATTCTAGTGCTAACTTCAGAAATCTAGGAGACAGTGTGGTCTGATTACATATTAAATAACAATATATGGGGAATATAGAGAAATACATTGTTTCTAAGTGGTCTTTTAAAAGCACAGAGACCTGAACATTTTTTTTTCCTTCAGAGAAGTGAAAATGTTAGTTGAGAATTGTAAAGAAAAATCACAGGTGACGGTCCAAGTGTCCTTTGACACATTGATCTTAAAATCCTTTACAAGTGCTGCAGATCTTAACAGGCCCGGACTTTCCTTCCAGATTGATAGCAAACAATCCCTTTAAAATAAATTCTCGTGGCTGATTCTACACCAGCATTACCAACTCTTTAATTTACAAAACTGCCTGTTGATCTTGTTAGTGCTTTTTTAGCAGTGCCATAATCTAAGGGAACAAAACTTGCAAACCAAACCTGACGACATCAGGAATTCTGTATTAAATGGACGAAAAGAATGATGGATCAGAATAGGACATGGGCACAGAGACCTGTTCTGCATAATGTTGAGGCTGTAAGGTCATCAGTTTTCAAAGCAAATCCTTCAAGAGTTTCACATTGATTTTTAGTGAAACTGGAAGTCATTGGAAAGTAGATGCATTCACGCCATTGTATATGCCTTTACAAAACCACTTTAAATTATACAAATGAAAATTTAACAGAAATCAATAAGTCAACATAGCAAAACATTTAGTTGAAGCTTTCTTTGGTAAATTGAGGAAAACTACTCTTCTAGTAAAAGCGAAAATACATGTAAATATCACAATTATTACATTTAAATTCATTTTTAAAATACATATGAATTGATGGTAAAACTTGAGACTACTTGATTATTTCGGTATAAGCCATTGTGTTGTCCATGAATTATTTTATTATCTTTGAAAGTATGGTTATGTTATGTAATTATTCTAACATAAGGAAAACTAAATCTAGCTTTTCTGATTATTCCCTACTGTTCTCTTGAATATTTCATAACTCTATTTTAAAAATTTTATTGATGATTTCAGCCCCCAAATTCAAAGTGACATTTTTTATGTTGTTGGCTTGGCTTAGTTTCTGGTTTTTTTATTTATTTATATGTGCTGGAGATTGAGGCACAGTAAGCAATACTGTACCACTGAGCTGTGCCCTGGCCTCAACAATAGTGTGAGATAAAATGATCTGTTCATTCAAGAAATTGTAATTGGATGCATAAATCATCCAAGTGTTCCTAGAAAATGTAGGTCAGATAATATGGAGAAAAGCCAATGATCTTTATTTCATTGTGGTGGTCAGTGCTGTGTTGTCACAGATTCCATGCAGTCCATATGAAAATAGGTCATTCTGCCTCTATGGAAATCAACTTTGAACATAACTTTTGTGATTCCTAAAATAATAATAAATATCCAGAAGTATCTAACACATGAGAAGATGGTGCTATGAACTAGTTACAAATATAAGATTGGTCTGTAAAGGTTAATATGCAGTAATAAGTAGTGACCTAACAATGACATAAGATCAACATGAAAAAATACATATACATTTATGCACATTATTTTAAGTGAGATTGCCCTATAAGTGGACCCTCAGGAACTTGTGATGGAATTATATGTACATTAACAACTTAGGTTACTAGGAGAGGAGGTGCTTGTCTTTAATTCCAGTACTCAGGAGGCAGAGGCAGATAAATCTCTGTGAGTTTGAGGACAGCCTGGTCTATATAGTGAGTTCCAGGATAGACAGAGCTACACCATAAGACACTGCTTTGAAAAAACAAAGAATAAATACACCCTCAAAAAATAATCACCACCAACAACAATAAAACAAAACAATTATTTAGGCTGACTCCATGAAACACTTGACATCCTACTCTGGCCTGTGCATGAATGAATGCAGGTACCTGCATCCACATACAACACACACACACACACACACACACACACACACACACACACACACACACTACAGGCAACATGAACATACACCCATTCATTTACCCATACACTCGTATATCACACATACATGCAAAGGTACTAACTAACACACATTCACACAGAGTTGAGTGTTTGAGTTTGTTCTTAGTAGAAATAGGAAATACTGCCAGAATTCAGGTTTTCCTTTAAAACATGTATTTAGTTTGGACATTGTCCTCTTTATGATTATATAGTGTCAAAAGAGATGAGTTTGGAGTATTTTTTTTCCTCTCAAGACAGGGTTTCACTGTGCAGCTGTGGCTGTCCTGGAACTCTCTCTATAATGGAGGGTGGCCTCTAACTCACAGAAATCTGCTTGCCTCTGCCTTCCCAAGTGCTGGGTTTAAAGGCATGTGCCCCCACCACCCAGTAAGTTTGGAGTATTTTTAACAAAGGGATAACAAAGAAAATCAAATCATATGTCCTTTGCCTGTTTTCCTCAGGCTCAGCAAAAAGCTACCAGACTTTAGGCATTCCTTGCATACACTTATTCTCTTTTGGCTCTACAGATCCTCAGGTAGGATTCCATCCCTCACTGAGATATTGTTCTTCCTGGAAAAATGCTTCTTCTATACCCCCTGAGACCTAATATGTGTCCATTTATTTTCCTAAACATTTAATTTGTCTTGGGATGTTCACTTAATTTTTCTATGTGGAGGAATCCCTGTAGGCTCTCCTGGATCATTTAGTCATCTCCAACAATAGCAGTTAGTATGATTTTCCTAGGTCCTGTGTGCACTGGACTAAACATGCTCTGAAGATTTTACTTATCCCTGATGGTCACTTGCTGGCCATTCAGTCTCCATCTATTTCAATACTCTCAAATCTTTTGACAAACATTTGAGTATGACTATAATAATAATTCATTAGTGGTGAGTGAAGATTAACAGAACAGCATGAAAATGAGTGAAATGTCAAAATCACACAGATTTGGTTCCTCCAACACGTTAAGAAAATTATAAGATATATATTATAGAATGAGTATTCTAGAAGCACACACCTGTAGACACTGATTAACAGCTGTGTGTACAACCACATTACTAGGAAAGTGTGAAGAACAACAGAATCTGGAACACATTTAACACAATGTAAGAGTAAAATATGTGGGTTAATTGAGAAATTACCCAGTGATAAATACAAAACTTGTAAGTGCACAAAAAGAACTGCAAGAACTGCCCAAGGAATCTCCTCAGACTGTTGATGGGGGGAGGCGGTAAATATGGTCAGAAAGTTAGTGGATCTGGAGGGATGAATTTAAGTTATACAGCAAATAAGGACTATAGACAGTAGCTACGAAATTTCACAAATTTGAATGAGTATTCAAATTCAACTTTCCAGGAACTATTCCTGTACATTTTTCTGGTAATGCCTCAAGGTATTATTTAATTCTACCAGTCATTCTCTGGCTGGGTGGTGGTGGCACATGTCTTTGATCCCAGCACTTGGGAGGTAGAGAAAGGCAGATCTCTGTGAGTTCAAGGCCAGCCTAGTCTACAAATCAAGTTCCAGGACAGACAGGAGTGTGACACAGAGAAACTCTGTCTCAAAGAAACAAACAAATGATGGGATCTGTTTGTTTGGAAGTAAATAAAAGTAGACACCTGTCCATAGGCCAATGATTCTGAAATTTAGCTAGTCATTTCTTTGTGGTTATTTCTTTCTCTGTATTTAATGTCTTTTTTTTCTTAATCCTAGATCTACTTTCATTTATGGTTAACTGAGAGATATCTATCAGTGGTTATTAGGGTAACTTGCTTCTTTTCTTTTGTTAAATTGTGAAAGAAGAGAAAGAATAAGGTGAAGGAGACAAAGAGAAATGGGTAGGGGGAGGGAGTAAAGGAAATAGTTAATATCTCTTTAGAAATTACCCTTACTTCTTCAAGTGTTTTGAATTTATCATAACTTTTAGATGCATGCATAACTGGATAGAAGAGTGAACCAGAAGTACAAGTGTTTCTAGTTTATGGCTTTTGGTATTCTGGGCAAATAATGATGATAATATAGACCGTCCAAGCTGAATGATTGCAGAAAAGGTCTTAGATAAACTTTGAAATCATTTGGTAGAAGAAACAAAAACTGAATAAAACTATGTCCTAAAGAGTATTTTGGTTAATATATATAAGAATAAACCCACTAAATTTTGTCAATTTCTTTGAAAATGTTCTGATGCCCTGATAAAAGTTTTGAACAAATTCTGACTATTTCATTGATTTTTTTCCATGAGTATTCTGATGCAGAATCTTGCCCATTTCAATTCTAGGATCAATACCATAGATAGCTTGTTGAAACTAGTTGTTAAAGTGGTACAGTGTTGAACATGATAAGATTTCTGAAATTGCTATATTCTATCATTATATGCCTCAAGGCTAAAGAAAAAAACCCAGAAATTTGATCAGTATCAGTACAGTACAAGAAGTCTTAATGTATTGTGACCTCTGTGTTCTTGTCCTCTGGAAGAATTATAATTGCCACAGAAACACCTACTTGTTCTAAAATGAAAGGCACATTTAATAATCTAAAACTACAGGCGTGGTTAATGACTCCATTAAAGTCCTAAATGACAGAAGTTAACACTGGACATTTTAAGCCAGAGACTGAAGATGTGCTGTAATTTTTTAATTAAAACACTTTCATTGTACAAATCAGGAGTAAATAAATCTGAACAGCCAAGAATGTGTGTTGCTTTGACCATCTGTGCTTCGAGTCCCACCACCATGGGAGAGGAAATGTTTCTTGCCAGAATTCCACATCCTGCTCTCTAGTGAATTAACCACACTTAGGATTTTTATTACAGATGAACATGAGCCAGCTGAGTTTCAGGCAGATTGGTGAAGTGAGACTACTTGAAGAAGGCATATGAAGTGGTGTCAGCCAATGGAGATTATTTCAATTTAGGTAGTTTTTGGCAAAAGCCATGTAAGCAAGAGCCTGATCATTATACAGCGTTACAATCTTTTCAAACATCTGACATTTGTGCATTACCGTTATAGCAATCCAAAGCTATTAAATCATGTTGAAATCAACTGGAACAGGGTGCACATATTCTAGACTGGTAAAAGAGGGAGAATTTTCTTTCTTTTTCCTGCATGAGTTATGAGTAGCCTGACTGTAGAAAAGGCAGCGCTTGGACAATTACATTCCCACAATATGATAATCAACACATACTTGGCTTAATATAGCCATGAGCTTCTCTTCTCCTTTGCCATATTGTTTAGAGACAGTTGACCTCTTCCATTGATGCTGCTCTTTCTTGTACCTCTGCTCCTCTGAATAAATCTCTCTAAAGATGAAACAACAATGTTCTCTGTTCTCTCTTGTGCTTTTTCAAGGGTAGAGAATCATAAAATACCCCATGATTCCTGGGAGTAACTTCAAAGCCACATTATTTGTGCTTTCAAATTTTATTAAACTGCAATTGACTCCACAGACTGCTTTTTCCAAGTTTTATTTGGGTGCCATAAATCTTGGACTTTTGAGAGTTTGTTATTTTAGAATATTCATATCTTTAAATTGACACATAAGAGTTATATACCTGGGCTAAATAGATGGCTCAGTGGTAAAGAGTACTTGCAGCCCTTCCATAGGACCTGAGCCCAGTTTCCAGTACCAGCAGGCATATTGCAACTCCTGTGACTCTAGTTCTGGAGGATCCACTGCCTCTGAGGTCCTTGGATGGCTGCACTCACATGTATGTACACCAGTTCCACACAATACACATAATTAAAAATAATATATAAACATAAAAATTGTACATACTTTATATTGTTTCCAGTTTTTAATATCATTGAATAATTTCAATACCATTGCCTTTGTATTTGAAGTATTGTTTCAGCTTAAAAAACAAGTATTTTTTCTTGACTTGCTGATCACATAAATATAAGCAGAGAATAAGAAAATTATGTTGGAAGCTGAATGGTAGACTTCTCTGCAAGCTATAGTTTTTTTGTATTCTGTCTCAGCCAGATGACTTCTTTAACAAAATAGAAAATATTAAAAATTACCCCATGCTTCATGCATTGAGTTCCAATTCTAAATCCACCAAAACAATTAAGTGCATCATATTAAACATTTAATCTTTTTAAATTATGTACTACTTTATCATTTGCTTGCTTTATTATACCTCTGCAATAAAATCAATTAAACTTTTGATAGGACTTATGTCACAATGTGCTGTAGCATGAATCTTAAAAATTCTTATTAATAAAATCAAACCTGAAAGCCAGGTGTTAGGGTGAAGCTGGAAAATAAGAAAAGCAGAACAAGCCACAGCTAACCTCACCTGGCCAACTTCTCAGCTGATCTTGTTTACTCAGACTGGAAGCCTCTGTGTCCTCATCCAGAATGAATCTCAGGTGAACTGCTGCTCAAAAGCCTGAAAGCTTAACCAGCCAAATGCTTCTAGTTTCTGGTCTTCACGCCTTACATATCTTTCTGTTTTTGCCATTACTCTCTGGGATTAAAGGCTCACTTCTTGGGATTAAAGGCGTGTGTCACCATGCCTGGCTGTTTCCAATGTGGCCTTGAACTCATAGAGATCCAGAGGGATTTCTACCTCTGCAATGCTAGGATTAAAGATGTGAGTGCCACCATTTTCTAGCCTTTGTATCTAGTGGCTGCTCTGTCTCTGACCCCAGATAAGTTTATTAGGGTGCACAATGTTTTGGGGAACACAATACCACCACAGAGTGCCAAAATAATTTGCTTGGGAGATATGAAAATACAGCATGATATGATATACAACAATAGTGTCCTTTATCACAGATTGAATAAAAATGGCTTATCACACTATTTCTTACTAGAATCTGCAAATATAGGTAGATGTTGTTACATTAAAGAACAAGTAAGGGAAACTATTGTTTCCCAGGAAACAAACAACATGCAATGTAAATATTTAATGGTATAAATTTCAGCTGTTTGTCTCAATCTATCCTTGTAAACAGCCATGCATACCTACAGTTTCCTATATGTCAACACTTCTCAGGCTGACAAAGCTCCATTGAGTAAATAAGCCAGACTCAGAGAAACCAGACTCAGAAAGTTATCGACCACAATTTCTCTCATATGCAAAAATGAAAGATATATCATACCGGAAAATGGAAGAAGAGTGTTTTCATAAAAAGGGAAAGGAAAAATTAGTATAAAAGAGAATCATATGATTTTCCTAACAATACAGAGACTATGGTAACTCTGCTGGAGAAATAAATTTTTTTAGATAAGCTTTGCTCTGGAAAGCATTATACTGAAGTTGTCATGGATTTCAAATCAAAACTATAGTCTAACTAGAAAAAGAAAAGGAAAAATTTGAACAATGTAGTGAACTTACTGTGGATATTGCTAAATAATATCTAGAGTATTATGAGATTATGGGGAAAAAAGAAATCTAAATAAGTATGCATTCATGAGACAACAATCAGTGATAAAAATGGAGTTGATAACAGTGTTGTGAGGCTCAAAACCAAAGAAGCTTATGATCATATTAGTAGCATCTTAAATCCTTTTAAATTTGTACTGGCTCACTTAGACAAGTGAAAAAGAGATAGGACATAAAAATATTAAGCCACACATAAGGCAAGTTCTTCAACATAAATTATATTTGATTTATCCTCTACTCGAATGTAGAAAAGTTTGTCAAGGATAAACACAAATGTAATACTTGGTTCTTAGGATATGAACAACTCCCATGAAGAGGTTACCTTAACAATTACATTACAATGCCATGAACCAAACCATCATAGAACTCAATGGCATATAACTTGTGTTTAATTTTCCACGTACTTGTCTGGAAGACATCTGATGTTCCTGTTGACTACATTTGCTTTACCTTAAGCTGAAAGTTAAGTCCCTTCTAAAACACATCTTTTGTTTCCTTAAAATAAACAGATGTCTCTAATGTATGTTCTTATGAGTAAAGAACTCTAGACAGTACATTTGCAATCTCTACTCGTTTGCTATCAACTACTGACTAAAATAAACCATAGCCCATGACAATGCCAGTGACAAATACCTTCCTTCCTTGAAACTTAGCACAACAAGGGAGAGTGACTTTTTTGGTAAATACTAGTCAAGTCTATCACTTTAGATAGTGGTGTCTTTCTATGCAAGTGAATATACCAATTCAATCTCCTGGAAACTGAGTCTGAGGCTAGATAGACAGGCAGGGAAAATCTTAGGGAAACCAGAAGGAAAATGAACCTATCATCCAGGAGTCTGGTTGAATCCTCTCACCAGCAAAAATGCAAGATTCAGCACAATTAACAATCACTTAAGTCCTTTTCCCTTCCCAGGTACAAAACTACACTTTTCTAGTAATCTCATGAGAAAGCCAGTGAAAGGACACGTCCTAAACAACCCGTGTAACTCCAGTGGCTCCTGGATTTATTTAGGAGATTATAATTCCATCCATGACATTTCCAGATCCACCTCACTTATCAAAAGATAGAAAAAGAAAATTTCTTAGGGGGAGCCAAAATGGCATATGTAACTGAGATTAAGACAATAAATTACAATTCTCCTTTGAAAAGCCCATAACCACACTAGGTTGGCTCACATTTCCCTACTGTTGTTTGGAAACCCATTCAAATTTTTTAGGGATTTTGCACTAATACCGGCCCATTAAAGAAAACCCCTACTGGTTCAGAGAATAGAATCTCTTACCTAGGTGGAGACTAAACATTCTACTGGGCTGTGTCAATCATCTAACCAAGAGATGACCCCTAAGGAAGGAGGGACCATACATAAGAAGTAAGGTTCACTGTAAGTGGTATTGAAGAGATAGGCACAATAATGCATCCTTGAATGAAACACTGTACTTTTCCTTCCCAGTCTTCTTGTCCCCAGTACTATAGCTTATAGGGACAGTGTAATGTGGCTCTATAAGTCTTCCAGCTTTTCTAAATTACTTAGCATGTTTTCTTTTCTTCTTTCTGTGGCTGTCCTATTCACGTTTATACTGGTATGTTGCACATCGTTGCCCTTTCTCTAAAACCCCCCTCCATGCCATACTGTTGCTTGTCCACCATGTAAGTAACAGCTCTGTACTGGTTTAATTCAACAAGCATGCCTTGTCTCTTTGTTTTCCATTCTCCTACTTGGGGAAGCTGCTGGGATTTATAGTTTGCCTGCTGTATAGATATATTTTAAAACTTTTACAAAATTGTCCCTAAGCTCCATTTGAACCCCTCCTTAAATTATACTAAGAACCACAGTAGAGGATCCTGATTTCCCTTGTAGGGACCAAAAATGGAATCCCAGAGTAACATTAGTTTATTATTACTGACTTTCTCCTAACCCTCATGCTTCAGCTGTATTGAGAAAGCTGTAATTAAAAGTTCTACCTCTGCTTCATCGTACTGGGTAATTCTAAAATTCTTTTCATTTTGAAACCTTAAACCTGAGTTTGGTCTGAGTTGAGGTCCTTAAAACATTAGGGGAAAGTTGGTCTGTTGAAGGTGACAAACAATGTTGCCTCACCAATAATAAGCTCACAGGCATGTGCCAGCATACCCTGAACTCTGTAATTTCTAACAGTAATGCATACAAATTCACTTTTCCTATGCTTATGAAAATAATGCTTTATCAGGCAGCGAGTTCCATTTCTGAGCATTCTTCTTTGGAATTTGTGTTCTAGATAAGTGTGTTTCTTTATAAGGGCCAAGACAACATCTCATCATCAGAAACTGAAGTTGGCTCCAAAGAAATGACCAGAACTGCTACTGCTTAGATATTCCATCTCAATCTAGACTTAATATTAAATTTTTGAAAGTCAGCCCCTGAGTATGTCTAAAGTAAACAAATACATCCTATAGTGGAAAATATACTGAGAAGCAGAGCCAAATCAACATTTCAAGGGTGCCACATCAGCACAGGAAGAAAATGATCCTTGTCTGGGGAGAAAAGCAGGTTGCAGGAGATAAGGGAAGTCAATAGAAATTGAACTCATACAGACAATGTTTCCCTCGACTGCCAGGGAGCTTGTGCTCCTAAATTCTGAAAATGGGAACTCAAACTCTGAAATCCCAGATTTGTTTATTTATTCATTTATTTTGTAAGCACATCTTGCTTAACATCTAAGGAATGTCTGTATCTGAGGGTCCTCAGCATATTAAAATTTGCCTGTTTTCTTTTGTGAAACTCTCAAGCCTTTCTGAGGCACCATTTGTACACTCTTAATAACACATGCTGGCATGTTAGGTCTTCCATGGTTTTGGCTTGTAAAAGCCCCTAAATTCCTTCTTTGTAATTAAATAACGTTCACGGAAGTATTTATGCTCATCCATAAAAAAGGGTGAGGGGATAACATCTTGAAACTCACGCTCCAGATTTATTGCCGATGGTTGCTGGGAAAATAAAACTGAAACTAAAACGATTTTGCTACTTAGAAATCCTCTTACTAAAGATACTAAGCAGTTATGTCTAGGTGCTAGCATACCCACCTTCATGAAGGTGATAGAACAGTCCTTTCATTTTCAAAGAAATCAAAATGCAATATTCAGTGGAAGCATTCTGCTCCAAGATTACAAGGACAGAAAGAGAGGTCAACTCATCAGATGCAACCTACGGCTGTATTTTCTCAAGTTGAACAAAAAGCATCTCTCAGTGACAGGATGTAATGGCGCCTTTGGATACAGAGTTTATCCTCATTTTACCTGGAAACTTTGGTGCTCACTCATTTTTGCTAATTGGACCCAGTTTCTCCCATGAAGGACCAAACTACTTGCATCTTCATAACAGGAAGCACTGTGAAGCTCTGGGAAGCGTTGCTGACCTTAAGTTTCCAGCCTCCCACACAAACTTGAGGATGGAGTTGTTTGCTTCCAGATTTTTACATTTCAAAGAGATGGCTTTTGTGCTTTTTTTTTCAAATAGGATTCTTAGGTCGGAAAGCTGACAAAAGATCTCTCTTCTTTTGAAAAGGATTTATATGCATTTCAGAAAGGAGACAATTTTTTCCTGGCTTTTTAAGTTAAAAGCTCTAAAAAGAGGAGACAGACTTTCTTCTCTTAATTTCGGCATAGAATTAAGCCTTTAAATTTTGTTTCTATCTGATCTGTCCTCGTGAGATGATGCAGCTTGTAAATAGAGTATTAGAACAACACTGGGCCCCAATGTCTTAATGGTCTAGACTATACAATCTTTGTCCCTAATGTGATAATCAATAAATATGATGAATGAGAAAGGTTAAAATCAGAGGAGGTTAACAAATGTGCACAGTGGTGTGATATTTGGGTGTCTCTAAAAGTGACAGAGTTTCAGGAAGCTAGGATCCTGGAAACTTGTTGGTAACCAAAAACGCCTGGATATATTGGCTTTCCAGTTCTTGTCTTGTGAATTCCAAGAATGCAACTCACAGGCTGTAGGGGATGAGTCATAGACAGAAACTCATTCATTATAGGACCATAGGTGGGAGCTGAGGAAGAGAAGAAAGAGCAGAGCTCCTATATAGCAGAAGGGGTCTGGAAAAAAAGGGCACCATGGAGTGATAATCTGTAGTTGTAGAAATTGGGTGAAGTATAGGAAGAGAGTGAGAAGGTCCATACCTCCAGCATATTCAGTGGGGTGTCCATCTGTTTCCTCAGTTACAATCATGAGCTTACCCATAGATATTAGGCAGACATGCTCATATAGGAGACAAGAAAGATGCAAGAAGCAAAACTTTCTTCTGGAGTTCTTGGTGTCTAGCAAGGACGTTCTGAGAACTACTTTTTTGAGGTTTATATCTCATGTATTTGTCAATGAGAAGATGAACAGATGAAGGGGCCATCTTTGTGCAATGGAACTGACATCAGCTTTAGGTTTAAATACAGGAAGAACTGAAGTAGTGAGGTCAAGATGTTTGCAGAACTAAGTGTAACGGTCAAGGTGTGGTTTGGGTATCTCATTTCTGCTACTCTAAATTCTGTTACTGCTCACTGACGATCATTTTACCTTTGCTACCAGAAAACTAGACAGAGTCCTTGTCTGAGTTAGTCAAGGCTAAGGCACTCCCTATGCTGTTACTGGATTGGAGGTCACAGTCTGCTTTCCAAAAAAAATCAAGTTCATGTACCTTTCCTTGAGAAGCCAGTTAAAACATAAAAAAAGAGAGAGACAGAAAAGGAGATTCATTCAATGTGGTCACATTGGGAAGAAGGACAAGGAGATCCAGTGACCTATTCCAGTGCATCTTCAGGACTGAAATTAAAGTTTAGAAGGCTAGGGATATGTACAAGTAAGCAGTCCTGGTAAAGGTGCGTTCTCAGCCACCTCCCTGCAATACAGTCTCTGACAAGTTGTAAATGTGTTGCAGGGAGACAAGATTATCTCCAGGTGGCATCTTTTCCCTCTTACAAGATTCCTCAGGGGGTGGGGATAATTCCCATTTATTGTGGTCCAGTATTTCAATAGTCTCCTAGTTACATTAAGAAATGCAAATGTCTTTTAACAATATATTCATTTCTGCCAGGTGGATTACAAGACCAGAAGAAAACTAGCAGTTTTCAACAGGATGATAGAGAATATACTTTATAAGGGAATGAGGCAGGAAGGTCAGAAAAGAACTGGATGCCCTGAGCTTGGAGTTCTGTAGTTTTTATTGCAATTGCTGTGGGAATCTTCAGAGGGCAGTACTAAGCCTGTGCTGTGTGGAAGGTGAAAGCAGGCACATACAGAGGCATCAGTGTGTCTACAGGTTTAGCTTGAGGAAGGACACGGGACAATATGCACAAAATGGGTCAGTAGGGCCTTGAGTAGCCAAAGAGCCACGCTGTGTGCATGAACTAGGCAGAAATAACTAACCATGTGCTAGTACTGCTGGTGTTGTCTTTAACCTTGAGGTTAGTGAGCTGCCTTGGAATTCGTGTTTCTTAAAGAAAGGCCATGGTTGGAAGTCTACCCTCTCACACCCTGATTACCTTACTCTAATTCTTTGCTTGCCTCAGCATGCATAGACATCTTCTCCCACCTAGAAATATGGACTTATTTTTGAGATATGACAATATGTAAGTAGGATTCTTTGGCCTTAATATATAGAAATCATATACTGGAAATTAAAATTTTATTCTATGCCCTTTTATCTTGAAATTCTGTAGCAGTTCTAATCAATGGTGGTGCAGTATTTGAAGACAGGAAATTTGCACATTATTCACATGGACATTTTCAAAGTATAGTTTTGGCAATAGTCCTTACATTCAAGCCCCAGATATTGGGCAATGGCAGATGGAGAAGGTTTTGTGAGTCCTGCTTTATTTATCACACGATTCTAGTTTGACCTTTGTACTTGTTGAGAAGAATGAGGACAAAATGCTTTCATGATGCTTTTTATTTTTCAGCCTCTTCATATGATTTTCTTTTGAAGATTTGGAATTCAGAATTCATACTAGGGTATACTGAGCAATTAATCACTTTTATATTGCTGTGTGTTCACCAATGAATATTTTTAATATGAAAATAATTTTCTTACTTTAATGATTCCTCTCTGAATCCTTTATAACATACTATATAAAAGTAGAGACACATCTTCTTATCTTGTGCGGATAAAAAGCTACATGATTTAAACAATTTTCCCCGACTTTACAATAAGTGCATTGAATAAGAATGTTTTTTCTGGTTGCTTATATCGGCACTTTACACTTAAGAGGCTGTAGGTAGTTGATCACCTTTACTGGAGAAAGGCTTGTTCTGTCTAGCACTGGGACATGAGCTGACCAAGCTGGTAAGTTGCTTTAGGCTTCAGGGAAGAAGAGAATGTATTTGCTGAGTTTTGAATGTCCTGGTTCTGCATTCATAACAGCCCTAGCAGAGAAGAGGTATGAACTGAGCAGAGACAGCCAGGCCAGTTTACCTTTGAGACCACTAGTGTAGCTGGCACCTGGAGGTGGGGTTGGGAGCTTCTCTCTCTTTCTCAGCTGATTCCCTCATTCTAAGTCATCAGTAATAATGTTTTGCACTTTGCTCATCCATCATCTGAAAGTGGATTAGGAAAGTGGCATAAACTGTAGTAGCTTTAACCTGTGATGCCCTTCCCAATGTAACTGCTTCTAACTCTACCTGCCTCCCAGCTACCCTACAGTCAGCCTTTTTTTTTTTTTTTCAAAATTACCGAGATTCTGTCAGGTCATAGTTTGTTTCACATAGGCATAGCAAGATGTTCTTTCACGGGCTGAAAATATGATTAAATCCCCTTCCTCGATTAAAACCAATTTTTAAAACATATACAGCTTAAGAGTTTTGGCTGATCCGGCAGGGTTGCTACTCATCTCCATTTTCTCAATCAGATGAAGATGTTTCTTGATTTTATATTCAGCCTGGATCCCAGTGGAACAATTAGAGGGAAGGAGATTAACACTTTTACACAAGTTATCATTAAACTGAGAAATCTACTTCTAAAAATAGGGAATGAGTGGTGGACATCTTTTTTACTTTCTTTGAAATCTTCTTTATAACATTGCTTTGTAGCATGATATATATATATATATATATATATATATATATATATATATATATGTGTGTGTGTGTGTGTGTGTGTGTGTGTGTGTGTGTGTGTGTGTGTGTATTTATATATATGGCTGTGATAATTTTAGTGGAGGTAAAAGACAGTAAGTAACTCCAACTACTTGCTAATTAACTCACAACACTGAACTTCCTCTGTCAAGTAATTAGCCTATGGGGCTGACCCCAGAAGGATGGGGCTGACAGACAAGAAAGGCTTCTGTTACAATAAGCCCTTTAGCTAGTTGTAGATGTAGGATCTACTATTCTTGACATCATAAACATGTAGTTAAGCAGGCTGATGAGTAATTGATAGCTATTATTCTTCCGATTAACATATGTATTAAAAAGCATTTTTTGGTTTACATTTTTTCTCTTCTGAATCTCTCTGCAAGTCCTTTACCAGGTTTTCTTTCTATAGTAGCTTTTGTTTTTATTGATGTCTAGGGTTCCTAAAAATTTATCTCCCTTGTGTAATTGCATATATATTCTCCCAGACTGTTGTTTGTCTATTAACTATTTTTATAGTCTTCCCTTTACAAATGTTTGATGTTTTGTTGTAGCTGAATTCAACTATTGCTTCTATTATAGCATATTCACTCTTACTGTTCATTAGGAAGGATTTTCAGACTCACGATCATAAATTTGTTCTCTTAAGGTTTTCTTATAGTGGTTCTAGCATTTCATTTTGTCCATTAACTGTTTGATTGAATTGGAGATCCCCAATTCTAATGCACACACCCATTAGAAAATAGAAGCCTATTTTTTTGTTTAAGGAAGGAAAAGTAAATCTTTAAAATATGATACAGACTAAAGAAGTAATTTGATGGCAGCATACATCCCCAGTGTGCATAAAGATCTCTAGTTGATACACACACACACACACACACACACACACACACACACACACACACACACCCCAAATATATGTTTTCTCACAAATTACAACAAATACTTCCAGATATAAGGCCCTATGTCATTATTTGATCAGCTATCAACAATCAAGGGTTTTACTTAAGTTAACTCGGTAGAATTTAAAGTTAAAGATATTTGGGTCAAAAACAGACTCATCAGTTGTACCTAGTCAATAATAAAGCTCAGAGGAGTGTGACTCAGTTTTATCCAAGAAATTATTTGTCACTAACTTGACAAGGCCATTAAAACTTGGAAATTAATACATCTCACAATATTTTCTTGCCATCTATAAATATTATTACTTAAGAATGTTATAGATAATGCTGATTGTCAAATTCATTTAACTGAGAAGAGCTTACTGGATTAATAAAACAAACCACCAGATGTATCTGTGAATGCTTTTACAGAGAGGAATGAGGGGTAGAAGATTTTACCTGAATTTGGATGGCATTACCCAGCAGGCTGGGATCCAACTGAAGTAAGAGTGGAAGCCAAAGGGAGCTCTTTAGTACAGACATTCTCTCTCTGTTTTCTGATTACCTTGCCCCACCCTGATTTCCTGACTTGAAACCTCCAAAACATGAGACTAAATCCTTTCTTCCTTAAATTGTTTGCCTCGGGTATTTTGGTCACTGACAAACACAAATTCACATCTTCATGCATATATAAATATTACTTCAATAGATGCAAAATATGTGTCATGCTTTTCAGTAAAAGTCTATACAGAAGTCATGAGTAAACAAAATGATATGGAAAAGTGAGGTGTCCTAAAGAGTAGCATAACCTTGGTTGCCTCAGAAGGGCATGGCTTGGAAAGCTAACTTGTCAACTAATTAAACAGGACAAGACCCAATGTGAGCAAGTGTCTTTCGGGTTCTTTACACCATAAAGTAAAGAATTAAATTTCATAGAAGATTAGTTTAGGAAGGTTTTATTACAGGAGTATAGATGGCTGCTTAAGAAAAATAAGTTAGAAACCCTGTGGAGCAGGAACACATCCCAGAAATGTAGCTACAAGCTGTGAGCTTATAGGCTCCCTTTCTTTTCTTTTCTTTTCTTTTTTCTTTTCTTTCTTTCTTTCTTTCTTTCTTTCTTTCTTTCTTTCTTTCTTTCTTTCTTTCTTTCTTCTTTCTTTCTTTATTTTACAAGACTTAGGACAGAAACTGGGTTGATTCATAAAGAAGTAAGAGTTGGTATATAGAGCTTAGTCACTCTCCTTGCCTCGAACATGAAGTGTCCAGTTGCCTCTTGGTGTTTATCTGGTCCTCACATATGGTTTCTGGGGAAGGATATTCATTTAAGAGAAAAAAAATAAAGAGAAACCTTAGCAGGAACCAGAGCTCCCTTCTAAAACTTCAACTCTCCCACTAAGAGAGAACGAAGGCCATCTCTAGTTCCTGACCAAGGACAAGAATTAGAATTGGGGTGCTTGCTCTAAAACTACCTGATGTATTTGTATCTCCTGTTCTCTCTCACACACATACACAAAAGGCAAGCTTATCTTTCATTAAAAACAGATAGTACCCAAGAGAACATAAATACAGAAACTGATTTGAGATAATATAATGGTGCTATGAAGAAATTTAAAGCAAGGTGAATGGATAGTGATATAGAAATGTAGGATATAGATATGATAGGATAAAAGGGTAGATTATTGAATATACTTTTAAAGAGCAACAACTTGTTTAAGGTATTATGTTTGTGCAGCTCATTTGATATATAATTAAGAAATACAAATTAATAATTAGTCATCTCTGATAATCAAACTTATAGTCATGTTAGTTAAGTTTTCTAGGTACACATAGATATATTTCAAATAGGCAGGTAATCTTCAACTACATTAAAGACCCCAGAAGGATATAATATTATCTAAGTAAACAGGAAGAGCATTGTAAGCAACTTCCAAAAATCTAGAATGACAGAGACAGCTGCCTGCCTGGACAGTCATCCAAAGTTCCTCTGCAAAATTGGGGCATCTATCTTCAGTCCATTGGCCTAGAGACTCTCAGTCATTTTTCTCTGTGACCTGTAGAATGTCTGGCAATTTATTCTGCAAATCAGGAACCTGAAGGACCATTTTTGCCTTGCAATGTTCAGTGGTCACCTTCCTATATGTCCTACATGTCCAGTTGATACAACATTTTGTCAAGTAGTCCAGGCAAGAACAGTTTTTTGCCCAAATGGCTATTTTTGCCAAGAAGAAGATAAACTTCATATGGAGTGTCTTCAATGCTCAACTTTCTCTCTGAAGTAAATCGGTGCTGCCTGGAGCAGACATGTTTAATTGTCCAGGAAAGTTTGAGTTTTTAAAACATTTTAAATGCCATGTTCTGTAGGTCTTTGAAGTGTTTGAAGATTATCTAACTAATTGAATTATATCTATTTATGTCTAGAAAACTTAACATTACTATAAGATTAACTAACATAAAAGACTAATTATTAATCTGTATTTCCTAATTATCCATTATAATTTAAATGAGCTGCACAAACATATTACCTTAAATAAGAGTATAAATATATATACAGTATAACAAAATTTACTTCAAATTTGTATCAATAAACTAAAATCCATAGCAATGCACATTAGTTTAAGCAAGTTGTTGCTCTTTAAAAGTAAATTCTATAATATACCGTTTTATCCTATCATATCCATATCCTATATATCTATATCATATCCCCCTTTCTTCTTTAAGAATCCACATCACACATCAGGATAGTAATTGATAAGTGGAGTGAGCTTTTTAGTGCAAGAGTCAGTGACTAACATTTTTCTAAGAAGATGGTATTTGCTTAGAATTTGGAAAGAAATGTAATTCCATCTGTAAGATGGCAGCAAATCAAAGACTTTCAGGCAAGAAAGTCCTCTGCGTCCTGACTCAGAAACACATGGCAGGCATTACAAACCTGGAGTGGTAGGCAGAGAAAGTAGAGTGGGACTGAGATTGGGTAGGGATGGACAGGAAAAGGGTTGGCAATCAGTGATGGAGAACTGAGCATGGGCATCAGTCTCCAACTGTCAGTAGGAGAGTTCTGGAAAGCTTTGGATGGCATAAAATATGATCTGTAAATTCTTTAGAGCAAAAGTAACTATGGATCTTTGACGAAAATTAAAAGACAGAGGAAGAATATATACAAATCAGTTTTCATAGATGAATTGTAAGTATTCCACACAAGATGTTTATTTTATTTGAATAAACATTTTCTGGATGCTGCTAAGTTTAACCAATATATTAGATGTCATTAATTCATTTATTCTCTTACCTACTCAATTCTCAAAAATTTATTGAATCTTTACTTTGGTATACCTTGCTGGATACTAGAAGATTAACAGAAAACAAGAGATGTGATTTACATGGGGCAATGACAAATATTTACATTAACAGTAAAAATTACCATATTAATACAAAACAAAACTACTAAGCAATAGCTGGAAAGAAAGCATAGAAAGTATATTTTATTAATTGACTTCCATTTATTCCCATCAAGCTCTTTCACAGTGTTATTCAGAATGGACTTTAGCCTTCTTTCACTGCTTCTTTGGCCCTGCACATACCCTGGGCATTTTGCCTTTATTTCCCATTGACTGCTTTGTTGACTTCAATCTGTTTGAGCTCGCTCCAGCTGTTTGGTGGGCTTTGGAGAATTATTAAAGGGATTTAACTATCTGTTTGCAGTTTATTAGAGAGAAAGTGTTAATTTGCTTCTTAGCATTTTTAATTAGCTCTGGAATCCTCTAAGCATCTTTGCAGTAATTCTGGGGAAACTCCTCTTTTGTGGTGAGTGCAATGATCTAATTATTCTTTCAGACATTCTGGTCTGATCTGTTTTTTATTGTAGAAACTGGAGAAATATATAAAAAAGAACCCTTAGCTCTCCTCAAAATATTTGCATTAATGGCAACATTTTACTGTTTATAGATTATTTAAGAGTGAAGTCTTATGACAATAAGGGTTATATCATTCAACATACATCCTCATCACATCTTATTTCTATTGAGAAATTTTTCATTCATTTTACATGCCAACCACAGATTGCCCTCTCCTCCCTCCTCCAACCCCAATCCTCCTCGCACCACCCACACCCCATTTCATCCTGCAACATGGTAAGCCCTCCCACAGGGAGGGAGCAGAGCCTGGTGTATTCAGTAGAGGCAGGTTCAAGCCCCTCCCCCTGCATCAAGGCGATCTCCCTCTCTGGAGGCTGAGGAGTTGGTAAGATGAGACTGGCTGTGGCTTGTCGTGTTCCTCTAATCTTTCAGTTTTCACCCCAATATCTGGCTCTGGGGTGCACAAATAAAATATCACCACAGACTGAATATATGGTCAATTTTAGAGAAGGTTCCATGGGGTGCTGAGAAGAAGATAAATTCTTTTGTGTTAGGGTGGACTCTCACTACTAATGTTTGGAGTATGATGTGTGATTTAAGCTTTAGTAACATTTCTTTTACATATGTGGGTGCCCTTTTATTTGGGGCATAAATGTTCAGAATTGAGACTTCATCTTGGTGGATTTTTTTCTGTGATGAATATGTAATGTCCTTCCCAATATTGTTATTTTTTATTTTTTTTACATAAATAAAGAATAATGTATAATGTACAATAGGTGTGGTGCCAATTAAGTCGACCATACAATGCAATATGTGCAGGAGGTTGGAAATGAAACCCAACCTACTTGAGCCACTTTCTTACAACTACGATTTATAAGTCATGACACATTTTACCCTCATAGCTTACTGTGAATGACTGACCACTTTAAAGAAAAAAGGTTTCGAACAACATCTTTAGTGTTCACTGCAGGAAGTGTGGGGCTTTATTAGACTGATTAGCAGTACTAATCACGCTTTGAACACTGAAGACAAATAAATAGCTTTCTATCTCAGGGTCAATGATAGATTAGCATTTGCTTCATCCCTTACATTCCCACTGTTAGTCAGGAAGACTTTTTGGAAAGGTCTAGTCCAAATGCCTGGTGACCTAATATAGTGTGATAAGGCAGAGGTCGTCCTTGTATTCTTTAGCTAGGAGCTTTGGGAACACTCAGAAAGTGACCATCTCATTGGCCCAGAAAGTCCTATCTGGTCACAAGGGATTGGACTTTTCTTATTAACAGACATGACTGTAAAGGAGTGGAGGACAAAAAAAAAAAAGTTTTTCGTGCCTATTTCAAATGATCATTTGAGTAAGAAAGCAGAAACTGACCCAATCTCTTTAGAATTGATTTTAGTTTGAAGTTTAATTTGTTAGATAATAGGGTAGCTACACCAGCTTGCTTCTTAAGTCCATTTGATTGGAAAGTCTTTCTCCAGTCTTTCACCCTGAGATAATATCTGTCTTTGAAGTTGAGGTATGTTTCTTGTATGCAGCAGAAGGATAGATACTGTTTTTGTATCAAGTTTGTTAGCCTGTGTCTTTTTTATAGGCAAATTGAGTCCATTGATATTAAGGGATGTTAATGACCAGTGATTGTTAATTTCTGTTGTCTTTTGGTGGTAATGTGTGTATATTTCCCTTCTTTGGGATTTGTTGTTATGGGGTTATCTATTGCCTATGTGTTCGTGGGTGCATTTAACTTCCTTAGGTTGGAATTTCCTTCTAGTGCTTTCTGTAGGGCTGGATTTGTAGATAGGTATTGTTTAATCTGGTTTTGTCTTGGAATATCTTGTGCATTCTGTCTACGGTGATTGAAATTTTGCTTGGCTGGGCTGGCATCCATGGTCTCTTAGTGTCTGCATTATGTCTGTCCAGGACCTTCTTTCAGAATCTCCATTGAGAAGTCAGATATTATTCTGATGGGTCTGCCTTTATAAGTCACTTGGCACTTTTCCTTTGCTGCTCTTAATATTCTTTCTTTATTTCATATGTTTAGTGGTTTGATTATTATGTGGCAATGGGACTTTTTGGGGTGTCTAATCTATTTGGTTTTGTAAACATCTTGTATCTTCACAGATATTTCCTTCTTTAGGTTGGAAAAGTTTTCTTCTATGATTTTGTTGAGTATATTTTCTACGCTTTTGAGGTGGTATTCTTCTTCTTCTTCTATTTCTATTTTTCTTAGGTTTGGCATTTTCATGCTGTTCCAGATTTCCTGGATGTTTTGTTTTATGACTTTTTTGGCTTTAGTGTTTTCTTTGAAGGACAAATCTATTTCCTCTATTGTATCCTCCACATCAGAGATTTTTTTCTCTTTCATCTCTTGTATTCTGTTGGTTGTGCTTGCATCTGTAGTTCCTATTTGTTTACTCAGATTTTCTATTTCCAGCATTCCATGGGTTTGTGTCTTCTTCATTGTTTCTATTGCAATTTTGAACTGTTTCCTTCACCTGTATAATTGCTTTTTCTTGGCTTTTTTTATAATGGGATTCATTGATTTCTTCCAATTTTTTTTTTGTTTTTTTCTCATTTTCCTTAAAGGATTTTTTCACTTGCTCTTTAAAGGCTTCTATCATCTTCATAAAGTTATTTTTAAGGTTGTTTTCTTCTGCTTCTTCTACATTGTAATGTTCAGGTTTTGCTGTTGAAAAACAGCTAGTTTGTAGTGGTGTCATATTGCTCTTTATGTTGTTATGTTTATTTTAGCACTGGTGTCTACTCCTCTCTCCCTCCAATAGGTGCAAAAGGGGTCTATGTCTGAGGAAGCTGCTCTTGGTGCAATCTGTGCTTGCTGTGTCTGTGTTTCAGGGGGGCACTAGGGGTCCAATCATAGCTCTTGGTCTAATTGGAGTTGGTGAATTCTCTGTCTCAGGGAGCAGCTGAGGTCACACGGGGATGGGTAGGTTTTGTGTAGGGAGTGGGTCTTGTAGATTGCAGGATCCAATGGTGGGTATTGGTGGGGAAGGCTGCCCACAGAAGTCTTCCCTGCTGGCCTGCAACTGGGGCAGCAACAGGTGGGGGTAGAGAGGCACAGGTTGTACCTCAAGACCTAGGTCCTAGAGGCAGGACTCTCTGGGTAGGAGAAGAGTCACTTACCTCTTAGTCTAATCAGAGCTGGCAGGTTCTGTCTCCTCATCACATCTTAAAGATGGTGGTGCTGTATTATAAACATGACTGGTTTTGAAATACTGATGATTATCTATTAGATTTGAAATATATGATTTTAAAGAGTTCATTCTCATTAGTTTGAACAAAGTGTAATTTCAGTAGTAACAAATAATCATCATGGATCATATTTTAAACATAACTTTGATTTTCATTTTTTTGTAAACAAAATCATTTGCTATCTTAAAATACAATTGTTCCTTTGAAATTTAAGTATTGTCCTCATATAGGTAAGAATGCTAATTTTATATAGAGTATATACATAACTGTATAAATATAAATATAAATATATGTATATGTAGTTTACCAGTCAAAACTTATTTATTTAGTGAAGCTCTATGGTATTTTATACAGATATCACAAAGGTTATAAAACATGGACAGAAATGCTACAAAGAAGAAAATAAATTTACCAATTGAATGCAAATGCATACTCATGGGACAATTGTTAATTGCATTCTAAGGCATATAATTTATGTAAGAATATGTTAAATTATGTGTTCTAAAATGTGTAGTTATTATGAAGCTTATAATAGTGAAACACAAAAATAATAAATATATACAAAATTGTGTAATCACTACTCCTTATTTCACACACTTCAGAGTAGGCACTGCACATTCATTCCTACCCCATTGTTACCATAATCAAAGCAAATGTAACTCTACATAGAAAACCAAGATTGATTCCATTAGATCTGGCTTGATGGTTTGAATCAGGTATAGAGGATATTTTGTATTTTCATTAAGACTTCTGCAGTTTGCTTTGTAAAATTTAGATCCCACAATATTAGAGACTCACTTATTATCACAAATTGACTTCTGTCTGGAAGGTGTTTCATAAAGCACCCCAGATAGCCTGTGGGAAGACTATTACTTAACATCCTGAAGCTTAGACAATAAGCTTGATGCTCCCCATTTCATGTCACTTGCTTGTACATTAATTGATTTGATCTCTTAAATTTTTTAAGGAAAATCACAAAAGTTAGTTTTAAAATGGTTCGCCAGGGCAGGGCAGATGGCTCAGCAGTTAAGAGCACTGGCTGCCCCTGTAGACCATCAGGTTAGGTTTCCAGCGCGTATGCCAGGTTTCAACCATTGCTAAGTCCAGTTCCGGGGAACCCAGTGCCCTCATGTGGCTTCCTCAGGCATCAGCTAGACACACAGTGCATATGCATGTACATACATGCAGGAAAAATAACATACACATAAAATAGACAGACCATGGATGTCAACAGACCCTGGCTTCAGTAGGACCACAGACTCAAACATGGTACCTGGCTGCAGCATGAATCACAAACATCAACGTAGCCTCAGGTGGCTGCACAAGCCTCACAAATGTACATAGTCCCTAGTGGCCTGTTTATTTTTCTAATGAGAGACAGAAAGAGAGTTGATCCAGCCAACAGGGGAAATGGGGGTGGGGGGATGGGAGGAGTAGAGGGAGTGGAAACTGTAATCAGAATATATTATGTGAGAAAAAAATCTATTTTCAGTAACAAAAAAAGTAAATTTTTAAAAAATTTACAAAAAGAACCTGTTAAATACGCAAATCTAAGGAAATTTGTGTCTGACATTGGTGTTCTGAAACTCAGATAGTTAAGTTTCAACATTTAAATAAATTAAGCTTGGAGAGCCTTTAATTTGGGATATTAAAAACATCTTATGAGGAAGTCTATGGAAAAACCCATACTCTGGATATGAATGGGATAATATACGATCACAATCATAACATTCACAAGGCAGAAACAGGAAGATCTGAAAGATCAACTTAGTTTTAGGAACTTTCATCAGAAATGTTCAACTACAAACTTATCTTTTTTCCTTGTTTCAAAAAAAAATCTCAATGATAAAGTATAACATTTCCACCCCAAAATGTTACTTTATGGTATTTTCTTTGTTTAAGGTCTGATTATGGTAGGAAAAATGAATGTTCTTAATATAGACCTGGATTTTTTTTTTTTTTTTTTTTTTGATTTTTCGAGACAGGCTTTCTCTGTGTAGCTTTGCGCCTTTCCTGGAACTCACTTGGTAGCCCAGGCTGGCCTCGAACTCACAGAGATCCGCCTGGCTCTGCCTCCCGAGTGCTGGGATTAAAGGCATGCGCCACCACCGGCCCGGCTAGACCTGGATTCTTGATCACTTGTGATCATGGTCCCTACATGGCTAAACTTCATTGTTAGCTTAACTAGACTGATAATTATATAGGAAACACATTTCTGGATGTGTGTCTGAGGATGTGTCTAGAGAGATTTAACTGAGGAAGGAAGACCCACTTGAATGTGAGAGGCACCATTCCATGTCCTTGGGTCCTAGACTGAAAAGGAAGTAGAGAGAGAGAGAGAAAAAAAAAACCATACCAACAAGCAAATAACAAACAAACAAAAAAATGGCTGACCTCTGACCTCTAGCTTTGCACTTTCTATGCTTCTGGTTGGTTCCACAGACACAGCTCTTTCTGCCATCATATTTTCACCATTCATTATGGACTTTGTTATAGATGTAATTCTAAATGGTCTTAGTAAATAAGAAATTCACAGCCAAATACAGAGTTAAAAGCCCAAGAGATCAGAGCCTTCAGCATACCACTTGCTGCCGTCCTTCCCCGGAGAGAGAGAGAACTTCTTCCTGTTTCCTGTCTTTTTATTGCCTTTCTGTTCTGCCTTCTCATTGGCTCTAAACCCAACCACACGACTTCCTCGTCACTGCCTGTCTGTACAGACCTCTATGGCTCATACTGTGATTAAAGTTTCGGGTCACCTTGGCTGTGTCCTTGAACACACAGAGACTCTGCCTGTCATGTGATCAGATTAAGGGCATGTGCCACCACTGCCGAACTTCTACTAAATGGCTTGCTCTTAGCTCTGATCCCCAGGCAACTTTATTTATTAACATACAAATAAAATCACATTTCAGCACAAATAAAATGTCACCATACTGTGTCCTTCTGAATTATTAGCCAAAATAAACTCCTTGTCAACTATTTAACAGTAGGACCTGATGTAACAAACCGTGTCTGTTCCTCTGTGAAATAAAAATAAGAAAATATTATAAACAAAATCAGGAAACAGAAATGTAAAAATACCTTGTTTTGTCTTTAAGAGTACAAGGTAAACCTTTGCCTCCCTTTCATTGAATATCAATTCTGTATTATATTCAGCAAAATTGATAGAAAGCAACCCCTTTAAACAAGAATCTTCTATCCTTTCAGATTTCCCAGGAAACAAAGACTGGGCACTTCTTTGAGGTTTTCCTTGAAACAATAGGAACCTAAGAAATATCTCACTTTATAATTGAGAGGACATTGTAAACAATTTAACATATTTTCAGCTTCTTTTACAAACAGGTAATACAAATGAAGTGAGGTGCAATTCACTTCTCAAATGTCCTGCCTTACCTTCCATACTCTTGAACAAACATTAACTTGTAACTTGAGCATAATACTTAACCACATCTGTCTGGCAATTATTACCCAAGAAGAAGATTATTGTTGTTACTATTACAATTGTTACCTTGTTTCTATTCCAGTGAACAAAACATTAGTTATCAAAACAAGTAAGAAAGCCAGTGTAAAATTTGAGAAATCAATCATTAACTCGAAAAAGTTTTGGATGCAGAAGAATTGTTTTTTATTACTTTGACAAAAATGTGTGAGCATGAAGTTATTTCTTAATGTTGTAAGTTTACAACCTATGATTTAGTTTAGTTAAAAGAAAACACACATCAGAAAAATTAGTTAAGAGACTAAGTGTTGTACAGACATCAGAATCAATTTCGCTAGGATAAAAGTGATTCTTCTGTATGCCAAAATTTTTAAACCATTGCTCGGACTTTAAAATTTTTATTTTTACATTTAAATATTGTGTCTGGGAATACATATGATATTCTCTGTTTCTAAGTTAGTAATTTGGGAATGTCAATACTTATAATGACTATGTAAAACTGGTGTTGAATTACCTATTTTGTCTTAGGTGGGGTTGAGTCAGGATTGCTCTATTTAGCTTATGCTGGTCTTGGACACAGTCTGAACTTCTTGTCTCAGCCTCTCAAGTGCTAGGATTACAGGTATGTACCTGATTTAGCTTCTTTTTTAAAAACATTTCTATTTTATAATTAATTTAATTTTACATTTCAGCCACTGATTCCCCTTTCCTCCCTTCTCCCACCCACCCCCAGCATTGCCCCCTAATCCACCCCCCATTTCCACCCCCTCCAATGCAAGGTCTCCCCTGGGAATTCAGCCCAGCCTGGTAGATTCAGTTGAGGCAGGACCAGTCCCCTCTTCCCTGCATCAAGGGTGAGAAAAGTGTCTCAGCATAGGCCCTAGGTTCTAAAAAACCAGCTCATGCACCAAGGACAGGCCCCAGTCCCACTGCTTGGGGACCTCCTTAACAGTTCAAACTCATCAACTGTCTTACTTAACAAGAGGACCTGGTCCAGTTCCATGTGGACTTGGTTCACAGTTCATGTGTTTCTGTTAGTTTGACTATTTGTCCCTATGTTTTTTCCATCATGGTCTCTATATCTCTTGCTCATATAACCACTCCTCTCTCTCTCTCTCTCTCTCTCTCTCTCTCTCCTCTCTCTCTCTCTCTCTCTCTCTCTGGTTGGACTCCTGGAGCTCTACCTGGGGTTTGTCTGTGGATCTCTGCATCTGCTTCCACCAGTCACTGGATGAGAATTCTTTCACGACAGTTAGGGTGTTCTTCTATCCGATCACTAGAGTAGGTCATCTCGGGCTTTCTCTCAACCATTGCCAGTAGTCTATAGTGGAGGTATCTCTGTGGATTTCTGGGGACCTCTCTAGCACTCTGGTTCTTCCTATTCCCATGGGGTTCAAACCTATCCTGGTATCTCCTTCCTTGTGCTCCCACTCTGTTCCTGATCCAGCTGGGACCTCCTGCTCCCTAAGCTCTCTTTCCCGCGGACCCTTGCCCTCCATTAACCCTCCTCATGTCCAGTTTGCTCATGTAGATCTCATCCATTTCTCTATCGTTGGGTGATCCCTGTGTCTTTCTTAGGGTCCTCTTTACTAGGTAGCCTCCCTGGAGTTGTGAGTTGCAGTCTGGTTATCCTTTGCTTTACATCTAGTATTCACTTATGAGTGAGTACATACCATGTTTGTCTTTCTGCGTCTGGGTTACCTCACTCAGGATGATTTTTGCTAGTTCCATCCATTTGCTTGCAAACCTCATGATGTCACTGTTTTTCTCTGCTGAGTAGTATTCCATTGTGTATATGTACCACATTTTATTTATCCATTCTTCAGTTGAAGGGCATCAAGTCAGTTTTTATGCCAGTACCAAGCTGTTTTTATTACTGTAGCTCTATAGTAGAGCTTGAAGTCAGGGATCGTGATGCCTCCAGAGGTTGTTTTATTGTACAGGATACTTTTGGCTATCCTGGGATTTTTTTTTCCATATGAAGTTGAATATTATTTTTTCCAGGTCTGTGAAGAATTGTGTTGGTATTTTGATGGGGATTGCATTGAATCTGTAGACTGCTTTTGGTAAGATTGCCATTTTTACTATGTTAATCCTACCTATCCATGAGCATGGGAGCTCTTTCCATTTTCTGATATCTTCTTCAATTTCTTTTTTCAGGGACTTAAAGTTCTTGTCATACAGGTCCTTTGCTTGCTTAGTTAGAGTTACCCCAAGGTATTTTATATTATTTGTGGTTATTGTAAAAGGCGATGTTTCTCTGATTTCTTTATCAGTCCATTTGTCATTTGTATATAGGAGAGCTACTGATTTTTTTTAGTTAATCTTGTATCCTGCTACATTACTGAAGGTGTTTATAAGCTGTATGAGTTCCTTGGTCGAATTTTTGGTGTCACTTATGTATACTATCGTGTCATCTGCAAATAGTGAAAGCTTGACTTCTTCATTTCCAATTTGTATCCCCCTTGATCTCCTTTTGTTGTCTTATAGCTCTGGTTAGAACTTTGAGTACTATATTGAATAAGTATGGGGAGAGCAGACAGACTTGTCTTGTTCTTGATTTTAGTGGAATTGCTTTGAGTTTCTCTACATTTACTTTGATGTTGGCTGTTGGCTTGCTATAAACTGCCTTTTTAATGTTTAGGTATGTTCCCTGTATTCCTGATCCATACCACCCTGAACGTGCCTGATCTCATCTGATTTAGTTTCTTTGAAAGATTTACTTTAGTTTTATTTCTGTGAATGTGTTTCTGGCACATGCATGTGGATCTTCTTCAAAGCCCTAAGAGGTTGTTGGATCCCTGGAGCTGGAGTTACTGAAGATTACATGAGTTCTGTGAACCAAGATCTTGTGCCTTGCAAAAGCAGTATATGCTCTTAGCCCTAAATCATCTCCCAGACCCTGGCTTATATCTTCTTAACAGTTGTCCAAATGTACCTGCTAGAGATGCAGCTTTGTGGTGGAGTTCCTGTCTCACATGTTTTAGTCCCTGGATTCCATAGTTAGCATTGTATGGAATTACTTCAATTTAACTTAAAATTAATTCTTCTTTTTAAGTTTTGAGAATAAACTTAAATTTCTATTAAGTGTTAAAATAATAACAGCACTAGTAGAAAATTTTCGCAATGTTAAATTAAGAAATTTGATAAATTTATATCCCATTGTCTAAAAGACATAAACTTAATAAATGATATATGTTCTATCATATGTAAATGAATGTGTATGCAAGCATTTTCATAATATGTTCTAAAAACTAAAACTAATTGAGATAGCTTAAAATTTGTACAATTTGCAATAAAATATCAATTAATAAAGTTTTATTTTATGAAAATGAACATCTCAAGTCCAGGAAATGGGACAAAACAAGAAAATCATTTTGGTTACAAACAATAATAGAGTTATAGTTAAAATATTTATCTCTTTTACAGACCTATGCATAAAAGGAAAAGTGTATAAAAAGAATGCATCTTAAAGATATAGTTTGTTGCGATAGGTCTAGAGGTTTTCAACTTTAGTTTTCTAAAGTCAACACACTGTGTCCCTCATTTAGGAGCCTAACAAGGCTCTGATCTTGCACAAGTGCTAGAGATTTAATCATTAGGGTGAAAATTATGGAATGATGGCTAGTTTTCTTTGTATTACATTTGAAATAAATGATCCATCTGAAAACAACAGTGTAAAAACTCTAACCTTGCGGAAGGTACTGAAATATGGTGACATCTATTCAACATTTATTGGGTACCTGCCAAGATTTTCAGCTAACAAACTAAATAATCCTATAATTTCTTTCTTTTTATTTCTGTTTCTAAGTTCACTTGGAGGACATAGTTTGCTTTATTGTTTTATTTTTCCTTAAGAAATTTTCTACTCACTACACATACCATTCACAGATCCCCCCTCCTTCCTCCCCCAACCCCCAGCCCTCTTTCCCGAGCCACACCACATCCCCACATCCCCCAAATTGAGGTCTCCCATGGGGAGTCAGCAGAGCTCAGCATACTGAGCCTAGGAAGGTCCAAGCTCCTTCCCAGTGCACCAACACTGTGCAAGGCATCACACCACAGGCACCGGATTCCCAGAAGCCTGCCCATAGACCAGGGACAGATCCCAATCCCCCTGCCTGGGTGCCCCCCAGTTTGAACCAAACAACCATCTTCCATATCCAGAGGGCCTAGTCCAGTCCCATGGGAGCTCCACAGCCACCAGTCCACAGTTCATGGGCTTCCACTAGTGTGGCCGGTCATCTCTGCACGTCCTCTCATCATGATCTCGACATCCCTCACCTGCAGAATCCCTCCTCTCTCTCATCAATTGTATTTCTGGAGCTCAGCCTGGTGCCTGGCCATGGATCTCTGCATCTGCCTCCAACAGTCACTGGACAAAGGCTCTATGATGACAGCTAGGCTATTTGCTAGACTGGTCACCAGAGTACACCAGTCCAGGCACCCTCTGGACCACTGCCAGCAGATCAAGTTGGAGTCATCCTTGTGGATTCCTGAGAGCCTCCCCAGAACCCTGCCTCTTCCTATTCCCATGATGTCCTCATCTATCATGGTATCTCCCTCCCTGCCCTCCCACTCTGTCCCTGTTCCAGGTTGACCATCCCATTTCCTTATGTTCACATCCCCTACTCCTTGCCCTCTGCCACCCCCCCTACACCCAGTCCACTCATGTAGATCACATCTACTTCTCCTTCACAGGGTCATACATGTGTCCCTCCTAGGGTCTTTCCCTGTTAGCTAGCCTCTCTGGAGTTGTTGATTGCTGTCTTGCCATCCCTTCCCTCACATCTAGCATCCACTTATGAGTGAGTACATACTATGTTTGTCCTTCTGAGTCTGGGTTACCTCACTCAAGATGATATTTTCTAGTTCCATGCATTTGCCTACAAATTTCACGATATCATTGTTTTTTTGCTGCTGAGTAGTACTCCATTGTGTAAATGTGTCACATTTTCTTTATCCATTCTTCAGTTGAGGGGCATCTAGGTTGCTTCCAGGTTCAGGCTATTATGAATAATGCTGATGTGAACATAGTTGAGCATGTGTCCTTGTGGTAAGATTGAGTATTTCTTGAGTATATGCCCAAGAGTGGTATAACTGGGTCTTGAGGAAGACTTATTCCCAATTTTCTGAGAAACCAACATACTGATTTTCAGAGTGGCTGTACAAGTTTGCATTCCCACCAACAGTGGAGGAGTGTTCCCCTTGCTCCACTTCCTCTCCAACATAAGCTGTCTTCAGTGTTTTTGATCCTAGTCATTCTGACAGGTGTAAGATGGTATCTCAGAGTTGTTTTGATTTGCATTTCCATGATAACTAAGGATGTTGAGTAATTCCTTAAATGCCTTTTAGCCATTTGAGATTCTTCTGTTGAGAATTCTCTGTTAAGCTCTGTAGCCCATTTTTAAATTGAATTGTTCAGTATTTTGAAGTCTAGCTTTTTTGAGTTCTTTATATATTTTGGAGATCAGCCCTCTGTCAGCTGTGGGGTTGGTGAAGATCTTTTCCCATTTTGTAGGCTGTCATTTTGTCTTATTGACCATGTCCTTTGCTCTACAAAAGCTTCTCAGTTTCAGGAGGTCCCATTTATTAATTGTCACTCTCAGTGTTTGTGCTACTGTTGTTATATTTATGAAGTGGTCTCCTGTGCCAATGCGTTCAAGACTACTTCCTACTTGCTCTTCTATCAAGTTCAGTATAACTGGATTTATGTTGAGATCTTTGATCTACTTGGAGTTGAATTTTGTGCATGGTGACAGATATGGATCTATTTGCAATCTTCTGCATGCTGACATCCAGTTATGCCAGCATCATTTGTTGAAGATGCTTTCTTTTTTCCACTGTATAGTTTTGGCTTCTTTATCAAAAATTATATGTTCATAGGTGTGTGGATTAATGTCAGGGTCTTTGATTCCATTGGTCCATATGTTGGTTTTTATGCCAGTAACATGCTGTTTTTATTACTATAGCTCTATAGTGGAGCTTGAGGTCAGGGATCATGATGCCTCCAGAGGTTGCTTTATTATACAGGATTCTTTTAGCTATACTAGGTTTTTTGTTTTTCCATATAAAGTTAAGTATTGTCCTTTCCAAGTCTGTGAAGAACTGTGTTTTTTTCTTTATTGTTTATGTGCCCTAAATTGGTCTATGCTAGATAGACCCCCTACTTTCTATATCCAGATATGTTCTGAAGTATATTTGGATAGAAAATATCCACAAAAGGAAATTTTGATGGTTGTCAAGGAGAAGATAAGCATACCCCATTCTTCAGATAGGAGTGTATATGTAGCTCAATACAGATTGGAATTCTAAAACTATTAGAAAAGTCTGTGTGCATAATACAGATGACATTCCTGGATTGCCAATTGCATTGTTAACAGGACAGTGTATATCCCAAGTCATTTGGAGTCCCTTGATTCTAAGCTATTCCCTGTGCATGCATGTTTCAGGATCACTCATTCTTTCCTTGGTAATATAGACACTGGTTTCGATAAAAGAACAATATATACCCTGTACTTAACACTTTGCTTATAATGAAGTGTGGGACTAATACATGCGGAATTTACAATAACAACAACACAACAACACCAGAAGGTCACACCAGCCAAAAACAAGGTGGTGTGGTCTCCAGACTCTCCGGAATGCTGTTCTAATTGAATTTGCTAAGCTTTTCTTACTCAGTGTAGGCACCTGTAGCCTGTCTAAAGAAGTGACAGAAATAAGTCCCTAATGAGTGGTTAGTAGCTACAACACATGCCCTCTAGCAGAAGCTTGTACAGTAAGGCTCATTTTATGTGTTAGGTGATATGTAGAATAGAGAGCTCCAGTGGTTAAGAAAAAAAATCAAAATAAAACCAGTCATCTATCCATTAAGCCTTGTGTAGCTATAGATCAAATATTTCAAACTATAAAATTAGAATTGATTCCTGATTAGATGTAGATTTGAACTCAGAAAAATCATGCAGCTAAGTTAAAAAGGGCAGCATAAATCTGTTGTGACTAGGGATCTCTAGAATAGAAAAGCATGAATTCCACCTGATATTGAAGGATCTGTCTTTCAAAGGTAAGATTCTTATTTTCATAATTCTTTTATTTTTGTTTTTGTTTTTCAATACAGGGTTTCTCTGTGTTGTTTTGGTGCCTGTTGTGGATCTCACTCTGTAGACCAGGCTGCTCTTGAACTCAGAGATCTGCCTGGCTCTGACTCCTGAGTGCTGGGATTAAAGGCATGAGCCACAGCCACCTGGCTACTTTTATAATTCTATGTTTTAACTATCTATATAGTCACAGCAACTTTACTTCATTTATTTTTATTCCTTTGAGGGTAACATATGGTATCTCCTAAATACTAGCTCGAACTTTCTCTGAGTCATCATGAGCACAGAATAGTAACAAGCACAAGTATATATTTTCAATTAATATTTAAAGCCAATAAAAGCAAGCTGAACCGCTGAATGATACAATAAACCCCCTCGTGTGTGTATGTGTGTGTGTGTGTGTGTGTGTGTGTGAGAGAGAGAGAGAGAGAGAGAGAGAGAGAGAGAGAGAGAGAGAGAGAGAGGAGAGAGAGAGAGAATGCTTTATCATGAATGGTGGTGAATGGTTCAGGATCAGCTTGATACTAAATAAGTAAAGTAGAATCTAGAACATAACTTTAAACTGTTGGCATTGGACCTGATTGATGTCTCTGTTGAGAATACACCTTCTCACCTAACCATGGCTTCACTCCCATCTCCACTGTCATGCCACAGCTGAACCTGATTTTTTTTTCTTCTCTGGAATAATGTCAACACATCCTAACTAGTATGTCCTTACCAATCTTGTCCCTTTAATTCACTTTCTTTCTGATCACCAGAGAGATCTTCCCTAAGCCACACACTCAGCTTTTTTTGGTGGTTATTTTAGCAGTGCGTCTCACAATCTAAATGATTGAACTACAGATTCTGAGTCATGTTGATATCTTGGGCTCTCATAGTAACCCCCATTGATCCCTCTCTGACTTCATTACACTAATTCCTGGAGTTATTTAATTACTCTCAGTTTCTGGAATATATCAGGCTCTTCATTATTTTTTCTTTTGTCCTCCACACTCACCTGACCCACTGAATAGAATGACCTATCCACTCAGGCTCTCCAAACTCATCTTTAATAACATTTTTTTCTTATTTCCAGTTTTTATCTTTGTCTAAATTTCAGTTAGTTTTATCACATACATTACATTAATCTGTTTAATTAACTTGCTATTTTGATTCAATATCTGTGTTGGTGGATGTTTTACTGTCTGCCTAAAGAAAGCATTAGGCTCATTTCATTTACTAATTTGAGATTAATAAAGAGATACATCAATAAGCAGGGCCTCAAACATATTGAAACCATGAAATAACAACAACTGCCTATATGTCAGATGCCTGACTTACATGGATCTTCATAACATAATGATTTAACAACTATAATTCCTTCAGTTTGTCTATGTTTTCTCCCAGGAAAATATAATAACTTTAATAAAACTTCGTGACATGAAAAGACATGAAACAGAAATGTATTCTTTTAATGAACTGGAAATTGTTTTACAACACCACTGTCAGAGGCTAGCTCTGAACTGTCAAAGGGTCCTTGGGGTGAGGAGTGAGGAATGAAGAAGTATTAGATAGAAATATAGGGCTAAAGGATAAGAAAGACAGAGACATAGGATAGCTTCGGGAGGACCCTGGGTCAATACCCAGCCACCCCAACTTCACTCATAATAGGCATTTTATGCATCAGCAAGGGGAAACACAAAAGACCTCCCCCTTCCAACATCAAGGTATAAAGTACCAACAAGTGTAGTCCCTTCAAAACACCTGGTATCCACACCTTTTGCCAAATCATCCTATTATGCAGCCCTGCTGGGCAAAGCAAGCTCAGACTTTCTGACTTTGAGTAAGGCCTTACTCAGGAGCCTCTGTGGATCCCCACAAGCTACTCTTGACATTTCATTTTTAAGAGTTGAATGCAACCATACCTAACTGAAAATAAGGGTAGTCCAGGGATTTGAAATGGATTTCAGCAACATGCCTATGGACAAATAGAGAATTACTCATTATTCTTTGGTTACCTGCCCTTCATTTTAGTACCCATAAACAGTAAATATGAGCCTTCATCCCAGATTCTTGATAAGAGCCTTGATTGTTACTAGTGGTTCATACATATTATAGTAGTTCAAATGTAGTTGGCCCCCTTAATTTCATATGTAGTGGCACTATTAGGAGGTGTGGCTTTGTTGGAGTGGGTATGGCCTTGTTAGTGGAAGTATATCACTGTGGGGGCAGGCTTTGAGTTTTCCTACCCTTGGGATACTAGCCAGTCAGTCAGTCCACTTCCTGTTGCTTGCAAGATGTAGTACTCTCAGCTCTGGCACCACATCTGTCTCCACACCACCATGCTTCCTGTCATGATGATAATGGACTGAACCTCTGAAGCTGTAAGTGAGCTACATCAATTAAATATTTTCTTTATAAGAGTTGCTGTGGTCATGGTGTCTCTTCACAGCAATAAAAATCCTAAGACACACACATTCTTGATTTGTAAATTCTTTTTGTTGGTCACTTATCACATCAAGCTTTAAAAGTTTTTATCCTTCTCATATATCAATTGTCTTGGATTTTCTTACATTATCCAGTGGGGACTTACCTGTCAGAGAATAAGAAATATATACTATCTTCCAAGTCATTATCAGATATTGTGTTAAATGGAGCATGGTTTCCTTGATTGTTGACTTTAAAGGAACCATGTTACAACAAAGAAAAATAATTAATTTTAGCAATTATCATTATCACTGCTAATCCTAAAATTTCTTAAGCATATCTACCTCTGGCCCTATGAAAATAATTTCTAAATAGTTTTATTGTAGTTGGGCTTTTGTGTCACCCATGTTTCCAAGGTCATATACAAGACAAAAACATAGATATATATTCATCAAAAACAATAAATTCCTTTTCTCCAATGCACCAATCATTCAAGTTTGATAAACTTGTACTGTAAGCTCAGTGTTCATTGAGATAGAAACCTCCTCTATATAAGAATGATTGACACTGCATTGAGATTGTGTTTACACAGAAGTGATGTTTTCACAGTTCCTATGTTCCTGTATATTTCTTATGAACACATGAATGAATTTTCTGAAGGGGATTTTTTTCTGAGATTATTTAAATGTGCTTGGCATGGAATTGGCCTTGTCTACTGTTTTATCCCATCCTGACACAGGTAATTGTATTCAAGTCAGATGTTGAGAAGTGTGCTCATACATTAGTTTCTTCTCAGTTTTCTGTCTTTTTTTTGCCATTTGAGTATTTATACTTTATAGAGACTTAAATTATAAGGTGATATCAATGATAATGGCATGCCTATGTTTTTCATAGCTTTTGTCATCTGAATTTATAAATCTATCACTCTCTCAGATTTTATTATTTGTAGAGGATAACAGTTGTGACAAACATAATTAAAACTGTTCCCAGCCAGTGAATCCTTTCCCAGAACAAATATCTATAGATTTCATGCTGAAAGACTTCACTTCTTAGGAAATCAAAGAGCATATGAAACAGAAAATTAACTAAAGACTGAAGGAGGAATTGAAATAGCATTGCCAAAATTTTTAGGGACACTTTTCTAAAAGTTATGTTCAACAAACATTGAAGAGTCATGGTCTACCAGTATTATCATGATATTCTCAGAGACATGGCTTATGACTATACAACATAGGCATTTTCTTCTCTATCATCTAATTAAGAGTATTTTTAATTGTGTGTTCCAGGTAATTAATTATTATTGATATCTTCTATTATTGGTCCACACATCAAGGTTAGTTGTACTGTTCTCAGAGACTCTTTTTGTGGGCATCAGAGAAAATAATATCTTTCTGAGAGCATGAAATGGGTTTTTATACTCCATGTGGAAAAAGACACATTAGGGATACAAATATACAAGGAAAGGAGACTCTTTCTCAGTGTGGAATAAAAAACTAACCTGCATTGTAAACATGAATAATCTAAGAAATATAGAGAAAAATAGTTGAATAATACTTGAAAATGAGCTCTAGGTTCAATGAGGGATCCTACCTTTAAAAAAATAGACTTCAAAACCAAAATTAATCAAAAGAGATAGGGAAAGACATTGTATACTCATCACGGAAAATATCCACCAATAGAGCATTTCAAATCTTGACATCTAAGCTCCAAATACAAGGGTAACCAAGTTTAAAAAAGAAACACGATTACAGTTTAAATCATATATTGACCCTCACACACTGATAGTGGGAGACTTCAATGGCATACTTCCATGAATGTATAGGTCATCTAGACAAAAACTAAACAGAGACAGACAAATTGGAGCTAACAGGCTTACAAGCCAAATAGACATAACAGATATTTATGGAACATTTCACCCAAACACAATAGAATATTCTTTCTTCTCAGCACCTCATAGAACTCTCTCCAAAATTGACCACATACTTAGACACAAAACAGATACAAGAAAATAGAAAAAATCCTCTGTATCCTGTCACAGGAACAAAGATTAAATCTAGATATCTGCAATAACAGAAACAACAGAAACTTATAAACTCATGGAAACTGAACAACTCTCTACTGAATGAAAAACTGATCAAAAGAGAAATAAGAATTTAAAGACTTTCTAGAATTTTATAAAAATGAATACATAGCATACCCAAACTTATGGAACACAATGAAAATGGTAATAAGAGGAAAGTTCACGACACTAAGTGCTTACAGAAGAAAAATTGGAGAGGTTTCATAGTAGCAACTTAATAGTACACCTGAAAGCTCTAGACTAGCATTTGTCAACATGTGTGTTGCAAACCCTTTGGGGGTTGAAATATGCTTTCACAGGGGTCTCATATCAAATATTCTGTATGTCAGATATTTGTATTATGATTTATAACTATAAATTTTATGGTTGGGGGGTCACCACAACATGAAGAACTATATTAAATGAAACATTAGGAAGGTTGACAACCACTGCTGTAATCCAAACTGAAGTAAGCAAACCCAAGAGGAATAGATGGCAAGAAATTACTCTCTATGGAAAGAAAAATGGGTCAAAAGAGAAATAAAAAAGTTAAATTCTTCCAAATGAATACACAGTATACCAACATTATGAAGAGGGTGCTAAGAGGAAAAAATTGGAGAGAGCTCATACTAGCAACTTAACAGCACTCCTGAAAGCTCTAGAACACAAAAAGCAAACTCACCCAAGAAGAGTAGATGGCAAGAAATAATCAAACTGAGCACTGAAATCAATAACAGAAAAAAAGAAAACAATACAAAGAATCAATGAAACAAAGAGTTGGTTCTTTGAGAAAATCATCAAGGTAGACAAACCCTTATGCCCTCTAACTAAAAGACAGGGAGAAAATATCAAAATTAACAAAATCAGAAATGAAAAAGGGACATATCAACAGATAACTGAAAAACACAGAGAATCATTAAGTCATACTTTAAAAACCCATGCTTCAACAAATTGCAAAACCTAAAAGAAATGGACAATTTTCTTGCTAGATACCATTTACCAAAGTTAAAGTCAAGATCAGATAAACAATTTAAATAGACTTATAGCTGTTAGTGAAATAGAAGCAGTCACTAACATCTCCCAATCAAAAATAGCCCAGGCTAGATGATTTTTAGTGCAGAATTCTACCCGACTTTGAAAGAAGAGTTAACTCCAATACTTCTCAAATTATTCAACAAAATAGAAACAGAAGAATCTTCGCCCAATTCATTTTGAATCTAGAGATACCCTAATAACCAAAGCATATAAAGACTCAAGAAAGAAGAGAATCATAGACGTATTTCCTTTATAAACATCAATAAAATACTCCAGTCTTGATATGAGGGTTTGTGCCTACTCAGTTTGAAACTTGTTATGCCATGTTGTGTTGATATCCCAGGGAGTCCCAATCTTTTTTTGAAGGGAAACAGAGGAGGAGTATATCTGGGTGAGAGGGGAGGAGTCAGGAAGGACAGGAGATAGTGGAGGGAAAGGGAAGACTGATCAGGTTATAATGTTTGAAAGAAGCGTAAGAGAAAAATAAAAAGAAAAACATTTTAAAAATACAGATTGAATCCAAGAACATATCAAAAAGTCCGTCCACCACGACCAGGTAGGCTTCATCCTAGAGATGAAAGGATGGTTCAGTACATGAAAATCAGAAAATGTAATCCACCATAGAAACAAATTGAAAGAAAAAAATACATAGTCACCTCATTAGATGCATTAAAAAGGTCTTTGGTAAAATCCAACACCCCTTCATGATAAAAGTCCTGGAGAGATAAAGGACACAAGGGAGATACCTAAATATAACAACGGCGATTTACAACAAGCAGATAGCCAACATCAAATTTGATAGAGAGAATCTCAAAGCAATTCCACTAAAATCAGGATTAGGCCAATGTTATTCATTCTCTCCATATCTATTTAATATAGTACTTGAATTTTTAGGTAGAGTGTTAAGACAACTGGAGGAGATCAAATTGGTACAACTGGAGGAGATCAAGGTGGTACAAAAGAAGAAGTCAAAGTTCTAATTTTTTGGATGATATGCTAGTACACATAAGAGGCACTAAAAATTCCACCAGGGAACTCGTACAGCTAATAAACACTTACAAAAAAGTAGCTGGATACATATTTAACTGAATAATCAGTAGCCCTCCTATATACAAATGACAAATAGACTGAGGAAAAAAATCAGGGAATCAATATGTTTCATAATAGCCCCAAATAATATAAAATATCTTGGGGTAACTCTAACTAGGCAAATGAAAGAATTGTATGGTAAAAACTTCAATTCTATGGAGAAAGAAGTTGAAGAAGATACCAGATGATGGAAAGATCTCTTACTCATGAATCTATAGGCTTAACATAGTAAAAATGTCCTATAGATTCAATGTAATCCCCATTAAAATTCTTTACAGACCTTGAAAGTACAATTCTCAATTTCACACAGAAAAACAAAAATCCCCAAATAGCTAAAACAACGCTGAAAAATAAAAGAACTACTGGAGGCCTCACCATTTCCAATATCAAGTTGTACTACAGAGCTATAGTAATAAAAACCACATAGTATTGGCATTAAAAAAAAACACACATAGATCAATGGAATTGAAGACAAAGACATAAACAGACACATTAATGGATACTTGATTTTGATAATGAAGTCAGAAATACAGATTGGAAAAAATACAGCAACTTCAACAAATGGTGTAGATCTAACTGGATGTTGATATGTAGAAGAGTGCAAATAGATCTCATATTCTTCACCCAACACAAAACTCATGTCCAAGTGGATCAAAGACATCAGCAGAAAGTCAGACACAATGAACTTGACAGAATGGAAATTGGAGAAAAATCTTGAATGCATTGGCACAGGAGAGGACTTTCTGTATATAACACAGATAGTGCACACACTCAGATCAACAGTGAATAAATGTGGCCCCCTAAAACTGAAAAGCTCTGTACAGCAAAAGACACCAGCAACAAGACAGACCAGCAAATTACAGAATAGGAAAAGATTTTTCCAACTCCAAATCTGATAGAGGATTAATATCCAAAATATATAAAGAACTCAGTAAACCAAGTATCAAAAAACCAGCCAGGCGGTGGTGGCACATGCCTTTAATCCCAGAACTCGGGAGGCAGAGCCAGGCGGATCTCTGTGAGTTCGAGGCCAGCCTGGGCTACCAAGTGAGTTCCAGGAAAGGCACCAAGACTACACAGAGAAACCCTGTCTCGAAAAACCAAAAAAAAAAAAAAAAAAAAAAAAAAAAAAAAAACCAAATAATTTGATTAGTTTGATACAGAGATACAGATCTAAAGAGAGAATTCTCAACAAAGGAATCTCAAATGGCTGAGAAATGGTTTTAAAGATATGTTCAGCACTCTTAGCTATCAGGGAAAGGTAAATCAAAAATACTTTGAGATTCCATCTTATAGTAGTCATAATAGCTAAGATCAACTACACAAGTGACAGCTAACACTAGTGAGGATGTGAAGCAAGGGCAACACTCCTCCATTGCTGCTGGGAGTGCAAACTTGTATAGATGCTATGGAAATCAATATTGTGGTTCCTTAGGAAATTGGGAATTGATCTACCTCAACATCCAGATATTCCACTGCTGCGCATATACTACCACAATGACATTTACTCTACTATGTTCATTACCACTCTATTCATAATAGCTAGAGACTGGAAACCACCTTGATGTCCCTCAACAGAAGAATGGATAAACAAAATTTTTGTACGTTTACACAACGATATATTACACAGCTGTTGAAAAATAAAAGATACCATGAAATTTTCAGGCAAATGGATGAGACTAGAAAAAAGCAATCCTGAGTGAGGTAACCAGACCTAGGAAGACAAATGTGATATGTATTCACTTATAAGTGGATATTAGCTGTTAAAGTAAGTGATAATCAAGCTACAATCTGTAAACACAGAAAGGGTAGGTAAGAGGAGGGATCTAAGGTGGACACCTTGGATCTCCTGGGAAGTGGAAATAGAACAGATTTTAAGAGTGGGCTGGGGGCAAGTGGAGATGGAAATGGGAGAGATTAGGTATAGGGAAGAAGGGATGGAGGAAGAGTGTGGTTGAAAGGAACGCTGGAATACAGGTTCATTTAGAAGGTGGTGTGGAAACCTGGTACAGTGGAAATTTCCTAGAACTGATGAAGGTGGTCCTATTGAGGACTCCTAGAAATGAGGGAAACAGAGTCTCCACTGGCCATCTCTTGTAGCCAGGCAAGGCTTTCAGTTGTGGGGCTGGATTGCATTGCTTGAGTGTGGGGCCAAGAGGGTCCCATAGAATTCCTCAAACAATTCAGGCTGATGCTCAGACAAAGTGTTGCTCTCTACAAACTAGCAGTGGGGGAGGGGCATTGTAGAGGATGACATCCACACAATTCACTGAACACGGAGAAGTCTGGCTAGTGCCTACATGGAACATTTACCCCCACATTCTAGCCTCTTTGGTACAGGGAAGTATTCTGCAGACTACTGGAAAGGAAACATGGATACCAACCCCCACACAAAACCTTTAACCTACAGCCTGCACTTTCTGCAAAATTTGTAAGGGCAATAGTGGCACAAAACTTGTGGGAGTAGCTAACAAATGTCCAATTTGAGTTAAGACTCACCCCAGGAGAAGGAACCCATAATAGAAAGTTTTTGAGAAACAAAGAACCAGAGTATATAGCTGAAAAAAAACCTATGGTAAAACCAAACTTTGCTGTTCTAAAATATAAAACAAAACTAATAAAATGAATCCTAATGATATTCTGCCATATTCATCTATTAATTTCCTATCCAGCCATCATCAGAGAGTCTTCTTCTGGCAGAATATGAAACCATAAGCAGAGACTTACAGGCAGACCTTATGCCCAGAGTGTGTATAAAATAAATTTCTCCATCAAAAGCTTCCCCTCAGAGTTAAGGGAATCCCAAAGAAGAGGGGAAGAAAGATTGTAAAAGTCAGAGGGAATGGAGAACATCAAGGCCCTCTGAGTCAACTAAGCAAGGCACATATGAGCTCACAGAGACTGAAGCAGCAAGTACAGGGCCTACACAGGTCTGCACCCGGTCCTCTGCATATACATTATAGCTTTCAGCTTAGTATTTATGGGACTCATGATTATGAGAATAAGCTGGTCCCTCAAGCCTTTGTCTTCTCTTGGAAATCTTTTCCTCCTGTTGGTTTGATTTTCCAACATCAGTACAACATTTTTCCTCATTTTATTACAGTTTATTTTGTCATGTTTGGTTCTTATCTACTAGAAGTCTATTCTTTTCTAATGAGAGATAGAAGGGAAGTAGATCTGCAGGAGAAGGGAGGTGAGGAGGAACTGGAAGGAGCAGAGGGAGGGGAAATTATAAGGATATACTATGTAAGAAAAACAATATATTTTCAATGAGAAAAGATATGAAAACCAATTGAAGAAGATGCTTAATGCAGACCTCTGGCCTCCAGATACAAGTTCACACACTTGCAGGACACCTGTATAAAAACATAGGCATACACATTTGTTCACACACACACACACACACACACACACACACACATACACACACACACATCTCTCTCTGTCTCCACATGTATATATATATATATATATATATATATATGCATATATATATGCATATATATATATATGCAAAAACTTTGATGACATTGTGCCAAGTGATCTGTTTAATACTGCATATTTTGAACTTAAAGTTTTACTTAATCACTTCCATTACTCAAATGTTACTTTGTAAAAAGTCTTAATCATATCATGTGTTATGGTAAAGTTCTTCATAATGTTAAAGGCTAACATCATTGTCAGAATTTAATAGAAGTATTTAGCTGCTTTTCATCGAGGAATAACAACTACTGGAAAAGAGGTTTGTTTTTATTTTTCATGTCTAAATACATTTAGACCTTGATATATTGCAAAGCAACTATGAAAAATCATATAAAATAAAGATATGCATTTAAATATATAAACATATAAAAAAATTTTATACATTAGTAGTAGACAACAAAATATTTCTTTAAATAAACATGCTACAAAGTGCAATAAGAATCCATGTAATCTTAGACATATCTAGACCAGGCAATGTGAAGGTTAAGGATTTCAGATCTCTATCACTGAGTGTCAGTGAGGCAAGTAGGGGGGTTGTGAGTAATATAAATGTGAGGGTGGTTTGTGCTGTATACAAGTCTGATATGTATAGATCTAGGATATTATGATATGCATACTCTTATCCTGCTTGACTCACCTGTACATATATGACATAAATGCTTAACATGAGTTTCTGGTATGATAAATTAGTACATACACATATTATCTGTACGTCCTTGTGTTGTTGAATATTATTTTAAGATGTGTTACATTTGTTTATGCTGTGGAACATTTGTTTAATGATCAAAGGTATGTTGCATTCTACTATGTTGCATTTGTTTATATCTATGAAGCTGTGTCACTGTGCCTGTCTAAAATACCTGATTGATCTAATAAAGAGTTGAACAACCAATTAGTCAGGCAGGAGAAAGGATAGGTGGGGCTGGCAAGCAGAGAGAATAAATAGAAAGAAAAAGAGAGAAGAAAGTTTTAGGAGCCATAGAAGGAGGAGGACTCTGGGGCCAGCCCCTCAGCTTAACAGCATGTCATGGCATAAGAAGTAAAGAAAGGTATATAGAAATAGAGAAAGATAAAAGTCCAGAGGCAAAAGATAAACAGAATATGCTAAGAAAAGCTGGCTAGAAACAAGCCAAGCTAAGGCGAGGCATACATAAGTAAGAATAGGCCTCTGTGTGATTTATTTGAGAGTTTGTGGTAGGTCCTCTTAAACAGCAAAAGAGTAAAGAACCCAAAGAGTAAAAAAAAAAAAAATGCAATTACATTTTTGTGTGCTAATTAGGGGCTCCCGAATTTCCATGTGAAGTCCAAGAAAGCTGACAAAAGAAAAAACAAAGAAAAGAAAACATGCCTACTTGAAGGGGTGCTGCTGTTCCGCTGGCAGAGCAACACTAAATAGAAGTGGCAAGCTAAGTAAAAGCATTTGTGGCAGTGCAGGTACTGGCTTCCATAGCTAGGAAGGTTGAATACTGCTCATGGTCATGCATGCACATTCAACCAGGCCTTGGGCTTTAGGCTTGGCTTTCACTGCTCCAGAAGCAGGTTGAGCCAGTGCATAGAGCCATGCAGAGGACCCAGCTACATCTTAGCAATTTAAAGTTTGTGTACAAGGTCAAAAAGGACTAAAAGATATGCAATAAAAGAGGTCCAGAGGGAAACAAAAAACAAAAAACCTCTAAACAAGTTCCAGCATATTTTTACAATGTGCATAGACTTAAGAAAGAAAGAAAAAGGACATGGACAGTCATAGAAAGAAAAAAAAATTATTTAAAAATAAGAGTAAAGTCTTTAATAGATAAGTAAAGTAATATAAAAAAGTAAGCCACATAGATATGGGAAATACACAGGGAGTTTGGATCCTATGTGTTGTGTTGATTTTAAAATTTTGGGTTTTGGTAAGCAAATAACAGGTCTAAGAGACATGGAATCATGAACAGGACTACAAAATTGAATGGACCTAGATACTTTAGGGCTATCTTAATTTTAAAATGAAGTAAAAAAATGTTTGTCAAATGGAAGTAAAAAATGCTTTCAAGAAGAGATTTTGCTTTTGTTTCCATAGAAAACAAGAGTCTGTGGATTTGTTTCAGATTAATATGGGACAGGTTTGATCAAGGGAGACCTTCTGAAACTTGACAGGTGATTATCTGTCAACAAAGGTTATAGTTGATCATACCAGGACTTGGCCATTATCACAATTTTTATCAGAGACCCCTAAAAATGCCTTAACCCACAGACAATAGGAAGCAGTCTAGAGAAAATGATGCCACAGACCCAAGTGTGTAGTTGGAGTTTTCTCCAGTCCCACTTGGGCCCGCAGCCACTTAGAGCCAAGTAAACACACGGAGACTTATATTACTTATAAACTGTATGGCCATGGCAGGCTTCTTGCTATCTAGTTCTTATATCTTAAATTAACCCATTTGTATTAATCTATAAGTTGCCATGTGGCTTGTTGCTTACCAGTACTTTTACATCTTGCTTCCTTTGTGTCTGGCTGGCAACTTCTGACTCAGCCTTCCACCTCCCAGCATTTTCCTCTCTGCTTATCCTATCTATACTATACTTCCTGCCTGGCTACTGGCCAATCAGCATTTTATTTATCAATCAATCAGAACAACACATTCACAGCATACAGAAAGACATCCCCAGCACAAGTATTGGGGGGGGGGGTGTGGGTAGTTGTGGTGATATATTATTTGTACTGAAATATGATTTTATTTGTATGTTAATAAATAAAGTTTTCCTGGAGATCAGAGGTCACATCGTGAGCCATAAGCAGAAGTCAAGCGGTGATAGCACATGCCCTTAATCTGATCACATGGCAGGCAGAGTCTCTGTGTGGTCAAGGACACAGCCAAGCATGGTGACACGAACCGTTAATCCCAGTACCAACCATAGAGACATGGAGGTCTGTATAGACAGGCAGTGATGAAGAAGTGGCTGCACTTAGAGCCAATGAGAATGCAGAAAAGAAAGGCAACAAAAACACAAGTCAGACAAGAAGAAACTCTCTCTGGGGAAGCGACTACAGGGGGGTAGTAAGCTAAGGTAGTTGTGGCTCTTCACTAGTTCTCTGATCTTTTTGGCTATTACCTCTGTATTTGGCTCTGTGTTTCTTATTTAATAAGACTGTTTATAAATTTATCTACAGGTAGTCTTTGATTATTTGGTGGGTTTATGGATGTTTGTTATCATTTAGGGGAATATAGTATATTGCTACAAATTTAAAATTATTTTTGTTACACTGTATATATGTTTTTACTCTTGTTTAAGGTATTGTACTTATACAGTTCATCTAAAAATTCACAGTAAAGTTCTAGTTTCTGAATGCTATTATTATAAACTATTTAGGATAATCAAGAAACATAAATTAGTAGTTGGTCACGTATAACAATCAAATTTATAGATATGTTAGGCATATTTTCAAGCTCATACAGAGAGTATAATTTAGATAGATAAATGATCTTCAGTCACTTCAAAGACCTATAGAATATGGCATTTAAAATGTTCTGTTAACTTAAGGTTTTTCATTACAGTGAGACACATCTGCTCCTGGTAGTATGAATTTACTTCATATAAGGATAATTGTCATTGAAGAAACTCTACATGGAGTTTGTTTCTGTTCTGCCTTCTCATTGGTTGTAAACCCAACCACATGACCTCCTAGTCACTGCCTGTCTATACAGACCTCCAGGTCTTCTATGGCTGGTATTGAGATTAAAGGCGTGTGTCTCCAATGCTGGCTGTATCCTTGAACACACAGACATCTACCTAGCTCTGCCTCCCAAGAGCTGGGATTAAAGGCGTGCACCACCACCGCCCAGCTTTCACTATGGCTTGCTAATAGCTCTGACCCCCTGGCAACTTTATTTATTAACATACAAGTCACATTTCAGTACAAATAAAATATCACCATAAATGCATCCTTAGGCATGAACAGATATTTGGAAGACAGTTTAAAAAGGTCCATTTACCTCAGCAACAGAAGTAAGTCCTCTTCAGGGCCTCTGACCTGCCCATCCATGGGTTTTTTGCAGTATCATGTTTGAATTCTTTCCTGTGGATTGAGCCTAAAATCTAATTAGAAAGCTTTTATGCCATTTATTAGTCTATTGAACATACTTTTCCTGGCAGGTTGATATTATAGTTTATAGGACTCACATCTGGATAAGATTGTGTTGTTTGGCACTATCCTTGATGAAATGAAAATAAATGTCTATTCACCTTAGAAAATGAACTGGCAACTGTCCAAAGTAAAGATAACGTTGAAGTCCAGTTGAAAAAGGAATGAGTTTATTGGTGTTACTTATAAGAACATCTGTGAGGTGTTACTTATAGGAGCAGAAACAACTCACAAAGAGCAATATCACTAATAGCTAACTGTGGCAAGAGTGACAGCTCCCCAAACTGGAAACGTGGAGTACACTGCACAACCTGCAGTCAGCTTAGGAGATTGGAGAGTGCCCTTCCCAAGGAGCTCAGTTTGTCTGAGCCTCTCTCAGGTAGCTTGTCTTGTCTGAGACTGTCTCCTGGCAGTCCTTACTGCTAATATATGTTTGGTGAGATAGATGTCTAGAGATCTGGGTCAGTTTCAGGTATATTCTGGAGCTACTGAGTCGTTTACTTCATGAACTTATGGAACTTCCCTGATGTGTGGAAAACTTCCCCTCCCTTTAGATTCTAAATATTCTAAATAAAGTTTGGGATATCCTATTGTTTTAGTTTCCTTTTAACTTCCTGAGTCTTAGCAAGATTTCCTCCAAGATGGACTGCTTTAGATGAAGCTGCTACACAAGTGTGTTGAAGATACATTTTTTTTCTGACAACAGCCTATGTTGTATCTTTTGGTACTATGAAAGCTAGCTAGAAAAGAAGTGTCTGTTTCAGTAACAGCTTTATTTTTCTCTGCCTTGTAACCAAAGTACATGGTCTCTTCAGAAATATAGTTTTATCATCTACTTCTGGTGGACATCAATGTGGTGGTTTGAATGAGAATGGTCTTTGCTGCTGTGAAACAATCCTTTTCTACACTATGAATACGTATTCCTCTCATTGGTTAATAAAAAGCTGACAGGTCAGTAGCTGGGTTGGAAGTTGAAGCAAGAAAGCCAAACTGAGAATGATGGGAAGGAGAAAGGCAAAGTCAGGAGTCATCCTCCAGAAGCAGAGGAAGCAAGATGCAAATGTCATACTGAAAAAGGTACCAGGTCATGTGGCTAAACATAGATAAGAATTATGGGTTAATTTAAGTGTAAGAGCTAGTCAATAATAAGCCTGAGCTACCAGTCAAGAATTTGTAATTAATATAAGCCTCAGTGTGTTTATTTGAGAGTGGCAATGGGATGAAGCAGAACAGAGAAAAGCCTCTCTTTACAATTTGCAAGATCATATGTTTGAATACTTGGTCTCAATTTGGTAGTACTGTTTGGGAAGTAGAATGTAGAGTCTTGTTAGAAGAGACGTGATTCTGGGGGCAGGCTTTGAGGTTTCAAAAAGCTTGCATAATTCCAAGTGTGACTCTTTCTCTGTGGCTACTACTTGTAGATCAGCATGTGAGCGCTCAGCCATTCCATCACTATGGCATCATGAATGCTATCGCTCTGAATCTGTAAGCCAAATTAAATGCTTTCTTCTATAAGTTGCTCTGGGCATAGTATTTTATTACAGCAATAGAAAAATAAGTGAATCCAAGAGTAATGTCCAAATCCTATATCATTTTGGTGACTTCTGAGGCCTCCCTGATCAACAAATCATAAGTAACCATCTCATCACCTATAGAATTTTTATTTAATGATGCATGCCTTTTGGAAGCAACATTGAACACCCACACAAAGCAACTGCTTCCAAACTCTTATTTTTTAATTATATATTTTATTTAACTTATAAAATATAGTTTTCCATAAATGTTTTTCATAACCCCTTTTAACTATTTTCCCTTCATAATTATCCTCTTTACCCAACCCAATATGCACTTAAAACTTTCCACATACTGATTTTCACAGTATTGCCAGTAATCCAGTCCCTCTTATTTCATATCACATATATTCTACTTTCCTTATCATTAAGCCCTGTTTATGACCTCTACAGATACTCAAAGTTAAAAATATAAAAATAAAAATCCACAGCTAGGTTCCACATATGGGAGAGGATATGCCATGTTTGTCTTTTAGAGAATGGATGACCGCACTCAGCATTGCTTCTGTTTGTTTTTTTTATTTCTATACATTTTTTTTTCTGGAAATTTTATAATTTTACCTTTCTTTACAACTGAACAGTGTTTTAGAAGTAACATATTTTTATTCAGCTTTCATCAGCTGATAGACATGTGCACAATTTCCATTTTCTGCTATGGTGATTAGTGCAGCCAAGAACACAGATGAACACACAGCTCTATAATAGACTATGAGTCCTTTGGGTATATATCCAGAAGTTGTATATCTGGATCATGTGGTAGTTTACTCTTTAGGCTTCTGACTAACCTCCAGGCTGATTTCCACAGGATTGCCTTTCTCTCTCTCTATTTTTTCCTGTATCCAGTAGAAATAGTGGGGTTATGTTTGTTTGTTTGTTTTTTCTGTTCTAAGGTCTAGTCATCTCCTAAATCTGTTTTTATTCTTCCTGAGTGAAAAGTATTTGTCCTACAGTATCATGGCCAGCTTCCTCTTCCTTGTCCATAGTCTTCTCCACAATTAATGTTATTAAAAGATGATACCAGTGGACAGAGGTATATAAAACATTTAATATTTATAAGCACAAAGCAATAAAAGTCCCAAATCCTGAAAAAATATTATATGAAATGAAAATAGTTTTTCCAGAGAGGCAACATACAGGTAAGTGAAAAAAAAAACACAAGAGATAAAAATAAATTATGCTGACATCAGGAAGAATATATTTCACACCAGTTCAAAAATAAACATGAAAATGCTACATAGTGATTTTGGCAGCTGGTTTAGTGAAATGGCTAGGGTTACAGTAACAACAGATTGGATTTTACAAAGAGATAATTATTACTGATAGGAAACAACAGCTGTGCAGTAGCAAATTCCATCAAAATTTCCCCTAAAAAAGAGAGAATAAATGAAGATATTGAAAATAATGTATACTACTTAGTATTCCATCTTTAAAATACTGGTCACAGGTATTTTAAGAACACTTGTACTTTCAGGGCCCATTAATTTCCACTTATCAATGAAAAGATGATAAAAATAAAACCATAGATAACAGTTGATTCTTTACATGCACATTATTATATTCTTAGATACTATATTGATAACCATTAGACTTACCGTTCTTAACATTGCATACACACAGATGAGAGATAGAGAGATAGAGATAGAGATAGAGATAGATAGATAGATAGATAGATAGATAGATAGATAGATAGATAGATAGAGACAGAGAGAGGGAGGGAGGGAGGGAGGAGAGTGATTGAGTCAGAGAGAGCCAGAAAGAGAGAGAGAGAGAGAGAGAGAGAGAGAGAGAGAGAGAGAGAGAGAGAGAGAGATTATATTGTTGTAAAGAAAAGTCAACATTCAGAAAATAATTCTGATTTTCCTCTGAGTGTACCACAGGTAAGTCAGCTGCAGACATATGTTCATTTTATATCTGCTTGTCCCATGATTCTGAGAGCACCTCACATTGGAATTATTGCCTTCATTGTTTTACATTGCAATAAATACTAATCTAGGTAAACAGGAGAAGCAAACTAGTTTGTGTAGCAATATCTCAAAGGCAAGATAGACCTTCTACTAATCTTTTCTTTATGAAACGTTTATTTTGCTTCAATGTATGTGACTATGTCAACACATGTCGTGTGTGTGTGTGTGTGTGTGTGTGTGTGTGTGTGTGTGTGTGTGTGTGTGTACCAAGAGAGACTTGAAGAGGGTATTGGATCCTGCAGTGCTGGAGTTTCAGGAGTCTGAGAACCACCTGTGTTCAGTGCTGGGATCCTCTCCAAGAAGGAAAGGTTCTGTTAAACCTCCAGCCAACTCTCCAACACTGCAGTCTTTTTAACCTAGAGGAAATATTTGATAGTGTTTCCAAGCTCTTACAAGACAATACTTGCAGTAACAGCTGAATGCTAAGAATTATCTAAATTCACAGCTCATTCATGACTTTTCCTTGCATATAGAAGAAGCTGTGTGATTAAATTTGGCAAAGGCTTTCAGAAAAGAAGTAATTGATGACTTGGCCCTGTCTCTTTCACCCTAACTGCAGAGGTTATGAAATCAGAGGGGAGATCTAATAATGATAGTAAACTCCTTCTACTGCATCATTGAATGGCTGCAAAGAGAACTGTCTTAGCACCAATGTTGCATAAACGAAAAAGAAACTTTTTTTGGTATTAAATCCTGTAGATTTGGAAATTACTCACTCTCTTGACAAAACTATAGTTTTATTCCAACAAAGTAAGGATTATAAGTCTCACATCTCAAACAAGCATTCCAAACATGCTCTGGGACTTCCAAGCATGTCTATATCCTCATATGTCTTTTAAAGCTTTTAATGTTTTATCCAACCACATCTACTGAAATGAGTATTCTTGAAAACATAAACTTGAACTTTGCCTTTCTAATAAATTTATAAGGACTTTCTATATTTAGTTTATTCCTCTGTTGATCTGAGTTTGCCTTCTAATATCAGGCATGGACTTTTACCAGATGCCTCAGCTTGTTCTGTGATGTCAAAATAGATGACAGATAGATAGATAGGTAGATAGATAGATTTAAATAAATAAATAAATAAATAATAAATAAATAAAAATTTAAAAATGAGCAAAGAATAAGATGGAGTAAGAAAGCTAAACAATTACTGTTTAAAAAAGACATGTTTATGCTGGAGAGCTCACCCTGGTGGTGAAGACATGGGAGAGCTGGCAAGCTACCCAACCCTGCAGCTACCCAGGCCCAGAACCAGGGTTATGTGTTGGCCCACCCCAACATTCATCATCCTTTGTGATCTCCTGGAGTGGGGTGGTCCTGTGGAACCAGAGTTGCATGATCTCCATGGCACAAGGCAGCAACAGGATATCCAGGAAGAGTCCCAGTGACAGCCGAGCATCAATGGGAGTGGTAGAGATCAGAGGCCTCGAACCAGAGCAACGATTCTTCGTCATGAATGCCTGCATGTAAAGACGTGTGGATAAAGAGGTTTACTGCATGACTTACTGTGTCACACTGCAGCTTCCATGACAAGATTTTCCCTTAAATTTTATTTTGTTTTATTTATGTATTTATTTATTATGTATTTATTCATTTATTTTGGCCGGGGAGGTTGCAGGATCAGAGTGCAGATGTGAGGAGATAGAGGGGAGATGGGTGGGATAAGGATACATGATGTGAAAGACACAAAGCATAAGTAAAACGAAAGTTTAAAAAAAGACTGATGCTTTTTATCCTCAAACTTCAAAGCTTTAACCAAAAGATATGAATGGAAGTCATTTGCTACATACCTGCCAGTTGTGATGTACTAGGCAACTGGCCTACTCCACAGTTGTTCCATTAAGTGAAGAATGACCTACCTCCACCTGTTGTCTGCTCCCAATTAACAGTTGATTAATGTATTGAGAAAGTGGCTTTTGGCCCAGGATAAAGTACTATTATTATTGGGAAAAGCTCTTTCAGTTCTACACAGAGACATTTTTCTAGACTGCTAGCTGGTCCTCCTTGTCTATGTCTGGAATCACCATCACCATTTATGGTATTTTCATTAGAGATGTTTTGGAGTGTTTCCAGAGCTCACACATATGCAGAATATGTTCACTTACTTGCTTCTCCTTCTGCTCAAGGGTATCCTACAATAATTGGTTGGTCCAACAGGTTTTGTCCTTGTTTTCTCCCCATGAGTTGGGATCTCACAGATGCTAAGCTCATATCTAGCTTAAACCATTCATTTTGTTTAATTTGCCAGATTGTATGGGTGAGTTTACTATCTACATTTAATTTTATTTTCTGCAAAATCCTGGATGGAATGCTAAATCCCAGGGTATCCCATACTTCTTAATGCTGCACTTTTAAAATTCTGGACCCAAGTCAAAATCCTATACTTGATCTTTCAATTCTGACATGGAATTACAAAGCCCTCACCTATCATCTGCATTAGGAAAACTGCCCTCTTCACACTCAGCTAGAGCTCAGCAAGCAACTCTCTCCACTACTCTGAGGGACTTGCTCATATACACACATGTATTCCTATTTCAAATGCCTCACTTTAAAGGCCTCTTTCATCAGTAGGTAAGATCAAAGGTGCTTTTCATCTCATTATGCCTATCCTTCTTCCTGGGGCCTTAACAAAAGACCTTTCTCCACTCAGGTTCATAGATCTCCCCTTCTTTATCTCCTCAGCCCCCAAGGTCCATAAAACAGCTAAAAGGATTATATCATAATTGCTCTGCAGCAGTGAAATATTTTCAGAACTTGTATACCTGTCATTGGACTAATCTTTACTATTCTATGAACAAAAATGAAGTATTTTTGATTTTCCACTTTCGTTTTATTTTTTTCATGCCTGAACTATCACAGAAAGTGATTGAGAACAACCTTTCTGCATATCCCCCGCCTCTACACTCTCTAGTCAGGAACCCTAGATCCATACTGCCAACTCCACTCACCCCTGTGAACTTCCTGAGTGATGCATATCTGGTACCTGCCTAAATCGAGAAATCCACAGAGTCTGCTTAAAGAGCAAACGAATTTATTAGGAAAGAAAAACTCACGGTACAGAGCAAAATTGTCACAGGTTCTGAAATGCTGGGGCACAGTCTCATGTGGTTCCTGCCTTCTGAGTCAGCCCCACATCCAAGTCCCACAAAGGAGTGAAGAGAGAGGCCTACCTGCATCTCAGATCTTAAGGGCAGCCAAGAGGCCACGCCCCAGGGGCATGTACTTCAAGGTCGTAGGCAGATAGAGCAGTTACCTGCTATATCTCCAGGGCTGGGCTTCCTGGTCATAGAACAGGTGTTCATTACACCTGTCTGATGGCCCCCATTCATCTCTTCATGTAAGAACCCCAGACTCATGCTACCAACTCCATCAATCCACACCAAGGATGTTCTGTCACTCTTCTCTAGTCAAAGACCTGCATATTTTCTCTGCCAACTCAGCCCATCCATGTGGCCTGCCCTATGGTCTCTTCTCTCCAGGTAGGGATCCTAGACTCAGCTCATCAACTTTGGAGGCTCTGGATGACTGAGAGGAAGTTCTTAGCATTTTTCACAGACTCCTACAAATTGAATTTAAGAATCTCCTAACTCTATAGAAAGTTTGCTTCTGGGATAAGAAAATTCACTTAGCCTTTTTGGAGGAAGTGTATCATTGGGGATGGGTTTTGAGATTTTAACAGCACATGCTAGGGCCAGTATTGACCTTTCTATCTGCATGGCTGCAGATCAAGTAGTACTCTCTTAGCCACATACATGACTCCTGAAACCATGCTTCTTTTTGTGATTATCATAGACTAAAGCTCCAAAACTATAAGCAAACTCCAATCAATTGCTTTCCTTTATATGTGTTTTCTTGGTCATGCTATCTCTTGCCAGCGATATAACAGTAACTAGGACACCCACTCTTAACAATAGGCAGGTTATCTGGAAAAACTAACACAATGAAACTCTGCAGTTAAATAATATCATAAATCAAATGGGCCTAAAATCTACAGAACATTCTAACTAAACAAAAAAATGCATGCTCTTCCCAGTAACCCATGGAATTATCTTCACTATTGATCGCTTATTAGAATAAAAAGCAAGTCTCAGCAAACACAGTAAACTAAAATTACATCCTACATGCTGTATGACCAACATGAAATAAAGATGCATATCAAAAGGCATCAAAACCATAAAAGGCACACAGGCTCATAGAAACTAAGCAAAGCATTGCCCAAAGACAATTTAATCAAAGAAGAAATTGAGAAGGAAAATTTAAAAATTGTAGAATTGAATGAAAATAGAATCACAACCTACTAAAAAGTTTATAGAAAACAAAGGGCTCCTAGGAGAAACATTTATAGCACTAAGTCCTTAAATCAAGAAATTTGAGAGAACTAAAATTACTATATCTACTGCTCGGCCCAGATACATCAATCTTGGGTATAGACTCAAAGGATTCAATATCTTTTTGTTGGACACTTTATGATTGGACATAATTCACACCCTACAATATGAAACTTAAACCAAACACCATCATTGGGCCTAAAATATGTAGCTAGACATGTCATTGGCCCTATAGAAAGACTTACTATTATTATTATGCTAAAGGGGTACATTATTAGACCAGCTGCTATTGACTTAAAATTATACCCATAGCTTAATAATGCACCACCAGTTTCCTCTTTTCTGAAAAGCTTTTTTATTTTATTTATTTATTTATTTATTTATTTATTTATTTATTTATTTATTTATTTATTCATTTATTTTTGGCAGCAAATGGTGATCAACACAGTGACTCGACCTGGATAATGTTCAGACAATAAGAGATTTTGAATGATTACCCCTAAATGAGACATCCATATCACACCCTGTCATGTTTTTTGGGGTGGGGTTATTTGTGTTTTTGTTGTTGTTTTGAGACAGGGTTTCTCTGTGTAGCTTTGCTGCCTGTCCTAGATCTCTCTGTGTAGATCAGGCTGGCCTCGAACTCACAGAGATCCACCTGGCTCTGCCTCCAGAGTGCTGGAATTAAAGGCCTGCTCCACCACCACTACCCTGCTCCCTGTCATGGTTTTAATGAAAAGGTCCTCAATAGACCCTTATATTTTAGTACTTGATGCCCAGTTGGTGCAACATTTTGTAAAGGAGCAAGGAGGTATGAGCTTGTTGAAGACAGTGTGTCACTAGGAGAAGGGTTTGAGGTTTCAAAAGCTGATGACCATTGCAGTTATCTGTCTATGGCTTGTGGATCAAATGTATGCGGCCAGATACTGCTTCAGCACCATGACGTCTTGCTGCCATGCTCCCTGTCATTGTGATTATGTATTCTAACTCTATGAACCTATAAATCACAAAAAACTTTTTTATAAGTTATCTTGGTCACCATATCATATCACAGCAATAGAAAAATAACTAAGATACACTCTCTCTTTAAAAGGCTCAGTGATCATTAGCGGAAAGTATAAGAATCAGAAGTGAAGGATAACTATAAGGAAATATTATTTTCTAGACACAGCAAGGCAGCTGTCCTGTGATCTCACAACTTACTGAATATAAAATGTGTCACATATTAGTAATGTGGAAAATAAACCGTTTTTCCCAGAAAAGTACAGTCAATTCACCCTGGCACAAGAGCTATTCTTAGTTACAAACATAGACCCAAGTAACATAATTTAGGTTTCAAAAGGTTTTTTTTTCATAGTTTTTATATCTCTTAGAGCTATCATTTATTTTAACCTTAATGTATTAATATATAAATCTACTTATAGTTTTGAAAATGTATAGGCAATTTTATGTAAATATGATAAAAGACTCTGCCCTCAAGTTAGATAGACTTTTTAGATGGAACATACACGAATTTAAGTGGTTACACAATGAAGTTCACAGTAAAACAGCTAGTACTAGTGAATTAAAAAATGATTCCAATGTTAACACTGATTTTCTGAAAAAACAGCAACGGTATACTTCTTTGTCTTCACACAGAGGTTCTTCAATTTATAATAAAGTTAAACATTTTTTTTTCAAGACAGGGATTCTCTGTGTAGCTTTTTGCCTTTCCTGGATCTCGCTCTGTAGACCAGGTTGGCCTTGAACTCACAGAGATCCGCCTGGCTCTGCCTCCCGAGTGTTGGGATTAAAGGGGTGCACCACCACCGCCCGGCTTGAAAAACTCATCACAATTTGAAAATATTGGAAGTTAAAATGCATTTAGTACATTCAGCCTATCAAACATTACAACTTTTCATAGTCCATCTTACACATTCTCAGGAAAATTACAGTGGCCTACAGTTGAGAAAAATCATCAAACACAAAGCTTATTTTATTATAAAGTAATGAATATCTCATATAATTTACTAAATGCTACAAAATAGAAAAAAATAAAATCATGTAATCTTCAGGTAAATAAATGACCCTAGAAAACATTATACTGTGTGAAGTAACCTACACACAGAAAGACAAAGGCTCATGTTCTCTCTAATCTGCTGTTTCTAGTTCCAGTCTTCACCTGTGAGTGCATAACGTGTAGTGACTACAGACACAAGGAAACTATAAAGGGAGAGAGTAGGAAATGGGTATAGTGCTTTTTAAGATGAAGAACAAGCTTTATTATGTCACACTAGGGTGAATACAGTAATAATAATAATGCACCATATATATATACATACATATGGTTGTGTGTGTGTGTGTGTGTGTGTATCAAAATAGAAGAATTTTAGAGTACCCATTAAATGAAAAGAAGTAATAGTTTAAGGTGGTAAATGCAGTAATTAACCAAAATTTGATCATTAGGCATGGTGATTTGTACTTGTGAAAATAGCCCTATCCATCCCTACCTTTGCATTGTCTGAAGAAGGATGATCCTAAGGACAAGTAGTTTAAATTATTGGCACAGTCCAACTGCTAGTTTGAGGGAGTAGAGCACAGAGCTGAACTTGGGGCAGACCAGTTTCAAGACTGAGCATTGCAGCTCACCTAAGGCATGAGAGCTGGAGAAAGAATGTTGCTCGTTTTCCATCTGTCTCTGAACATGAACTTACTGAGCTGACTATGTTCCATGGACTGGTCCTTCAGTTTTCCTAGAATGGAATGTTTTACTATTTCTACTAGACAGACTGTGGTCATCCAGGTTGTTTATAGTTCTTGCCCTGGATGGTTTTTCGGTCAATTACTGAAAAATCTCAGCTTTCTATGATGATACAAAAAAAAGTCTCACTGGTTTTAAGAACCCATGAAGTAATATTTAAATTCAGGCTTGAGGTTGATCCCCACTTATTCTCTCCCACTTACCTACTGACACATTGAAATAATTAAGTGAATTCATTTTCAAATGTAAGGTTTCTTTGAGGAATAATTTCTTGATATACATTGTAACATAAACACATATATAGCTGCATATCATTAATCAGAGTAATCAAGGCTATATTTTAAATATTTTCCCTCAGTGAACAAAATTGTAAATAGCACTCTTCAGGTACACAAGTGCTGGTTCTATAGCAGCTTGTAGAGGTAACATTCTTTCTGGTGTCTGTGATAGATGTTGACAGAGAAGTGATCATGAGCTCTGCTGCGATGCAAGGTTCATCACAGAGCCCTTTTGAGCTTGACAAGTGGAAGACATGCTTTATGATACAGGAGACAATAAAAATTGGGTATTGGCAATATGACATTGAAAGCTAAAATATGAATCAGTCTTTATTGTAGAAAAAACAAAGAAATATACTAAGTTCTTGTTGAAAGGAAAGTTAGCCCAAGTCTATGTTATTACTTTTAAAAAATGTGTTTCTCTCCCTCCCTTCCATCCACCTCTCTCTGTCTCTCTGTCTCTGTCTCTGTCTCTGTCTCTGTCTCTGTCTCTCTCTCTCTCTGTGTGTGTGTGTGTGTGTGTGTGTGTGTGTGTGTGTGTGTATGGGTGTTTTTGTGTGAGTGAGAGAGAGGGAGGTATTTGTGGAGTATGCATGTGTGGTATTTTTACACGTGTGTGCAGGCACCTATTTCATTGTGCCGTATGAAAGTCAGATGAGGACATGATGCGGTCCACTAATTTATCACTCTGATCTCTATTCCTCTGCGCAGGCTCCTTCTGTAGTTATAGAGCCAGCAAGCTTCAGCAAGCCTTGGCAAGCCTCCTAACTTGTCTCTACCCTCTACAGTGCTGGGTTACAGGTCCTAGCACATGGTAATGCTCAGATTTTTAAGTTACAATGGAGATTTGAACTCAGGTCAGCATGCTTGGGCTCTTAACTACTGAGTCATTTCCCCAGCTCCAATGCTAATATTTTAAATCAGATATATCACATATATAAAAGAACATACAGTTTGGTAATATGCCAATATAATAAAGCAGATCTTGACTTATTATTATTTTGATAGTGTAAGTATAAATCACTACAAATTTAATGTCTATTAGTATCCTAGACATTAATTAAACCTTTATGGTCTCATTATCTCATACTAAAGTTAATAGACTTAAATGGGTCATTTAATAAATTAAATCAAACTTCTTTGATTATTTAGGCTTACAAATATCTTTCTTTCAAACACAATACATTTTGTCAGGATATTTCAGCTTTTATCACCTAAAATCATATCCTAAAATATTTTCTACAGAAATAGCATTATTTTAATTTTTGATGGTGAAGTACTTCACTTTAATTTGCATTTGTTAGAATAGCACATTGTCATGCTCTGAGTTTCATGTGTGGTTGGGATTAGAAGTAAAACCAGTTCTAATTCAAATATTCTTGGTGATTTTTATTGCTTTGCCTTGTCATTTATCTTAACTGTAATAACTACAATAAAATTTCCCCGAGGTCCCCCACATACATAAAAACGCTAATGTCAGAAGTCATCAATTTGTGGAGAATGAATGTGCTGAGAAGCCACTGTGACTCTGGAGGACACAGGACATGGCAGGGTCAATTTAGCTTCCCCATCCCTTTTCATTAAAACAGATCATTATTAATTGGGTAGTCCGTAACACTGTGATCCATTCTAGACAGCCATTATTATAGATTTGTGAAGGTCATCATGTACTGTATTATCAACTTACAGTGTATCTTAAGATGTGAAAGGGGACATAAAAAAGGAAAGGAGGGATCAAAAGCTTTCAAAGTCATTTTCATTTCAACGTTAGGTTGTCTTTCACAGAGGGTTCCTCTTTTTCATTAACCTTGAGGTATATATTTTCTGGGTTTTAGTAAAAATTTAACTTCTCACATAAGTATTTTGTCATTATAGTGAGAAAGGGTATAAAAATATACATACTTTACAATCAATATTAAGTTATTTTAGTATTTTCTCTTTTTAGTAATCTAAAGCATGTTAGTTTTATGCTCAGCTATATGGAAGTGTTTCCTTCTTTAAAGAAAGATTTATTTCTTGTTTCTAATATTGAGCAACTTCTAGACAACACAATAGTGAAGAATATGAGTCCTGAGAATATAGAAGAAGTTATTGGGGATCTCAAACCTTAAATTTTGAAAAAAAATCAGGGAAATATGAAATCAAAGGAAGAACTTGGTAGTGGCTGAATTTTTATCCTTTGAAAGAACTAAAGTTGTTTGAACTTAAAGGAGCTTCCCATGTTTGGATGCTGGTGAGACATTTCTTACTTGTAGTCTAAACCACTAGAGGTATGGTCATCTTTTCACTAAAGAGGGGCCATTGGGATGGCTCTTGGATGCAGCATCCTTTTAGGGATAGCAGCTCTACATACGGCCTCCCTTGCCTTATGTTTCTGTAGACTGGGTGCTTTGATTAGAATATAGTATGAGTCCATTCTCCAAAACTTCACATGTTTAAATTTAATATCTGCTTTGCTGTAGTGAGAAGAATGAAATTTAATTCAACTTTCCTGTTTAAAAGTTAAACCTTTGAGAGGTGATGACTAGAGAAGTTTATTGTGGTGAGGTCTCTTTGAGTGAATCCTGGTGGCATTATGGGATGAGGAGAACTATTCATTTTACACACACACACACACACACACACACACACACACACACACACCTACTGTTACTTGCTGCATGATGCTTTACCTGAACTACGGCAGTCATATAAAGCTATCCTCAGATATAACTGCCTTTAAACAGAATCCTGAGCCCAAATCTGCCTCTTATTTACAACTTACCATCTTTGTGGCACTACATTCACAACAACACATAATTGACTGAGACACCCAGCCATCACTCTGCTATTCTGTTCCTCACAGGGGGACAGAGAATCACAGAAAGGCTATGCAAAATTCTGATATTTTCAGTATAACAGACCTTGTTTCGTTTCTTGCCTAACACTCTCTTCTGAGTTCTCTATATCTCTTTCCTTTAGTAATTTGTACAGAATGAAAATGCTGAGAAGTGATACAATTTAAATTTTAATATTATAGAAACAGTTCCCTGGAATGTAGTTCTCCTTAAATTCCCCTCAGCTCATATGCCCAAATATGCAAGGCTTTCATCATCTGGCTCCTTCGACTTGTTTACCCTCCTTTTTCTTTGCATATGCACAAGCTATTCTAAAATTTTCTTCTATTTATTTTTAAATTTAAAACAACTACTTGTCCCTATTTAAAGACTTGTTCCTTTATAAAGCCCTCAGCCTTTACTTTACTGCTTATACACTCTAGCTCTCTGGTTTGAGTTTATTGTTCCTACGTATTAGGAGATGCTTCTATAATAAACGCTGATTTGGTATGAGAACACTGGAGAAAGATGCAGAGGAAGAACTAGAAATGCAGAGTGCAACTTATTTGGGTGCTTATCATAGAAGATAAGTTGTGAGTGACATCCAAATGAGTACCTACAGTTTGACTCAGAAGGAGTTCTTTGTACAGCAGTTTGGACAAAAGTGTTTTATCTAATTGAGAATGTACATGATTCATCCCAGGCAGGTATCAAAGATCTAGGCCATTCCTATTGTCATCGTCTAATTTTTTGGACCAGCCATGCCTTTTCCTACTTATATTTCACTAGGAAACTATGCAGGAAGAACTGACTGGGGGTACTACAAGGCCTTCTTGATAGTTAAAATTTACTGTGGCTGCAGTCATGACAACAACAACAACAACAACACACACACACACACACACACACACACACACACACACACACACACACACACACACAAATCAAATACACTCCTCATTCAAAATGTTCCCAGAATCCCCGAGGGCTTTGGTATTGTATGGGTTGTGTGTTTTAAGTTATGTGGCCGTATTAAGATATGCAGTGTGTCCATCAACAGTTGAGGCACACACATGAAGAAAGACATGGAAATAAAGATTCTCCTTTTTATTTCCAGCAACATCACACACACACACACACACACACACACACACACACACACACACACACACACACACTCAAATAAAACCCTCAATTGAGCATTTCTCTATAAAAGGACAATGTGAGGCAGAGTATGAATTTGAGTTTTTATTTATGAATTTAATTTTCTTTTGCATTGCATCTTGGGAATGGTTGTGGAAATTAAAAAAAGAGAAAAGAGGCAAATATAGTAAATGGGTTTGCCGTGGTCCTCTAGCCCATCATTCTTCTTTTTGCTTTCACTCCTCTCTACTTGTACAAATCCCATTCTGATTATGAGATAATGCTTACAGGTGAATACTCTTCTGGCCACACAAAATGACAAGATAGAGATTCTGCCTTGGTATCTTGATCATTCACTTTCACAGCCAAATAAGACATGACAAGGGCAATACAGATTGTAACCCTTCTCCTTTCTTTATCGTCGCACCAACAACATGTGGGTAGAAAGATTCAACACTACACGGAGATCATTTATCTGTGAGGCACTGCTATAAAAGCCTTGTTCTAATGATAGCAAGACAATTAGGGTCTACTTTTATCTCCATGTTTTTTTTATTTATTTTTAAGTTTTCTTGTACTTTTTATATTATAATATAATTATATATTCCCCATTTCCATTTTTTTATACTCCAAAGGTCTCTTTGAAATTTACATTCTCTACTTTCATTAATCATTGTTAGAAGCATAAATATATAAGTATATACATATATATTTCTAAATATAAACTTTCTAGTCTGTATAATCTATGTATGTTTTCAGAAGCTACATCTATAAAGTGTTAACAAATGACCGACTAAACATGAGCCAAACAAGGACAACAACAATGGATATGATAACTTGAATGAGAGAAAGACTCAGTCCTACACAAATAACTGCAGGCAACTAAGGAATACCGAGAAAAGGAGAAATAGTCTCCCCCAGTAAATCCATTTATTTTAAAAGTCCAAATCCCAGTAATGAGAGACAAGATACAATGTACGCTTCCTGGATTGATTTGCTTAGGGAGATCTCCCATTGCACTCGTTATTCCTACAAATTACATTATTTTATGGTTGTTAATGGCTAAATATCTCACCCTTAGATGTACATGCACTTACAGATGTCATAGTTTCATTTCTTTGTGAGATCCTCTGCTGACAGCCTAGCTTGACTCTTATGAACCATGCTGGGATAAATATGACTATGCACTATTCTCAATTACATGTTTCCTTTGCTTTCCTCAGATAACTATCCCCAAATGAAAGAGCTGGATCATATAATATTTCAGTTTGTAGGTTTTTATGAACATTCATATTTACATACATATTGGATGTACTAATTTACATTCCTGTTCATAGGATAGAAATGTCCCATTCTCTCCACACCCTTGTCAACGTTTATTATTATCTTGATGACAGTCATTCATATTGGGGTGAACAGAATCTCAGTGTAGTTTTGATTTTCATCTCTATGATGACTAAAGATATTGAAAATTTTACTGGTCATTTATATTTTTTGTTTTGAAAAGTGTCAGCTTAGTATTGACTAGCAAGCATTAAGGATCTCTGCCCTGTGACATCCCAAATGTTACAAGTGAAATAACATTGGTAAATCTCCCCAACCCACATGTTTCCCTTTATATGTGTGTGTGTGTGTGTGTGTGTGTGTGTGTGTGTGTGTGTGTGTGTGTGTAAGTATCTCTGTGTAATCTGCTAAATAAGTTTGCTTTGGGCATATTCCTAAGAGTGATATAACTGGATCATGTAATAATTCCAATTTCATTTTTAAAGGAAACTCAACTAGCATCTGTAGTAGCTGAATTAGTTTACACCCCCACCATCACTGTATAAGGGCTCCTTATCCCCACAAACTCATCAGTCTTTGTTACCATTTGTTTAGTTGATGATTGACACCCTTAATTTGATGAGAGACAATGTCATTGTATTTTTAATTTTCATTTATCTAATTTCTATAATTAATGAATAATTTTGGACCATTTGTATTTTTGTTGTTGTTTTGTTTTGTTTTTTGTTTTTTTAAATGTCTATTCATATGATTGGATAGATGGTTTCAATGCTTAAGAGCAGGGTTAAGAGCAGGTGCTTCTCTTCCAGAGGAATGGAATCCGGATCCAAAGCACTAGTTCCAGAGGTACTGATGAAGTTTTCTGGTCTTTGCAAGTAACACATACTTGTCCAATATCCATACACAGTTACAGACATAGATACAATTAAAAATAAATGAATAAATGAATTGATTAGAAAAGGATCTCTGCCCATAAAACAAACAAACAAACAAAAAACAAAACAACAACAACAAAAACCTAGAGAATAAACTCAGAGTGGTTAGTTAGGAAACATGAGGCAGTTTATGTCTTTCTAAAATGAAACCAAGATCAAAGGCAGAACTCTGAGGGAAAATGTTAGTACTGTGGTTTTATTGTTAATGACGATGAGTCAGAGGAAAGTGTTAAGAAAAAAAATACCGTGATTTATTCCAGAAATATATAGCTTGATATGGTATCCACAGGTCACAAGTACTCTGGCTTTTCATATGACAAGAAGTTTTAGAATCTTACTGGATATTCTTTTGTGCTATAAACCCCTGTTATATACCACACACAGTTTCCCCTATGAAGCCTGAAATGATGAATTAGACACACAATTCCCAAGTTCTCACATGCTTCAACTTTGCAACATTTTATTCTTAAATAACACATTGAAGTAGTATTAATTAAACTGTAATCAGAAAATAGTTTGGGAATGTAGTGGTATTTGCTCTGCCCATGACCTTGGGCTATAGGTCCCAAAGGGAGCAGTACATTTTGCTGTTGTAAGTGACCTCTTAAAGGGAGCAGGGAAAAGGGGCATGTGACCATTTTGATATTTAATAATGTTCAAGTTTTCCACAGGGAAATACAAGTCTTTCCAATAGCAATTTCTGAAGTCTCCAGAAAGAAGATGGGGCCCCAGAACGACGACTCTATTCAGTCCAGAAAGGTGCCATTGTACCTAAGAACATTACTCACTGATCAGCCTTGGACTGATAACTCTTTAGGACAGTTCCAATATTAGATAGTACAGAATCTCAGACAATCTTACCCATTACTCTGATATTGGCTGCATACTCTACAGCTAATTCTTTTGAGACCTAACTATCTAAGCTTCCTTACAGGACCCCACAGAGATAAAGTAAGCTCCTAAAAAACAGGAAGCAATGACGCCCCTCTCCCAAAGGTTTCATGTTTCTCAGGGTTATGGATGGATGGTAATGGAACAATAAAATTTAGACTCAGCATTCTCCTTTAGAAAAGAAAAAAGGGGAATGTATCGGTATAATATATTTGGTAGATTATTATATCTACTAGTAAACTGATTTAGCAAACTATCAGCCTTGGATAATTCACACTGATATGGATTCTTGTATATTGATACAAAGGTAAACCATTCTTGTATTCCTATTTAAGATAATTTTATATTGATTGTACATATTTGTTGTATTGTATAAGGGTTTCTACTCCTGTTTGAAATATTTTGTATTTGTACATATTAAGGATATTATTGTAATATTGTATATTGCACTATACATTTCTACATCTGTTTAAGATATTTTTTTTGTATTGTCACAATTTTAAGGTCATTGCCCTTATATGGTACATCTGCTTACAGATTGTTTATCTTAATGTGAAGCCTTAGTCCTTAAGTTATTTAGGTAGATAATACTTACACAACTATAGTCACCCATGCTTGTCATTTCTATGGTTATGTTAGTTAGGTTCTCCAGATTTACAGAAACATATGTCAGATGGATAGGTAAATTTCAAACACTTCATAGACCTAGAGAATATGACATTTAAATGTTTTGATAACTTAGAATTCAGTTAATGTGAGACATGACTGCTCCTGGCAGCACCAATCTGATCCCAGGAGAATTTTGGGCTTCTAAGATATTTCCATTTGGAAGTTTGTCTTCTCCTTGGCACAAAATGGCCTGCTGGGTAAAGAACTGCCCTTGCCTCAACTGCTGATAGTATGAACATTGTCCTTTTCGGACAAGCAGGACACAAGGAAAAATGACTACTAAACTCTGCCAAGACAGGGTAAGATGGTCTTTCAAAATTCCTGCTTCTGAAAATTATTTGTCAGATATTCTAGACTGGTAGTGAAATTGGATGCCCCAACGCTGCTGAGAAACTTTAGGTGACCGACCATGCTGCCAGTTGTCTCTGTCTATTCTCGCAAGAATTTCGGAAATTGCTTGCTTGCATTTTCCATTTTCTTAGGTATTATTATTTTTCTTCTCAAGTCTTTGATCAAGTTGAAGACTAGATAGTTACAGTTACAATCTTCTCATATCTTATCTAGAACATATTAGTACTAGAGTTAGAATCTTCAAGATATGACAGCTACCAGAGTAATCTCGGTAATTTGCTATTTACCTATGTTCTGGACATTTAATATACCTTTCTTGTTTGATGTTATTCTTGTTGGTTGTAATTCCATTTCTTTTTTATGTTATTACACTTTGTTTTTTCTTGGACAATATTTGATAATCGTTCTTATTGTATATAGTTTGCGTTAAGTTTAGAACCTTGTTATTTAGACAAAATGGGGAAATGTAGTGGTATTTGCTCTGTCCATGACCTTGAGCTGTATTGCCCAAAAGAGGTGGTGATTCCTGCCGTTGTATATAACCTCTTAATTTGATATTAAGCCTGTCCTTTATTAACCTAATGACTTGGAAGAACTTATCTGACTGCCTTATCTCTTATCTGGATAATGTGGTTTAGCACTGTGGTCTCCAGTAAGAATGAATTACAAATATGCAGCAGGTCACACAATGCCCAATGTTTAACATCCATTCACTATTAGAGTTACTAATATATTTTTCATTGTTATAATGGAGTACATATTGATATTACTAACTCTTATTGAGCAAGAAGTGTTTAAGTGTATTTCCAAGGTGATCACAATCTATATTGGTTGAGTTGTGTGGAGGGAGGCTGGATGGCAGAAGGATAGAGCATACTTTTTATCAATCTAGAAAAGAAAGTTATAGCATAGGCAGAGAAGCCTTAAGGCTATTTTGGGATGGGGTGCTTAAATATCACCATAAAAGTAATTATGAGCCTAAGTTCAATAGTTTATTCTCCTATTCAGCATTTGATACTACAAAAAAAGTTAAAATTCTGCCTTTAAAATTATTTTACTTAAAATTAGAATTAATTTAAAAGCAGAAGTTTAAATTGTTGAAATAAACAGTCAACTTGTCTGTAACCTTAGATCTATGTATAGTTCATTCATATTTAGTAGTATTTTGCTCATAGGCTTGATAAATTATCAGCATTTCTTCAATTCTTCACTTAAAACTGTGACAACATTCATGTACATCCAACTTTATTTCACTTTATTGACTAGCTTGACAAATTCAAATGTATTTTAGGAAAACTGAACTTAGTGCAGGAAGTCATGTTGTCATCTTCTGTCCATGAAATAAATACGATATAACCCACTCTTGGATCCTTGTCTGAAGATATGAACTAGAGCCAGAGGTTATTGTTTCTTCCTCCTCAGAAAGGTTTGCGTCTCCAGATGCAAAAGCCGAGAATATGAAATCAGCTTCATTGAGAAAGAAAATATAGTAGCCCTCTCCTTTAGAGCTTCCATTTGATCCTGTCCCCCAAATAAGACTGATTGTTTTCAATTATTTAAAGCTTCTTTCAACTTTTGTACTTCTTTTCTAATGAGTATATAAAAGCATTTTAAAAAGTCAAATATTACTTGATAGTGTTTTAGTGGCCTCTAGGAATTCTAATATGCACACACAACTAACATAGTTTAAAGTTACTCTCCTTTAAAACAAAAATGAATCATGTTTTCTTAAAAAATAAAAAAATAAGATTTTTTATCTGTTTATTTGCTGATGAATATCATAGAAGACTGTGCTTTGTGATATGCCTCAGGTAAATTCCTTGGAAAAGGTGTGAATTTAAATATAATTATTGTTATCAAATAAATTAATTAAAAATTTGAGAGGAGAGACAGTGTTTTGGATGTTACATCATTTAAATATTACTAGGTTTGGGACAAGAGAAAGAATATAATTACATTTAAAAATGGAAATCTTGCCGGGCGGTGGTGGCGCACGCCTTTAATCCTAGCACTCGGGAGGCAGAGCCAGGCGGATCTCTGTGAGTTCGAGGCCAGCCTCGGCTACAGAGTGAGTTCCAGGAAAGGTGCAAAGCTACACAGAGAAACCCTGTCTCAAAAAACCAAAAAAAAAAAAAAAAAAAATGGAAATCTTTGTTTAAGGTTATTTCTCCTCATTTCCTCATTATGTCAGGTTTAGGGATGAATGGTTTCAGTTTTTTAATTTTTCTTGAGATCATAATATAATTCCGCAATTTTCCTTTCTTCCCTCCCAAACTCTCCCATGAACATCTTACTCTCTTTCAAATTTATGAACTCTTTTCTTTAGTCATTGTATGTGCATAAAATATATGTGTGAGTGTGTGTGTGTGTGTGTGTGTGTGTGTGTGTGTGTGTGTGTGTGTGTGTGTGTGTTTCCTAAATACATAAATAAAATGCCACTCATGCACCTAAGGATCAGGGATCATTGCAGAGAAGGTGGCGGTAAAATTGTAAGGGCTGGAAAAATAAGGAGTTTGCTGTGAGACTGTGTCTCCTAGAAATGTCCGAAGTTACACCTATGAATTCTCAATGATATGGCTGCCTAAACATTGTGTAGACAAGGAATACATCAATAGCTATGCTAACATGGTTGTAGGAAATCTCAGGAGATCTCAACCCACGAAGGACCACAGTCTTTGTGGGCTTTTTTGTTTGTTTGTTTCTGAAGTGCACATAGCCTCACTAGAGAGTTTACAGAGCTCACAGTGGGGAGGAGTTTAAAGGAAGCACAGAAGATAGGTTATTGCTATTTTTCAGAGGCCATCCTTCCTTGACTGCTGAGGTCTTTATGTTAAGTCATCCCCTGCTGCCAGGTGCCTTTCCACCATCAGCTATGAGATACAAGCACTCCTTAAAAGTGGCCCTCCATAGTCCTCTCTCTTGCCTCTCTTGCTCCTACTGCTCTCTTGTCTGTCTGTGTCTATCTGCCTGCCTCTCTCATGTCCCTAATCCAAGACAGACTTTAGCTCTTTCTCTCTGCCCCTCCCCCAATAAACTTCTTGGATTAACTCTTTTGAATGTGTTCTTTTAGTGGCATGCCTTGGCAGGGTCGGTTGAAGGTATCCCTTTTCCGCATTTTCATACTTTCAAACAGAACACTTTTTGACTGCAGCAGGGATATTTCAAGATAGTTGGGAAAAGAAAACCTGCTGCTTCATGTGGAATAGTGGCGAGAAGGAAGAATTTAGAAGACAAATTAAGAAACTAAAAAAATCTAGTCAGCCAACAAACCAACAAACACCAGGATTTCTGATATTCCCAAGCCAACTTCTGGAGAATAGAAATCTATTGACCCCACGCTGTCAGTAACTAGAACACATTTCATCATTGTTCGTCATCTAGATCAGAACTTCTACTGTTAAGAAAGAAGACTGAATGAACCATGTAAGCATTGGCATCCCAGTGTCCTCTATTTATTATCTAGTATGAGTACTCGGCTCAAGTACACTATCAATTTGACAATTAAAGAATTATTTTATTTTTTTCCTGCCAATATTTTCTGTTACTGAAAATCATCTTTTCTTGTTAGTACAAGTTTTGTGCTAATTTCAATTAATAATAGATCAAAACATAAAACACAACATCATACTATCATTTAAAGATATTTAGATACTGTTTTTAAACTACTTTGATTAATATCTAACCTGAAAAATCAATCTATCATTTCTCTTGCATGATCTCATCTTCAAAGCTGTAGATTCTTATGTTGATCTCTTTCTATGTTATAAGTGTTGCACTAAGAAATTTATGCTTAGTCTCCAATTTAACTCTAGAAAGCTATTCTTTTAAGTAGATGCCATAATAATCTTCATTGTAAAAATGCAAATCTGGCATCAGCCAACTTCAGTAACTCAGCGAGATGTACACAATTGTTATATGGTAATACCGTGAAGAGAACAAATCACTTAGCGTTTAGAGAAATGTTAAATAAACCACTCACAACTTCCACTAAACTATGCTCTAACAGTGAAGGCCAACTGTATACTTACACTGTTCCAATTTTCTTGTCAAATAAACTAAAATGTTTCTAGGAATGAACCACTTCTACTTATTATTTACCTTAATAACAACTTTACCTTATGCAAATATATACGGTAAATAAGCTTCTTATAAAATTAAAGTTGCTAAACATGAATTGCTTAAATAATCTTTGTTTGTTTTTAAAATTACCTTCAAGGCAGTTATAATTTTTTTCTATTGGTCTGATTAAACATCATTGTTCATATCTGTGTGAAACAGAGAAGTAACTCCTGGACAGATAATTAAAGTTAGGATAGTCTTTCCTGAACTTGCCACTTTAAATTATAATTACAATTTACTTGAGCATTACGTACATGGGGGTTGCTGATAAAGCATGAAGAAGTTGTGCAGGTGATTTTTCCTGTGATGCCTTACCCTTTGCCCCACTGCCAAATGATAGAAATCCTGATTTTTACTGTTTGCCATGTCAACTCCAATTTTTACCTGTGGCCAATCGTTTTAATTACTGGGAACACTGAAGTTCACATAATTTAGTTCCACGTGACAATATCAATTATATTTCCTTGCAAAAGTCCTGGCAAAATGCAGGACCCCAGAAGCCAGCCTACATGGAAAGTTATCTTGTCTCTATTTCGCTTTCAAATTTGGATGTTCATATTAGGCAAGAAAAATTATTTGGAGAAGCAACAGTGCGTGCTGGTGTCAAGAAAACCTTCTGGATATTAAAAGATTTTGTTAATTCTGTTCTAATTGTCATAAAATACAGTGTTTCTGTGTATTGGACATGTTTATTGCCATTCACTCCAATAGGAAATAGCCAGGAAGAAGAGCTGATTTATGGGAGCAGAGTGGACTCATGGAGATTCAGCACTGCCAAAGGTATAATCTACTGCAAACAGCTTGCTCTTTTCTTCTTCAGCTAAGGAAAATACTGCAGGCAAGAGAGAAGCTAAATCAATGGGAATACAAGTGGGTCAGTGTGTAATGGACTAGGACTCTTTGTTTAATCTTCAGAAGATGACTTTATTCCTTGTAGTAATTATGTTAGAAGCCTCCTGTGAATGGGTCTATTAATAGGTTTAATTCAAAAGCTAATAGAAGTAGTGACTTTGGGCAAATTCACAACAGAAACTATAACCAACTATTTTGGTACATTCTAAAGGTCAAGAAATTAATAGAAAATATTATTGTTATACTAAAATCTACCATGCAGATTATCACCTACACAAGTGTATTACATGTAAGCAGTATAAATGTACAAGCAAAAGAGAAATAAACTATAGGCAGAGAGACCATAGATTATACAGTTCAAGCTAGGATACTTCAAGCATAAAATAAGATTATCAATAAATTATTTCTGTTGAGACAACAGACATAAACTCACACAGTCTTCCACAAATTGAAAAGCGAGGTCCCTCAACCATGCACAAAACAACCCAGAAGATATAGTTTTTGAAGGTGAAAACGCTGTGGCAAAATCATGCCAGTAATGCGTATTATTATTATTAGTGTGGTTACTTTAAGATTACCTACCAATTTTCACAGAAGGAGAAGTCTCATTTCTCCTCTACCACTCCCTCAGTGACATCAGCACACAGGTCACTGCATGTCTTTTCACAGCAGCAGGGCGACCTCATTTTTTCTGTTTGATTCTCAGCCTTGTGGCTTTTCTCACACCTTGCTGTACTGAGATGGTACTTCCTGTGGTGTCTGAGGTATGGTGCCAGTGGAATGTGGATGTTTCTGGGGGGTCAACTAAGTCTCAAATTTGATGAGTTCATCCCAGGGTGTTCTCAGTGATTTGTTGTCACACCACAAGAAATATTAGGAGTTGAAATCTGTCCTTTGTTCTGTAGAGGACAGTGGATCTCTGATCCTTGACCTAGAGAATGGTGTTTCCCAAAGGTAACTACCTTCCTAGGCGTGTATATTTGTTGCTTCAAGCTATTTAGTGTTTCTCTCCATATATTTATTGTCCCTATATTTATTATATTTTAACTAAAAAAACCCTAAATAGCAAAAAATGACTCAGAAAAATATTTAAAATTAGGTTTTGAAAATAATCACTTAAATATATTATGATCTATTAGAATTACCAAGCCTTGGTAAAAAAATAAATATGAGTATGCAAAAAATTTAAAAGTAAATGATAGCGAAGTAACTGGTATGTTTGGATGGGAGTAGTAAGCAATCATATTTGAAAACCTTTTCACCTCCAAGAACTGTAAACAGTTCATATACATGCACATATTCTGTAAAACCACACTTAGATTGCTCAAGTAAAGCATTGTGCTTATGTGGATGATAATTTATGTGATAGAAGAGACAATGACGTAAGTTATATAAATAAATTATGATTGTGGTAAAATAAGATTATGTGAAAGAAACACTTGATTGACTATAATGATAATAACACCTTAATTTTATTCAAAAATCATTCCACAAACTTTTTTTCTAGTTTTCGTAGAGAACTGGATTTGGTTTCAAACATCCATTTCAACTGGCTAGCAGCCATCTCTAACTCTCTCTCCAAGAAGGTCTGATCCACCTGCCTTCCTGGTCTCCATCAGTATTTGCACCCCTGTGACATTCACCCCCATAGGCACACACACATACACAAAATAAAAATAAAATAAATATTTATTAAAAAGAACACTTAAAGCAACCTTTTATAAGGTTCATGCATTTTACTCTTTGACAGATTTTATGAAGCAAACATTTATATATAAAGACAAAAAGGAAAAGAAAAAAAGCATGGATATAATTTTTACTTTCTTCCTTCCTACATAAATGTTGAGCTCTAGAATGCCCAAATTATTTCTCCAGAACATAAGGGTCATGTAATGTGCAAAATCTAATGCAATGAAGAATGTGTTTAATAAATCAACAATGATACATTAGTAGTTTCTTTAAGACAGAGAGGCGATTTTTTTATTTTATAGTTTATTTAAATTAAAGTCATTTTAAAAATAAACTAGATTTCAAAATTATCAATATTTATATAATCTAATAGCCACATGTTTTACAACACTGAAGTTGGTTTAATAATGTTATAAAACTAGATCTTAAAAGAAAAGACATTTTACATTTCTGGAATTTTTCTGATGCAATAGTCTTGTTCTTTTGCTTTGAGAAAAAAAAAAAAAACAACTGTTTGTTTGGCCCAGATAATTTTATAAGTAATCTCCAGTTATCTGAGTTTTTCTTGAAACATCTGGACATTTGGATGCTGAACCCAGATGGGTCAAATGCCAGTGTGAAAAATATAGAATATATTTAGCTTTGTGAGGTTATTATGTAGTAATTTATGCACACATACCAAGATTCTACACTCAAATGAAAACACACTCAAGAACTGAATAGTTTAATTGGGGTTGTGCAAACCCTTTCAATTATAATTTGGCCCAAATGCTTAATTAAAGCAAATGGTGGTGTTGAAATGAAACCATTGGAATGAAAAGATGGCTCATTAACTGATGTTATACTCACACCAATATAATTTTTAAATGCATGATTATTATTCTCCTAACTATAACATGAACATGAAGAATGTTTCATTAAATCCTATAGCATGAGTTCTAAGAGGATAGTAGCTAGCTATATGTGTTAATTAAAATACTGCTTTCTGCTTAAAGAAAAAGAACTCATTTTCTTCATTGACTATAGCAGGCATCAAATGATTTAATATTTGATTTATTTTTTCTTTGTAGAGTGAGTGTTTTTTTATTTATAAAAGGAATACCACAAGAGAAAGAGGTTTTGTTTTTGTTTTTGTTTTGTTTGTTTATTTGTGGTTTTTGTTTGTTTGTTTTGGTGTTGAGTAACTTATTAAAGATCTTTTTTTAGTGTTCTCTTTTTTATTAAGAAAATTTGACAAGAAAGAGTTTTGATAAATATCACCAACTGAAAATGGTATGAAATTTTAGCTGACCTGTAAGCTAACAGTTTAGCCTGCCACAGCGTCAAGATGATAACAGACGATGCACGAGTCTTGAAACACAGACAAAAGACATTGTTGTCCTCAGCCAAAAGCAGTCACTGAAATCAGCAAGCTTTTATGTGCTCCCTGGCTTCTAATTCCCTTTCTATGATGTATGGGAACAGATTGCAGCTACACATACAGTAAGATGCTTTATGGAGAGAGATCCCAAGGTGAGATCAGGAGCTCTGTCCTGTGTGAGGAAGCAAGCAAGAAACTAGCGAGCAGCAACCAGTTCAGCCTTCACTTGGGAGGAACAACCTGACACTTCTAGTCAGATAGCTGGTTGTGTGTTTAATTACAGAAATTATTCAGACTCAAAAAGAAGAAACTTGTGATTGGGCAGCACCTATATATGATGATATTTTGTTTGTACTAAAATTTTATTTGTATGTTAATAAATAAAGTTGCCTGGGGTCAGACCTATTAGCAAACCATAGGAAAGCAGGGCAGTGGTGGCTTACGCTTGTAATCCCAGCACTTGGTAGGCAGAGCTAGGTAAGTCTCTGTGTGTTCAGGGATACAGCCAGTATTGGATACACATGCCTTTAATCTCAATACCAACCATAGAAAACCTGGAGGCCTTTACAGACAGGCCATGACGAGGCAGTCATGTGGTTGGGTTTACAACCAATGAGAAGGCAGAACAGAAACTATATATATAAAGACTTTAACACAGAAAGTAGCTCTGGTTCAGAGAGGTAGGACCACCGCAGAAGGAAGGGTAAGGTTTTAGCTCTTAGCTCTGACCTCTTGGCTTTCTTCTTTGCATTGGTTCTGTGTTTATTTTTTGTTTTTTTTTTTTGTTTTTTTTTTTTTTTTTTTTTTTTTGGTTTTTCGAGACAGGGTTTCTCTGTGTAGCTTTGCGCCTGTCCTGGAACTCACTTGGTAGCCCAGGCTGGCCTCGAACTCACAGAGATCCGCCTGGCTCTGCCTCCCGAGTGCTGGGATTAAAGGTGTGCGCCACCACCGCCCGGCCGGTTCTGTGTTTTTTATTTAAAAAGATGGTTGGTTACATCTACACCTATATTCAGAGAAACTTAAGGCTCATTGTGAACCTCTTCCCCAAATACCAAGAAATCAGGTAACTTTTATATAATCATCAGACTTGGATCCTGATATTAAACTTGTTTTATCCTGCAACATCAAACTCACTGTAGAAATATTTATTCCATGGATGTGTCAGGTGCAATCTTTTGCCATGTACCATGTGATGGATATAAGATAATTTTTAATAGTAATACTGACTGTACTAAAATACATGGCAGTAATAGAAAGACAAAATGGTTAAATTTTTTTCTCTACAGTGAACCTTTAAAGAATAATTACTAAAGAGAATATTTTAGTTCAATGAGGTTGTCATACTTCCTTCAACCATTATAACTTTTTTAAAGATGGTTAGATAAAAACAATTAAAAAAAAATAAAGTGAAACAGCCAACCGTAAGGAGATGTCATGAATAATGGAGCTGAAGACAGAAACACCTGTAGTGGATATATTAGTGTCAATGTAGACAGGCTATTACTACAGTATCCTGAGTTAGATTTTGCTTTAAGGAAAACCATATATAATGAAAGATTTTAATCTGTATACAGCAGGTGAAAGCAGTAATCCATTGCTACCAATTGAAAATCCTCCAACACTGCAACTCATTTTGATGTATATGTGCATGTGCACTTGTGTATCTCAAGTTTTCTATTTTCTTACAAATCAACAACAACAACGAAAATCACGTTGCAAAAAACTTCAGTGCTGGAGAATAGAAACTGGCCAATTAATACCATGAAATGATCCAATGCTATTATCAAAAAGAAAAGAAAACAGAGACTAGAAAGACTTTATTTATAAGAGTACAGAAATCAAAGAGGCAGGGAATGGTGGTTGCAGAGGAACGGAGGTTACAGAGGGATGGAGGAAATTTGGTTCTCAGAGATACTGAGGTAGGCACAGCAATGTGTTTGTTTTATATTGGAGCAAGAGAAATAGAATGAATGCATGCTGGCTAGTTTAAAAAGGAAGGTTTCCATCATTTTTGCTTAGGAAAGTAAATGAAGAAAAAAATCACAAATTGGTATTAGTGATAATGGACATTAATAATACTGGCTCTTTAAAAAACTCGTAATGCTAATTACCAGTGTGAATTTTTATTTTTAACTTTTTATATTTTTATATATAACCTTCTATAAATTAACTCTTGTTATCTTTTCTTACTTAATCAAAACCCAACACTACAAGACCAGAAATCTTTCTGGAATGTTTACTGGAACATCTCTATTACCTCAAAACATGAGTTTATTTTGCCCCAAATGAAAATTTGAATGTTTCACATGTGGAATGAAAGAGTGGACATTGAAACCCATATTGACAAGTGAGTGTGACACTGGTTCTCTATAAAATATAACATATTTTCTTATGAGAATGATAAGAAGCTATAACATACAGATAAAAAACATTGTTAAAAATTTCATAGTTGAAGGAACAAAACAAACATCTTTTTTAAACAAACGAAATATCAATTGCTTTTGTATTAACACTTATTACAGACAGAGATGTGACATCAAAAAAGATTAGAATTTTAAGGCATATAGATTTCAGGAGACTACCAGGAAAAGGGTTCAAAATGAAATACTTGTTGCTGGCATAACAGCTTTTGTTATTACTCTTGCTAAAGCAAAACTACCCAACCCAAAGCTGCTAAATGATCATCCACTCTTTGCCCTCTCTATCCACCTCATTACTATTGCAACTACAGTTTCTCCAGGCATCCTCTTAATTTGAGCAGCACACAGTTCTCAGAACAAGATCAATTTGGAGCTCCTCTCCTATAAATTCTTTCAGGTTCTTGCTTCTTTACCACTGTGTTCCCTGGCTGATCTTGTCAGTCTTGCAGTGAAGGCTTAAGATAATACATTGGTTGGAACCAAGACAGAACCGAGACATAAAACTACTGCCTGGGTCTACCTTTGGATTTCCATAGTCAATCAGACCCAATATATGTTAGTAGAACAAATTCGTGTAGGTTAATGTGTGTTTTAGTGAAATTATTGGTAACCAAATATCTGTATGTGCCATTTTATGGTAATGTTTAGAATGGACTGGTAGATTAAAAAAAATCCTCAGGCCTAAATTATCAGGTCAGAATTTCTGAGTCTAGTCAAAACTATTAGTGCTTTTATTCAAAAGCTCACTAGCTTATCCCAATATATATTATCACAATTAATATATATTGTATAATAATATATAACTAATATTTATTATCACAATTAGGCATTTGTTATTGTGTACAGTCTCTAAAATAAGCTGCTGTCCATGAAAAATTTCCAGATGTGTTTTATTTCTATTTTATACTCTCACCCATATTAAACAAAGTAAAAATTTTCTTTATGTATGTGCTTTAGAAGCAGTTTTAGAAATTATCGTAATAAAGTAGCACATTTAAACATTTTATCTCCATATTAAAAATACACAACAAAAATACATGTAGAGAATTATTGTTGCCTAAAATTCTAATGAATAAAAAGATTTCGGTGTTAATGTACATCTCTCTTCTTAATAAAGCTCTTCTCACACGTGAAGTCCACATCAATTGTATTTACTCCTTTTTTGGTTTGAAGAGTCTGTTGTGTACAGTTCACGTTGACAGAGATGTGTAATCTGCTCACTGTGGCACTGGTGACTGGAAGCATAAGAAACATCAACACATCAAGTATTTATAGTACATCTGGAAGGAACAACCGCTCCCTGGATTACTTCTCAATTATTAATGCAGTGTCCCATAATAAGCTAGAATTTCAGTGAGATCAAGATCCATTTTCCTTCAAAGCAAGCCAAGTGGAAATGCGTTTTCACTTGTTCACGAGAACCCTGCAGCCTTACAGTGGGCTATGCTGCATTACCAGCTATGATATGCCACCCAAATGAAGGCAATCATCGTTTGTACGGTAATTTTCAGGCCGGGGTGGCATGCCTGAATCACCTCTCTTAGAGAGGCTTTCTTTATTGGTCTGCAGTTCACTGTGGGTGTTAGGATTCTGAAAGCTATCAGGTTATAAAATGGTACTGCTCAGAATCACAGATGGGCTTCGGAGTACTGCCTCAACTATTAATCTGTTACCAGCCAGTGGATTCTGGAAAGGAATTTCGTAATTTTCACAAATAGAAATGTTTTCATCAACATGTCCATCATTAAATTTCCAAATAATATGAGGGTTTTTTGATGATGTGCAATATTTATATCCATTTAGGATATAAAAATGAGTTATTTTTAAGAACCTAAAGTGCATATGCTGCTTAAAATTAGCTTTTAAATATAGTATACATAGATAGATAGATAGATAAATAGATATATGATAGAAAACATACATAAGTAAATGTATATGCATGTATTTTATAGGTGTGAGCATGTGTGTTCAGTATGTTTTTATACATATGTATCATACATAATAGATAAAGTATATTCAATATGGTGTTTGAATCCCCACAACTTTAAACACCTATGTGGACTGTTGCATTTACTTATGATTTAGTCAGTTTCAAGACAATCAAGAGAATAAAATGATAAGCTTAGGACTTACTGAATGTGAGCTCACTTGCCGCAATTCACAGAGATGTACATGCAGTGTTCTGAAGCTGAAAGACATGTTCATTGTTGTAGGATTCCTTTTATTTATCACCTAGGAACATAAGTCTCCCTAAGTAGACAGTGTGCTTTTCTTCTTACTATCCCCATATCAGTTTTTCTTCATCAAATTTCCATAGTCACACAACTTTCCTAGTTTTATCGTCCATGGTGGTCTATAATGCATATTGTGATATTTATCTCTTTTTTTGGAGTTTTAATTAGCTTCTACCTTAATTTTATTTTAATTTTTCTAGCTTCTGGAATGTATTCATTCCATCTAATTTACTGTTAATCAGTACAACATAATCACTACATTTGAATATATAGATGCAGTAAATACATTAGTTTAACATAAAACAGAACTGTAATTAACTGTAACAATATATTGACTCATTCAATATCATCACTTTTACATTGAACAAGAAAAATAAAACTCTTGACTTCATATGGTGTCTCAATTGTGGTGGAGGGAGACCGAAGGTAATACCAATAAATATATTTTTATATAAAAATATCTAGATGGAGGCGAAGCACACAGAAATTAAAAGTCAGAAAAGAAACACTTACCATATTTTGTGTGAGAGCCATTCTTATTCATGTTTGGTTATATTTGTGTTCTTCAGTAAACAACAATGCAAACAGATAAACTGAACCATATACAATTGCTTCAACTGCTAAATGATGTTTTAATAATTCACTTTTTAATTAAACTATCCTTGGATATTCAAATACTCTGTAAATTTACTTTTTTTCAAGTACTATGTAGCTAAGAGTTTTTTATAGATATATTTTAGTGGCTATCTATATTCACTGTGGAGGAGATTTTTATAATGTAGATACCTTGAAATCTAATGAAGTAGAATACAGGTGGGCATTGATGATGAAATGCAGTTTTTATAATACTAGTTCAGTTTTATAGCTTGAATAAGAGTAAGAGCTTCATTAAAAATCTCTCCTCCACACTATATATTACTAGAATTCTATTTTATGAAATATGTGAGTGTTAATATAGTTTTAGAGGAATATCACAACCCTGCACTGATAGTGACGTTGAATATATTTGTAGGTTTTAGTCCATTTTTAACATTCTGTTTTCTTCATTTAAATATATTTCAATTTTCTCTACCAAATATTGTCTTTCATGAACAGAATTTTTATGAATATATCTGAGTTTTTTTCCATAATTTTATATTACTATTGATCAAAACCTGTGGTTTTATTTCTTCTACAGTATGCTGTTTGGAGCATAACTTCTTAATGAAATTAAATCTATTATTTACTGTTATAGTGCTTAAGAATTGAAAATGATTCAATAAGCTTTTTGCTATCATGAAAGTATAAAGCAAGAAAACCAGTTAGCTGCCCACATTTTCTTCTCTCCCCTCTTCTCCTCTCCTCTCCTCTCTTTCTCTTCTCTCTCTCTCTCTCTCTCTTCCCCCAGATGCAATCCCTCTGTCTCATCCCAGGCACACCAACAAATATTCAGATGCAACTTTCCTTCCCCACTGCCCACATCTCTTCCAACACCAGAAAGCATTTCTGTGAATACCACAGCTGAGCAGGACTGTAAAACAGGTAAAACACAGCCAACAGCCATCACACTCTCCAAAATTTCAGAGAAGAAATGCAAACAAAGGCACATTGAAAAAAGGCAAACACAGGAATCAGCACAGAGACTCATAATCACTCCAAACCAGATGCCTAGACACTAGCATTATAATAAATCAATAATTGCCAGGGTAATATCTCTACTAGAGTACAGCTACCCTACCACAGCAAGCTCTGAGGATCCCAACATACATGAAGCACACAAAAATACCTTAATCCCAACTATAAGAATATGATAGAGATTTTTAAAGTCATTATAATAAATCAATAATTGCCAGGGTAATATCTCTACTAGAGTACAGCTACCCTACCACAGCAAGCTCTGAGGATCCCAACATACATGAAGCACACAAAAATACCTTAATCCCAACTATAAGAATATGATAGAGATTTTTAAAGTGGAAATTAATAAATCTCTTAAAGAAATCCAGAAAAAAACACAAATTATTGAAGGAAATGAATAAAACTATTCAAGACACGAAAGTAGCAATAGAGGCAATGAAGAAAATACAAACTGAGGGAATTCTGGAAAGGAAAAATCTAGGTAAACTAACAGGAATTACAGAGGCAAGCTTCATCAACAGAATACAAGAGATTGAAGAGACAGTCTCAGACATTGAAGGTACAACAGAAGAAATGAATATATCAGTCAAAGAGAATATTAAATCTAAAAACTTCCTGACACAAAGCACCCAGGAAATTTGGACACTATGAATAGACCAAACCTAAGAATAATAAGAATAAAGAAGAATGTCAGATAAATGTCCAGAAAACATTTTTAAAAAAATACAAGAAAATTGACCTAACCTAATGAAGGAAATACCTATAGAGATACAAGAAGAATATAGAACACCAACTAAATTGAACCATAAAAGGAAATCCACTTGCCCCATAATAATCAAAACACTAAACATATATAACAAAGAAAGAATATTAGAAAGCTGCAAGGGAAAACAGCCAAGTAATGTATAAAGACAGAACTATTAGAATTACACCTGACTTTTCAATGGAAAGTTTAAACCAGAAGGACTTGTATTGATGTTCTGCACACTCTAAAAGATGACAGATGCAAGCCCAAATTATTATATCCATCAAAACTTTTCAATCACCATAAATGGAGAAAAATATTCCATGGTAAAGTCAAATTTAGAGAATATTTATCTATAAATCCAGCCCTACAGAAGGTGCTAGAAGGAAAACTCCAACTCAAAATGTTAAATGCACCCATGAAAGCACAGAAACTAAGTAATGTCACAGCAAAAAAAAAAAAAAAAGGAAACACACACATTCACACAAACATACATAAACACCACCACCACCACCATCAGCAGAAAAACAAAAGGAATTGGCAACCATTGGTCATTGACATCTCTCAATATCAATGAACTCAATTCTCCAAAAAAAGACATAGATTAACAGAATGGCTGGGAAAATAGGACCTTCTATTTATAATGACAAATGGACTGAGAAAAAATGAGGGAAACAACACCCTTCACAATAGCCTCAAATAACATAAAATACCTTTGAGGAAACTATCCAAGCAAGTGAAAGAATTGTATGATAAAAATTTCAAGTCTTTAAAGAAAGAAATTGAAAAAGATACCAGTAGATGGAAAGATCTTCCATCCTCATGGATCATTAGGACTACATAGTAAAGATGGCCCATCTAGTAAAAGTAAGCTACAGATTCAATGCAGTCCCCATCAAAATTTGAACACATTTTTTTTTACAACACCTTGAAAGGACAATTCTCAGATTCATATGGAAAAAAAAAACAGGATAGATAAATCACTCCTGAACAATAAAAACTGCTGGAGGAATCATCATCCCTGTTTCAACTTATGTTACAGAGCTATACCAATAAAACCAAATGGTACTGGAATAAAAACAGACACTCTGGTCAATGAAAATGAACTGCAGACCCAGACATAAACCTACAAGCATATGGACACCTGATATTTGAGAAAGAAGCCAGAAATGCATACTTAAAAAAAAAAGACAGCATCTTCAACAAATGGTTATGGTCAAACTGGATATCTTTATGGAGAAGAATGTAAATACATCCATACATATCATCCTGCACAAAACCTGATCAAACTCCTTAAGATAAAACCAGATACACTGAACCTCATATAAGAGAAACTGGGGACAGCTTGAAGGCACTGACAGAGGAAATGGCTCTCTAAACAGAACACTGGTAGTGCAGGCACTAAGATCAATAATAAAAGGGATCTCATGATACTGAAAAGCTTCTGTGTGGCAATGTACACCAGCAATGGGACAAAATGTCAGCCTACAGAATGGCAAAAAAATGTTTAATAACTCCACATCTGATTGAGGACTAATATCCCAAATATATAAAGAATTCAAGAAACCAGATATCAAAAAAAAAAAAACCCAAAATAATCCAATTTAAAAATGGTGTATAAATCTAAACAGAGAATTCTTAATATAGGAATCTCAAATGCCTGAAAAGCATTTGATATTTTGTGTTCTGACTATAAATCTTGCCTGGAGATCAGAGGGCAGAGCTAGCCACTAGTTAACCATAGAGTTCTGGAGGTCTGTATAGACAGGAGGCAAGACATGATAATGCTGGGCAGAGACAAGACATGATAAGGTGGGTTGGAGACAGGATCTCAGCCCTTTTGGTCAGAGGATTAAGAAAGGTAAGAAGTACCCGTTGGCTGCTCCTCTGCTTCTCTGATCTTTCTGCTTTTACCCCAATATCCGACTCCTGGTTTTATTGATAAGATTAATCAAAGCTACTTTGAAAGTCCATCTTACACTGATCAGAATGGCTAAGATCAATGACACAAGTGATTACTAATGCTGGAAAGGATGTCAAGCACGGGGAACACTCCTCTCATACTGGTGGGAGTGAAAACTTGTAAACATTATAGAAATCAACATGATGTTTCCTCAGGAAATTGGCAATGAATGCACCTCAAGACACAGCTATATACCGCTCTTGGGAATATACTCAAAAGATACTGCATTCTACCACAAGGACACTTGCTTAGCCATGTTCATTGTGGCTTCACTCTTGATAGGCAGAAAGTAGAAACAACCTAGATGTCCCTCAGAAGACTGGATACAGAAAATGTGGTATATTTACACAATGGAGTATTACTTAGCTGTTAAAAAATGATATTACAAAATTTGCAGGTAAATGGATGGAACTAGAAAAGAATTACCTTGAGTGAAAAAACCCAGGTCCGGAAAGACAAATATTGTATGTATTCACTTATAAGTAAATACTAGCCATTATAATGATAACCAAGCTACAATCCATAGATCCGGAGAGGTTGAGTAAAGCGGAGGTGTCTTGGGGGTAACACATGGATCTCACTTGAAGGGGAAATAGAATAGACTTCAAAGGTGTGTTTGGATAGTGGGGTAGTCGGGGGATCAGATAGGGGAAGAATAGAATGAATGAGAGACTGTAAGGAGAGACAGCTAGAATTATGGGACATTTGGGGTTTTGTTTGGAAGCCTAGAGCAGTGGAAGCTCCCTGGGATCTATGAAGGTTATCCACATGAGAATTCCTAGCAGTGGTCTATACAGATTCTCATCTGACCATTGTGGTGGTATTGTGTTCCCCAAAATATTGTGCACCCTAATAAACTTATCTGGGGTCAGAGACAGAACAGCCACAATATAAAACATGAGGATAGGCAGTGGTAGCACACGCCTTTAATCCTTGCATTCCAGAGGCAGAAATCCATGTGTTCAAGGATACAGCTAAGCATGGTGACTCACGCCTTTAATCCCAGAAAGCGAGCCTTTAATCCCAGGGAGTGACAGCAGAAAGAGAAAGATGTATAAGACGTGAAGACCAGAAACTGGAAGCTTTTAGCTGGTTAAGCTTTAGGCTTTCAAGCAGCAGTTCAGCTGAGAGCCATTGGGATGAGGATACAGAAGCTTCGAGTCTGAGGAAACAGGATCAGCTGAGAAGTTGGCCAGGTGAGGTGGCTGTGGCTTGTTCTGTCTCTCTGACCTTCCAGCGTTCACCCCAATAACTGGTCCCAGATTTGTTCTTATTAATAAGAACTTTTAAGATTCATGCTACAGACCATCACTTGCAGTCATGCAGTTTCCAGTGGCAAGGTCTGGGTTGAATTCAGTTGAGTTGTTGGACAAGGAAGACCCCATGGAAATACCCAAACAACCCTGGCTAGTTCTAAGATAAAGATTTGCTTTTCACAACCTGAGAGTGGGGCAACATGGCTGAGGACAATAACCAAACAAGTCATTGAACTTGAAGAATTCCATTTGGTGCCTACATGGAACTTTTACCCCTTGTTATAGTGTCTTTGGTGCAGGAAGGTATCCTGCAGGCTACCAAAAGAGAAATGTGGACACCCACCCAGCTACAAAGCCGTTGACTTTTAGTTTGTCCTATCCCTATCATACACTTATTTTCTGTGCTTTACTGAATTCACTTAGCATGATGATTCCCAATTCTATCTCATTCTATAAATCACAGGATATCATCATCTTTGTGGTTGAAAGTTTTCATTGAGTGTATGCAGCACAATTTCTTTATCAGTTGACAACCCTCTTCAATTACAATCTCCTTGAATTTGCAATTTTCTCTGTATCATAAATGTAGCAAGAAGGACATTAGTCTCCAAGTTTAGGGCATCATCAACGTGTTTATCCATAACAATCTTGTTTTCACAAGTGATCTCTACCTTTTCTCCAGATTTATTATTCCTTTCTCTCTTCCTATAAATTTTTTTTCATCCTGACTGCTGTGTATGATTGATTGACAAATAAAACACTGATTGGCCAGTAGCCAGGCAGAAAATATAGGCGGGACAAAGAGAGAGGAGAAGTCTGGGAAGTAGAAGGCTGAGGGGAGGAGATGCCAGCCTGCCATCCAGGGAGCATCATGTAAAGGCAGCAGGTAAAGCCATGGAACATGTGGTGGCATAGAGATTAACAGAAATGGGCTGAGTTTAAGTGAAAGAGCTACACCTGACAATTCATTAAATTTTCTTTATAGTTATATAGTATGTAGCTGGAGTTTTTGCCGCCATAGTAGCTCAAACCCCCAGGCTGCCGCTAACTTGAGAGAAACAACTAGAAAGCTGTTTTTAGGTCCCTTTTTAGAATCTTCTTGCTCAGGTTTTAGGTGAAACTCTTGACAACCCGTTGGGTGCCATTTGTAGCTGGAGTTTTCTCCAGTCCTGCCCAGCCCCATGGACCTCACAACCACTTATAAAATAATCACTCAGAAGGTCATATTAATTAAACTGCTCGGCCATTAGCTCAGGCCTACCACTGTCTACCTCTTACACTTAAACTCAGCTCATTTCTGTTAATCAATACCTTGCCACGTGGCTGGTGGCTTATTGGTAACTTACATCTTGCTACTCATCATGGCAGCGGGCAGCATCTCCTGTCCTCAGCCTTCCACTTCCCAGACTTCTCCTCTCTTTGTCCCACCTATAATTCCTGCTTGGCTACTGGCCAATCAGCATTTACTTTATCAATCAATCATCTACAGCAATAGTATGTTTCCATTTAGCTAATAACCCATCTATGTATCTGGCCTGAAGAAGAAATCACATCACCAGGGAGGCTACCTGGAAAACAGGACCCCAAGAAAGACACGGGGATCACCCAATGACAGAGAAATGGAAAAGATCTACATGAACAGCCTGGACATGAGTGGGGGAAATGAAGGGCGAGGGTTGAGGGAAAGAGAGCTTGGGGGAGCAGGAGATCCCAGCTGGATCAAGAACAGAGAGGGAGAACAAGGAATAGGAGACCATGGTAAATGAAGACCACATGAGAATAGAAAGAAGCAAAGTGCTAGAGAGGCCCACAGAAATCCACAAAAATTCTCATTCAAATATTGTATCTACACAGTCCATGAGCACTAAACAAGGAATCAAATACACTTATTTGGAAGACTGCTCTGCCAGTATAGTATACTGCTGTACTGTTTTGAGATTCCTTATTCAAGTGAATAAAAATTATAATATTCACAAATATATAGCTTATGGAATTGGATAAATATTCAAAGAGTAATTATTTTCAAATCTATCATAGTTGAAAAAATTGAAGAAGACTCAAAACTAATACTGACTGCTTTTCTCACGCTGAGTAGTACTTGCATTCAATCACTTTTAAGTTATTTGAATTGAAAATAGACATTTTAGTACGGTTTACTTTTGCTAATATTTCTAAAGAACAACCAACAAAACATTAAGAAAATTCATGTCTTTAGTGTCTACTAAACATGTTAAAATTTAAGAAGAAAAAAAATATTTCATTAAATGAGAGTTTGGGGTTATTATTATTCTTATAGCAATATGATAAGAAATCATGAATGAATTCATCTCTCAAACAATATTCTTCAGGAAAGAAATCCTCTAAAATAATATTTCTTTTTAAGTTATAGTTGCATATGCACAAAAATGTCTTGATGTGGTATTTTTCCTCTGGTTAAGATTCCTTTTCAACATTTTATGATGTATCTATTTGTGTTCTGTTCATACTTTTAACAACCTCGGTAATGTCAATTCCTTTCAAAATGTTAGGAATTAACTGTTATAAAAAAGAGTGATATGTTGGTAATGAAAAGAGAAACAGCAGATGGAAGTAATAACTAGACCTAAGAGTAAGACATTTTCTTAGGGAGCATTAGTAGCATAAACTAATATAAATAATTGTGACATCTTCATAATATGTATCATTTGCTTGGAAAGCACACCTGATTCTACTCTGTTTTCTACTACATCTCCTGTCCCTGTTCCTGTGTTTTCCCTCATGTTCTGCTTCTTTTTGTGTGTCTTTTTAAGAATCAAAATTCTGCAAATAGCAGAAATTTTGGCACTTATACTGAGTCTGCTGTGCTTATCTTAAAAGTGAAATAAATATTTCATCCATTTTTCTGAGAGTGGCTGATTTCATTCATGAAGAGGGTTTTAAAGCTGGCTTTTGAGTAGGAATAGAAAAGTGGCTGAAATACAAGAAACCCTGTTACCACATTCTTGAAGTTCCTCTGTGGGTGACATCACAGGGCCATCAGAGAATTTCCCAAGGAATACATTGCAGCAATGAATGTCCAAGAGTTGGGGATGTAGGTACAGAGTGACTTTCCTTTAAGATCCAGAAATTAAAGTTCAGATTACACTTTAAAATGAATAATACTTTTTCAAGTGGGAAGATGGACCTCATGGGATGGATAATAGAGCTGACATTTAGTCTTTTTTAATTATCTTGAATTTTCTTTTTTATTACTGTTAAGAATTTTTTATTTATTTTACATACCAATCACAGATCCTCCTCTTCCCTCCTCCCACCCCTCCAGCTTTCCCCACCCACCCACCCCTCATTCCATCCTAAAGGCATATAGTCTTTTAACTCACATGCAAAATCACGCATACATGGAATATAAGAAATGTATTTGGGGAGGAGAAATAGTCATGTGCTTTTTGAACTTCTCATGGAGATACTCGAATCCACTGGACATTTATTTTGCTGATTTTATCTATAGGTGTTGCTAATTCAGTTTACTACTACTAGTTTTTCTTCATAGACTTTCCTATTTGTCATGTAATCTTGGTCAAGAAGCTCATGTTAGCAGAAGTTATAGGCCCTATGATGGAACTACTATTTTTTATAAATTGACATATTGTTAAATTGCATTCAAATATTTATTTATATCTATATACCTGGACTACACTCACCCTAGGTGAGAGATGCATGTTTTTGTAATGAGCAGAGTTAGATACAGAAACCCATCTAAAGGGGGCCAAAGTGTTGACACTAGGATAGCTGTGAATGCTCGGCTCTAAATAAGACATGTCTATTACCTACCTGCTACCAAACATCAAGAAAATCACAGAAGAGGATTGAAGAAATAATGTTAGAGCAGGTTGAAGAGGAGCAATGATGTGAAATCCTATCTTCTGAACATGACATGACTGTTACACACGTGACTCACAGCAGATGTGGCTGTTGGCATAATATCAAACCATCTCAAATCCTGTGTAGGGGAGGAAAGTGTTCACTAGGCTTTCCTCACTGAGAAGTTATTAGAAGATGATAGCTCTAGAGGAGAAAGAATCATTCTTTCTGAGGGTGTGGCCACTGGTAGTTTTTTCATGTTCCTGTTGAGGGCCATATATATATATATATATATATATATATATATATATATATATATATATATCTCCAACATAAGTTGGATTCAGAGCATTATCAATAAAAGGAAAGAAGACAAGAAATTAGAAACACAATGTATAGAGGAATATTCAGGTGACTTGAAGGACAGAATGGAACATGGGGATGATCCTGTTTCATTATAAATGTATGTGAATTTACTCAAAGAATAAAAATCGTTATGAAAATGTAAAATATTGCTGTTTCTAGTTCTATATGTAATAAATGAGCTTCAGCAGCGCATTATCAAATTGTGTAAAACTTTCTAAAATGATAATAAAGATTACAGAATGGAAGATTTGCTGCTGCAATGTAACATGTTTCCCATATGTTTTAAATATGCCTACTTTAAAGTTGTTTTAAAGAAATGGGCATTCACATGACTTTTAATATAGTGTCTCAAAAATTATCAACACTAATTTTTTGGTTGAAAATATTCAGCTTTCAATTATCAGTGATAAGTTCATCTATGTTTAGAAAATTTCATATATTTTCATATGTTCAAATAATTCAAATATATTCATATATTTTGATCATGTTTTTTTTCCTAGCACAACTCCCCAAGATCCTCCTCACCTCTTTTAAAAAACAAGCAAACGCAAAAAAACCAAAAAATTCAAAACCAGAAGACTAAAAAACAAAAAGCAAAACATATTGCCAAATTAAAAAAAAATGAAACAAAAGGTCCACAGGAATCCCATTGAGTTCATTTTATATTACACAACTACTACTGGAAATGGAGGCTACCTTAGAATGAACTTCATATACCCAATGAAACTCATTTGGAGAAAATTGATTTTCCTTTTGCCAGAAATATCAATTTCAGGTAGCTTCTTGGTTAGGGTTGGGACTCAGTGTCCACTTATTCTTCTTAGTGCAGGAACTCCACCTGGTCTGAACCTGTGCAGGATCTGTGAATGTTGCTACAGTCTCTGTACGTTCTTACATGCATCTTTCTGTTTTGACTGGAAGACACTGTTTCCTTTGAATCATCTGGCTCTTATATATCTGCCTTCCCTTCCATTACTAAGCCTTGCAAAGGGTTTGATGGAGATACCCCAGTTAGGACTGAGTGCCCCAAACTCTCTTCACATTGTTTAGTTATGAATCTCTGTGTTAGTTTCCAGCTACTGCAAGAAGAAACTTCTCTGATATGGGATAAGAAAGACACTAAAATATTGGTAGAGCAGAATGTCAATAGGAATCATTTTACTGCTGTGTTACCTTAGCAGAACAGTAGTATTAGATTTTCCCCTAGGTCCATGACCTATCTCGTCACTATATACCAAGAAATAAATATTTTTAGTCATCTGCCCATTAATATGGTGCAAATAGACATATAGAAAAGGCATGCATTACTATGATACTTTCTGTGTTATTCCAGGAGCATGAATGCAATGGCCTATCCCTGTGGAGTAGATCTTTCTGAAGTCAATTTGATTGTCATAATGTTGCTGTTATTCTCTTTAGGCTCATAGAACTCATTGTAACTTTTAGTGTGTCTATTCACACTAAATAAATTCACACTGTCTTTCAGTTGAATTTCTCTTCAATTCTGTAAAGCTAGGTCAAAAATGTTACTTTGCTGACTGTGAGATTTTCTGATGAGCTGAAATGCACCTGTCTTTACTCTGCTGCCCTGGCTTCCCTTCCCCAATATTCTTCTTCATCACCTGCAGTCTACTAACCTCCACCCTTGAAATTCTTTTCTCAATATACACACAAAATTGTGTCCTTCTGTTTGCAGAGTCTTGCTATGGTTAACTCACCTTTTCATCTTCATTTAGTCCTTTCTGCCATTGAACACAATATTTGATCATACTCCTTCTCTTTTCACTTTCCATAATTATATAAGAACGTTTCAAAGTTATCATTTCAATGCTCAGCTATGTATTGACTTAATGGTAACTTTGTTTTTTGTTACCAGTAAATTATGGTTTGGGTATGTTTACTGTTTTTTTAATCTTTTCATCTTGGCTTTTATTTTATTCTCACCTCTAATTCTTTGATATGATTTAAAATGAATCTCTTTAAATATTACTAACAATTTCTTTTTATATTTGAGTTTCTTCTCATTATTCCTCAAATGAGTATTTTTTCTAAACTGTAGTTTTTTTCTGAACTTTCCACTAGATATTACCTCCAGTTTTCATCAGTATTTCATCATGGATTCTATTTTTTTTGTTCATTTATTCTTTGCTTGGTAACTACTCTCTAAAAGCATTATTCATAAACCATAGAATGATGTTAGTTTATTGGCACAAAGTCTTATTTTCTATTTTGTCTGTATGCTAAGAATTTTTATTTTAAATAGTCTAGCTACTTCTGAACTATCTTTTCCTATACATTTATTATTCAGTAAAGCATACATATGGACAAATATACATATATGCAAATACCCACACACATATACCACACAAATGCATATATATCTATAAGAATATATGCACATGTATACATATATATGATATATATATATATATATATCATATATATATATATATATATATATATATATTCTTGTCAGGTGTTGTTTTTCTTCAGGTTTGAGCTGCTATGTATTTGCTTCCCCAGTTGACTTCCTTTGAATTACTGTATAGGGCTCAAGGTCTGTAGTTTGTACTATATAATATGGGGCAGAATTTGTAGTTTATGAAAGAGTAAATGTTTGCTCTCAAGACTGAAAAGAATATACGTCTATGAAAATTACACTTTTTCAAAATGTGAATCATTTAAATCATGAGAACTTCCTGGAGACTAAGCAGAAGAACATACTTGGCATTGGGCTTGTTTAGCACAGTGTCTTTTCACTCTCTGTTTGAAACTTGGTAAATTATAGGCCACTTTCTAATGAAAGCAGCAACTATTGTTACTTAAAAAAACACTATTTGTGTTCTAGGAAGCTCATATTTAAGCAATATGTAACAAGGCATATTTGGCAGTTGTGAAAAAAATATCTCTCAACAATAATATTTAGTAATGTGCAATGTAGAAAAGTGCATATCACCATGTGGCAAAGCATGCTGTGTATTTATACTGAACCAACTGTGATAAAAAGGAGTTTTTATTTATAACTTAAGATTACCAGTCTCACCAAAATTATGTTTTCAATAAAATCTTCGTTTGAAAGGTCAGTGTTAAAAAAAATTCTTGTAGCTGTGTCTATTGGGACTAGGCTCAGAAATCTTCATTTTAATTTGCCATGGTTTTCCGTAATAATATTGGTCTATAATAAATAGAAGTTTTCTTGATGAGTGGTGAGGATCTATCTGTGGGAATAAGGACAACTATTTATAATGTATTTAGGGATTATTCTGATTGAATGGGAGCTGTAAGTTCTCCTTCAAGATCCATGACTTCACTAGCCTTGGGCAGTTGTTCACATTTCCAGTACCAGGCATGGTTGCCCTCTTGTGAAATGAATCTTTTTTTTTTTTTTTTTTTGGTTTTTCGAGACAGGGTTTCTCTGTGTAGCTTTGCGCCTTTCCTGGAACTCACTTGGTAGCCCAGGCTGGCCTCGAACTCACAGAGATCCGCCTGGCTCTGCCTCCCGAGTGCTGGGATTAAAGGCGTGCGCCACCACCGCCCGGCGTGAAATGAATCTTAAGTCCAATCAGAGACCTGATTCTACTACCGTACCCAGAGTAGGAGAGAAAGTCTTCCTTGGAAAAGCAACACCAATTAGTTATCCCATAGCAAAATGTCAGCCCTGAAAACATACATATGGGAAACATTATATAAAATCACTAGGTCATATGTATGCATTTAGGAATATATATATATATATATATATATATATATATATATATATATATATACATCTATAATGCATATAATATATGTAATGACAAGTAAAGAATAAAGAGGCTATAAATTTGAAAGAGAATAAAAATATATAGGAGGATTTGAGGGGAAGAAAAGCAAGGGAAAATGATATAATTATTTTATAATCTCAAAAGGTAAAATAAATAATAAAAAATTATTGATCTTTACAAAGTGCATCTTAGATAATGATTAACAGTAACACTTTACTTTTTAGTCTTCTTTTTAAGTTTTATTTAAATTTTAATTATGTGTGTATTTACACACAAGTGTAGGCTCTTTAAAGACCTTGTACTTTTAATTGTGTGTGTGTGTGTGTGTGTGTGTGTGTGTGTGTGTGTGTGTGTGTGTGTGTTGGTCTGTTTTCTTTCTAAATAATATATTACTATTGCTTGAAAGCTTCATACATATGGAGCTTATATTGACCGTATCCATGCACCATACTTTCTCAAACTTCCATTAGTACCATTCAACCCATCTCCATCTCAACTTCATATTTCCTTTTTTAATTGTTTCTGTTATTAATAAGCTGAAATCCAGTTAGTGCTATCTATGTGTACATGTGTGTGGAATCATCACTAAGAGATAAGTAACCTAACACATCAAATGGCTGTGACCCTCCTTCCTTCAGCATCATCAACTACCAATAATTCCTCTTGGAACAGTGGGAACTCAAAAGTTCCTCTGTGACACATTCCAGAATGTTTACTACCTTGATCTTGTGCAAGTCTTCTGTAGGTAACCACAGTTGTTGTGACTTCATGAATGCAGCAACTGTGTCATGTCCAGAAGTCATCATTTCAAAACTCTCCTGCCCTCTACTTTCTTATATTCTTTCTGTCAAAGTTCCACAAAATCATCCTTTAAATTCTGCTTGCTAGCAATAGCACATGGAATCATGTGGATATGCACTTGCACATATACAGAAAATAAATTAATGCAATAAAATCTTTTTAAAGTAATTCATACAACAATTTTTTCTTTCAACTGGAAAGTCCAAAAATAACTAAGTATACTACTTTTCATTTTATCTAATATAATCTGATTTTCCCAATATTTTAAGTAGTAAGAGTTATAAATAACAAAATAAAATACATAGAAATTGCCAACCATACTTAATTATCCCTAAATTATTACATATGTAGCATACAGTTTTTTTACTTGTTTTTTTTTAAATTCTACCTCAAAAGCATCTCTTGTGTTTTAAAATAATATTTTTCTTTATTGATTTCATTTTTAAATTGAAAATTGATTCTTCTCTCATATAATACATCTTGATCATAATTTTCCTGCCTTCCATTCTTCTTAGCTCCCTCCCTTCCCCAAAGTCCACTCTCCCTCTGCCTCCCTTCAGATAAAAGCAGGCCTCCAAGGATCAACTACCAAACTTTACAGAACAAGATACAATAAGAGAAGCCAAAAGTCCTCCTATCTAGACTGGGCAAGGCAACCCAATAGAAGGAAAAGAGTTCCAAGAGCAATCAAGAGTCAGAGACACACTCCCAGTGTTAGGAGTCCCATAAAAACACCAAGATAACACCTGTAACATATATGCAGAGGCCTGGTGTAGACCCATATAGGCTCAGTGCTTACAGCTGCAATCTCTGTAAGTCCATATGAGCCTTACTTAGTTGATTAGTGAGGGATGTTTTTCTGGTGTTTTCCATCCCCTCTCACTCATACAATCTTTCCTCCCAGCCTTCCATAAGGTTCCCAAACTCCAAGGGGAGGGACCCAATAGAGACTTCCAGTTTAGACTTTCTCTACACATAATGTCTGTAATTGCCAGCTGTGGGTCTCTGCACTCACTCCCATCTGCTGCCATAGGAAGCATCTGATGACAACTGGACAGGGCATCAATCTATGAATATAGCAGAATGTCATTAGGAATTATTTCTTTGATTTTTTTTCCAGTTGTGTTTGAATCTACGCTAGGTCTCTGAACTATCTAGTCTCCAGTTTTTGGCCATCCAGCCAGTATATCCAGGCATCCATATATACAGGATATATCCAGCATATCCACTCTCATGATGTGGGCCTCAAGTCAAATCAAACACTGGTTGGCCACTCCCACAAGTTCTGTGTCACCAATGCCCCAGCCCATTTCACAGACAGAATAGACTGTATAGGTCGAGGGCCTTGTAGCTGGGTTGGTGTCCATGTCTCTCTTTCTGAGACCAGAACATAAGGGTGAAGCCTCCATGCAGGCGCCAGTTTGATTTCTCTATGTCCACTAAGCTGCATGGATTTTATCCTTGGCAGTGAGGTTTCACTATCAGTTTTCAGAGAACAATGCTCTTTCCTACTATCAGACTGGGTTGTTGACACATCTCCACGGGATCCCCTTGACCAACATCTCAACTAAACACAACCCAGGCCCAGCACTGGAAGCCTTGCTTGGCAACAAAAGATGACCAGTTCAGACTCCAGAACCTCCATTACTAGAAGTCCTTACTAGGGTCACCCTTACATATTCCAGGAAGTTTCCACTGCCCTTGGTTTCCACACTGCCCTCCAAATGGCGCCCCCCAATTCCAATCATCTCTCCTCACACTCTCTCCTATATCCTCCTCCTAACCTGATCCCTCCCATTCCTGTCCCCACTCTCCCTAGTCCACTCACAAAACCTATTCTATTTTCCTTTTTCAGGAATAGCCATGCATCATACCTAGAAACCCCTCCTTACCTAATGTCTCTGGCTCTGTAGACTGTGGCTTGATTATCATTTACTTAACTAATAACCAACTTCTAAATGAATATACAGCATATTAGTCTTTCTTGGTTTGAGTTACCTCACTTAGGATATTTTTTCCTGATTCTATCCATTTGCTTGCAAATTCTATGATGACATTTTTTTTGTAAACAGCTGAATAATACTCCATAATGTAAACGTACAACATTTTGTTTACCTGTTCTTTGGTTAAAGGACATCTAGGTTGTTTCAGGATTTTAGCTATTATGAACAAGGCCTCAGTGAATACAGTTGAGTAAATGTCCATGTAGTAGAATGGAGCGTCCCTCGGATATGCCTAAAAGTGGTATAGCTGAGTCTTGAGTTGTACTGATTCCCAATTTTCTGAGGAACCCCATATTGATTTCCATAGTGACATAATGTACAAGTGTACAAGACTGCAGATCAACCAGCAGTGGAGGAGTATTCCTCTTGCTCCACATCTTCACCAGCATGAGCTGTCACTTGTGTGCTTTATCTCAGCCATTTGGGCAGGTTCAAGATGGAATTTCAAAGCAGTTTTGATTTGCAGTTCCCTATGGCTAAGCATGTTGGACATTTATTTAAGTATTTCTTAGCCATTTGAGATTACTATAATGATTTGTATCACATTTTTAAATTGGATTATTTGGTTTTCTGATGTCTAATAGTAACCGGTTTATTTTGAAATATTTTATTGATTTATAAGCATCATTTAAAGTGTATTTGTGCACTATTTAAGAATATTAGAGTTATGCTAACTTAGGCTACCCTATATGACCTGTGCAAGTCAAGTAAATGGGATTTTATTCATATATCCTGCTAAGTCCATTTAGTAGTAATGCTCAAGAGCATGCAGTTACAGATGTCTGCTTGGAATTGGGTAACTTATCAAAGAGCTCATTCCTACAGAAGATGTATTCTCCTTCTCTTACTAGCTATTAACTGTCAGTAGTTTTCATCTTGGGGTGTGATCATGTGTGATTTCCCCCGGTTGTGCTGGATTGACAACTAGTGTTATCATTATGCAGATTCTGTTAAGGTTATTCTATTTTTGAAATTTCAAAGGAGCAGATTTTTTCTTATATATAGAATACACCATCTTGGAATAAATGTCCTAGGTCTCTGGTTTGTACAGTCTCCTTGGCCCTCTTCCATTATGTTCCCTGAGTTTTAGCTGGAGAAGTCATGTTGTAGGTGTAAGAGTTAAGTCTGGGCATCTCACTGATAATCATTCTCTGAATTTGTCAAGTTTGAAATACTGTGGTGATCTCTGCCTACTGCAAAAAGAAGCTCCTTTGATGCAGGGTAAAAGCTACACCTATCCATATATGTAAGGGTAAGTGATTAGACTGCAGTTGGGAACTATAGTGGTTTGGAAATTGTCAGTAGGAGGTTTTCATCTAGAATAGTAACCTTATCAGTCATAAGTAGTTGGCTAGGTTTATAGTACCAGACTTGAATTCCTTCCTATTACAGAAGTCATAATTTTTAATAGATGGCTGTTGTAACCTTAACGGCATAAGGCCATTATTATGCCTTTGGAAATATCTAGTCATTGTTTTGGTTTGTAGCTTTCCACCTGAGTAGGACTATTGTTTCCTTTTCTCCCTTGGTTGATTGCATAGCGCCATTGGATACTATGAGAGTTCTACATTAGGGTAGAAGCTTCCAAGGCAGTGCCAGAGAGATTCCTCCAAGTCATTGTCCACAGTATGTGCTGTCTTCAGCAATAAAATATTAGGTTAAAGATTTGGACATCCAAAGGGGACAGCAATAATAGCCTATATGGTTTGGCCAGTCTCTTGGACTCCCCGGAGCATCACAGGAATGACAGCTTTCCATATTTGTGATTGAAAATTTGTGAGATACTCTGTGGCTCTTGAGAGAAGAATTATCACCCAAAGTAGTATAACTTTCTTTAAGGGAAAGAAAAAAAGGAAGACAGAGAAATAAAAAAGGAAGAAAGACAGAAAGAGGGTATTTTTTAAGTAAACATAGGTTGTTCACCCTGTGACTCTCCCAAACATCTCCAGTGTCATTCATCGCTGCCCCCCTCTCATTTGCTTCTTCTCTCGCCTGGTCAGTTAAAGCCCTGTCCCTTTTCCCCCACTATTTTAGAGAGACAGATATTAGAATGGATAATGGCAAGAGATGTTCAAAACCTCAGCAAAACTTCTTTTACTTTCCATTAAGTAGCTTTTCTTCTGAGAAACTGACAAGTATTGTTGATATCACATTTCTTCTACTCACTGTTACAGACAACAGGTTAAATCTAGAGCACACAAAAAGGATAGTCACTGAAACATTATCATTAAACTTTATTTTTAAAAAAATTGAATGGAGATATGAACACCTAAGAACTTCATACACATAGATGACTTGCTCTTTTCTTGACATGGAAAGTTCCCAGGTATTTCAGGAGGACAGGATTTCTGGACAAGCCTTGGAGCAACACAGGAAAGTATATTAAGGAAAGGAATTTCAAAGCAAGTATGATATTGCAATAAATTCAGTGGTACTCACACACAGGTTGTGATGGTAGGAGGTCATACTTAATGTTAATTAATGGGCAAGTGAAGTAAAACTTTAAAGGCAAAGCCACAGAACCTATGGTTTACCTTACATGATGAGGACACATTGAAAAGACTTAGAAGGTGTGTGCTCTTTTCTTTTAGAATGAAATAAAGAAATTGAAAAGCAAGCTTCACAAAACAGAGAATTTGGAAAACTATACAGTAATTTAGAAGAGATTTAGCAAAGGACATACAGCTAAAATGAAGGAAAGTGAGTAGAGTATGGGCTTGATAAGTTTTTAAGGTAAGAACTATCAAGCATGTGTGTTTGATTATGTATCTTTTACATACATGAACAATGTAGTGAAATGCAAACGGAAGGATTAAAGGTTAATAAATGCAATATAATTATAAGATAAAATTTTGAACTGTTCCTAAAAAATGGGTCTCAAACCTGGATTCACAAAAATAATTACCTAGGGAGAACAAAAAACAAGCTCTCATTCCATTCCAAGACGAATTATATAAGATTCCCAGGTGAGACATCTGTACTCCTGAAAAGCATCCCTGGTGATTCTAATGTGCACACAGTGATGAACACAACTGTTGTCTCAATCATTCTCCAGATGTGCTTTTGACTTATAAAACAAAAGAAAAACAATTGGGAAGTAAAACTAGTATGAGGTTTACTTTTTTCCTATTCTTTTTATAAGCAGAAACTGGGGGTACATGTAAACTCTGTAACAAGCCAACTCTGTGAGGCACAGAATCTCATCTAAGTGGCTTAGTAAAAATAAAAACACATAAGTAAATTTTCCAGGTTTATCCTGATATTGAAGCTGAGATTGAATCTGAGCTTGAATCAGATCTTGTCTGACCATATATTTGATATGTAAAATTTGAAATTACTTCTCCAACACATTTAAGACACATAATTGTCTTACAATATTTTCTTGAAATTATTTAGAAATCTACAAACATTTGAAGTATGTTATAAATTTTCTGCATAGAATTTTGGGAGATTCTATATAGATACTTAATAAATGATTCCAAGGAATCTATAGTAAATAAAAAAAGTGGGTTTCAAACAAATGAACTTTGGTTAATGGTAGAGCGCATAAAGAGAATAATATCTCAAGGACTTTTTCCCCTTAAACTTTAAAACATGCAAATAAGGCCAAGGAAGATATAGAAACTGTGAGGTCTGAATCATCTTTAACTCTGAGGCTACCATGACACATTTCACAGCACATTTTCAATAGAATGAAATCTCTGTGCAACAAAGGCATATTGTTATTCCCTTCACTGATTTCTTTATATTACTTTATCAACTTATGCATGATGTTATCTTGTGTAGACATAAAGAAAAATGTCACTGACTATGGGATGACTCATCCCTAACATGCCTAAGGGCCAGCTGGCCCAAACCAGTAATAAAATACTTTCTGAGAGCAAACCTGATTCTGCCTAAGGGCCCTAGCAATAGCAGCTGAGACATGATCTGCAGATGACCTGGACCAATGAAAGGCAGCCATGTCACACCAGCAGATGCATATTCATCAGACCTTCCCCTGGGGTGCTGGTGGAGGGTATTATTCAGGAAGGCTTGCCTCTTCCTGAATAAACTGAGCTTATTGTTTCAACATTCTCCCTGAGTCTGTGTTGTTGACTCTGTGCCTACTTGCCCCCCTCCCCCAAAGGGAACAACACCACAGGACCCTGCTACAACTGACCAGAGACCATATTGTCAAAAATTCAGTTTTTAATATTCCCTCAATTTACCAAAATTCATTTGATAAATATTATAAAACAAGTATTTTTAATATCTTTTGATTTTCTATATCAGAAATAACTATTCTATTCCATGTTGAATTCCATTGACTTTGGTATATATTTCTGATTCCATAATTAATTTACAAATTCATTGTTTTTCACTGTAACTAGATAATTCATAAGCCCCTTTTCCAATAATTCCCCTGTGTATGCTGTCAGAATTTTCTGTTCTTCTTTCTTTTTAATTCATCACATTTTTAAGGATTTTGGCCCAGATCTAAGTATACTTTCCAATGGAATTTTACTCTTTGTACTTGTTAATTATCTGATGTGACATAAATACAAGGGTATCATAGATGACTTACAAATTATATTCTCAATTTCAATGTTTTATTTTGGAATGTAGTAGATTTAAATGTGTACATACATATATGCACTACATCTATCTATCAATCTTTCTATATATGAAACATATTTGAAATATTTTCCTTATATACCTATTTATCTTGGTTATTATTAGATGCTCCATTCATACATAATTTTCTATAATATTTTAATTACTTTTCCATTATATGTCAGATCTATTCAATATTACTTCTCATGTATTTTAGGGGTTAGGGGTTTAGTTTCTGGTATTTGTATTATAGGTATAGTTCTTTTTCTCGAGAATTTCACATGTAATAATGGAACATGGTCATATTCATTTCCATTTTTCCTCTTCCTGCTCCTTCTGTGTGCTTCCAAAAATTTTATAGTTGAAACAAAGTTAAAGAGAGGGTAGTTTGTTTATAAAGTTGTCAACAGCTTTATTAGGATACCAGTATTCTGCTCTGTTCTTTCACAGTATTTCTCTTATAGAAAAATGACAACACAAACTTAGAATTTGTACAATATATTTAAAAATTAGACTATTAATGACAAGATTTTCCTTCTTTATTACTTGTTTCCCTGTTGTTGTGATAAAATACCATGACCAGACACAACCCAAGGAGGAAAATTTATATTAGCTTCCAGTTCCACGGATTTACAGTCTATGATAAAAATTAGTTTTTTAACTGTTTACATAGTTTCCTAACAGCCAGTTTCAATATTCAAACACAAACAGAACACTGTATACTTCTGTTATTTTTAAAGTTTAGAACAGAAGAGCAGTTCTCAACCTGTGTGGCACAATCCTTTTGGGGTTCACATATCAGATATCCTGTATGTCAGATATTTACATTATGATTCAAACCAGTAGTAAACTACAGTTATGAAGCAGCAGCAGAATAATTCTATGGTTGGGGGTCACCACATCATGAGCACCTGTATTAAAGGGTCATAGAAGCCAGGCGGTGGTGGCACACGCCTTTAATCCCAGTACTCGGGAGGCAGAACCAGGTGGATCTCTGTGAGTTCGAGGCCAGCCTGGGCTACCAAGTGTGTTCCAGGAAAAGGCACAAAGCTACACAGAGAAACCCTGTCTCAAAAAACAAAAAACCAAAAAAAAAAAAAAAAAAAGGTCACAGAATTAGGAAGTTTGAGAGCCATTGGGTGTAGAATGTTTCAAAGATTTAATGATCTTCATAGTACAGATTCTGGGAACTTGTTAAAAACAGGTTTACATTTCATTGTACCAAACTAACACCATATGCTTCTAATTTTGGAACACCATTTCTTGCTCTTGCAAGAGATTGCATTTGGTACTTTTAAAAAGTTTTTTTTTGTTGTTTGTTTAACTAATTTCTCCATTCTGAGAAAAGGAAATTAAAGAAACCACCTTTATGTTTTAGCTTTCTCTTTCTATGAAAATTTCTATTGTAGTGATATTTTGTTTGTGCTCTAACAAATAAAGCTTACCTGAGTGCAGAGCTAGCCACTAGTTAACCATGGAGGCCAGGCAGTGTTAACACACACCTTTAGTCCCCCAGCATTTGGGAAGACAAAGCAGGAAGAACAGAAGTTCAAGGCTACCCTGGGCTGTACCAGATTGACCCCGTCTAAAAGAAAAACAGAGCCAGGTGGTGGAAGCTCACAGCTTTAAGCCCAGCACTAGGGAGTTGGAGACAGTAATGGAAAGCAGGAGGGGACAGGAGCACAGCCCTTTTCAGTCAGAGGATTTGGTAGAGGTAAGAAGCCTCTCTAGTGGCTGGCTCCTTTACTTCTCTGATCTTTCAGCATTTACCCCAATATCTGACTCCGGGTTTTTATTATTAAGGCCAATTAGAAGTCATGCTACATTCTATATTATTAGATTTCAGGAAAAAATAATTAACATTGAGGTCAATGGTTAAAAAATCTGTGGAAGAGAATAAAATATGAATAAATTAGCAAGTGGATGTCTTACTAGATATAGCCTTAGTAAAATTCGAGAAAGTCCCTATGCCTGAGGTATGTTATAGTGAACTCTTCAACTGAAAAAAGTATAACAAAATTAGTACAGAAAAATATTAGGTTATAGTAGGTGACAATGTGAGTTGAAGAATAAAGGAATTGGAGGAAAATGGTTCAAAGTGTTCTTTCCAGAAATTCATAGCCATGTAGATCTTTCTGTTTTGTTTTTCATTTTTATCTCAATGGATGACATGAGCTTGTTTTTTTGTTTTTTTTTTTTGGCTCCAATGTGTTTATCATAGACTGATGTTAATATTCTGTTTTTATTTCTGACTAGATTCATGATAAACATGTATGATGCTTTCTGAGAGTTAACTAAATCAGTGGCTTCGGTACAAGTTGAAGTAATATTAAATGACAATGAGATTTCTCAGTATAAACAGAAATCACACAATGGAATAGAGAGGCAGTGCTCTCTCATATGTGTGTGTGTGTGTGTGTGTGTGTGTGTGTGTGTGTGTGTGTGTGTATGCGTGCACACACACACACACACACACACACACACACAGACCCATGTTTCTGTTGTTGTATGAAGAAATAGTTACTTCCTAAAATCACATTTAGTTAGGTAAGTATTCAAGTTAATTGTCTTACTTGGGAACAGTTTGAATGTAAGGTACAGTAACAGTGTATAACAATGTGCTTAAAATTATTTGAAAGAGCAAATGCAAAATATTTTCAGCTAAAATATTTTTGCAAATATTTAAAATTAGATTCAGATGTAAAAGAACAGTCAAAATCTAGTCAATGTTTTTTGTAATAATACTAAATATAGTTATTAATAATGTAGTATATACCTCTAAATATCTATCAGAAAGAAAATACAATAGATTGAAAAAGATACGCTAATTACCTTGAATTGATTCATGGTTTCCTGTTGTACACATGAAGCAAAATATTGCATTGCATCTCTCACGTATGTAGTAAGTATTCTTATTCAGAAATCAAAGAAATTAAGAAATTTAATAATGTAAAAATAGGTATAATAATAGTCACTTGTTTTCAGTGTTAATGTTCAAGATTAAGAATCACAATTAGTTTTCTATTAATTATTATTATTATTTATTAATTATAATATTAAACATTTTATACTATGTATATCAATTTAGAAGTTTAGAATGATCAAGTGAATTCAAGCATTTTCCTTCACAGTTGTCTGAAATCTTGCCTATTCTTTAGTTTTGCAATGACTGGGGTTGTGTTTAAGAAGAATAAAGCACTTTTGCCTGGTTTGGCAGCTATGGACTTCTTAACATATATATCTTGAGGTAAAATTTTACTGTAGAAGTTGTAAAGGGATAATTTCCACAAGGTTGGAACTCACTCTCTATATTTTTATTCTGGCATCTGGATAAGCTGCAAGGCATTGAATATGATCTCAAAGGCATTCATCCGTTGAAACCCCTGTTGTGACAAACAATGAAAACAGAGAGCTGATTCTTAGGCTTGAGGCACAGCTATAAAATAGCTGTCCTAATTTTTTTTTTTAAATCTTTGCATGTCTTGTCTGAGGCATTTTACAAATTTTTAGATTAAATTAATTCTCTGCACTACACATGAGTGGAGATACCTTTGAGAATATTGCATTTTACAAACTGAATGTGCACAGTGCTTTGAGACAACTCACTCCAGACTGAAGGGATGCTCTGTGAAAGCATAGCTCTAAAATCAGTCTTGGACATCTGTGAGAATAGATTAATTCTAGATCAGATGATTCGCATAGCATTTGACACCCTCTAGTGATTCTTAGACCCTTTATCCCAAAATTATATATTACATACACATATGTATTAAGGGCATGAAAAGATTAACTGAAACATATTTGCTGAAAGTTAAAAAACTTTATCAGATAGATATGGGTGCAATGTACCTTTCAGTGTTTCATGGACTCTTGTTCAATATTTATGATATGTATGCATATATATGTTTAACGAAGAATTACTTTGTAAATGAAAATGGTTAGTATGTTTTGCACACAGCATATGTGAAGGAAGAGGAAAGAAATTATTTAAGAGCTTAAAGTAAAAGGCGAAAGATTTATACAATCTGAAGAGAAACCAGAAAATAGGGGGTGGGCTGGGGGGAAGGTGAAGGGGGTGGAAGAGGGGGGAGCAAAAAGGAATCCGTGGCTGATATGTAGAAATGAACTGTATTGCAAAATAAAAAAAATAAAACAATAATAATAATAATAATAAAAGAGCTTAAAGTAGAGGTCATGAAATGTAGTTGGAAGTTTTTCTGGTCCTGCCCAGGCCCTATGGTCGTAAAAAATCTCTCCCGCCTAGTCCTGTAGCCGCTCAGACCTGAATAAACAAACAGAGGCTTAGGTTGGATAAAGCACAGGGACAAATAGCCAAACGAATGGAAACACATGAACTATGAACTAATGGCTGAGGGGTCCCCAACTGGATCAGGCCCTCTGAATGGATGAGACAGATGATTGGCTTGATGTGTTTGGGAGGCATCCAGGCAGCGGGACCGGTTCCTGTGCTCATTGCATGAGTTGGCTGTTTGAAACCTGGGGCCTATGCAGGGTCGCTTGGCTCGGCCTGGGAGGAGGGGACTGGACCTGCCTGGACTGAGTCTACCAGGTTGATCTCAGACCGTGGGGGAGGCTTTGCCCTGGAGGAGGTGGGAATGAAGGGTAGGCTGGGGGGAAGGTGAGGGGGGCCGGAGGGGGGAGAACAAGGGAATCCGTGACTGATATGTAGAACTGAAAAAAAAAAAGAAAAGAAAAAAAAAAAGAAAAAGGATTGAGAGAACAGGTTTAAAAAAATGTAAAATGAATAGAAAAATCTCTTAATAAAAAATTAATGTATGTCCATTAGCTCAGGCTTATTACTGACTAGCTCTTACACTTATATTAACCCATAATTCTTATCTATGTTTAGGCACGTGGCTTGGCACCTTTTCTCAGTTCTGCCCTGTCATCTTGCTTCCTCTGTGTCTCACTGGTGACTCTAGACTCAGTCTTTCTTTTCCCAGAATTCTCCTTGTTGCTTATTTGGCCTATACTTCATGCCTGGCTACTGGCCAATCAGTATTTTATTTATCAACCAATCAGTGCAACACACATCCACAGCATATAGAATGACATTCCACAGCAATGGAACTGATGGAACTGAGTACTACAAAGACTGATTCATTGTAAGCAAATTAAGGTTCACCAAATAGATTTAAACTATCTTAAGCATTTGTAGGGTCAAAGTGACATGTTTGACAATGTTCTCAGATGCTAGTGTTGAAGACACATATGCACATAGTGAGCTTGAAGGAAAAAAAACATCTCAGGTATTACTATAAAAATACAGAGGAAGGCATATAATCAAAGAAAGGTTAAGGCAGTAGAGTGAAATTACTGATTAACATTCCCTGAAAGAGAGAGTTGCCAAGATAATTACAGAGTTCTTTTTGGTCTAGACAGTAAAAAATGCCACCATCAGTAAAGTGAAAACTAGGAGCATACCTATGGAAGATAGTGTAAGGCTTTTTAGTGACCAGACTGTGTACACTTGAAAAGTGAGATGATCTGTAATTGGAAATGGTTCTGTATTGCGGAATGGTACACCCCCAGGTAGTAGCAAGTAGTGTTTGTTGTTAAGAAGACATGCAGAGTGCTTTAAAAATAAGTAATACAAAGTAGTCTCTACTGGTAACTGAATTATAGATTAAGAGCACAACCTGAATTTGTAAAATTTATAAAAATATTACTTAATTCCAGCCTATTTTTGTTTTCCATTGAATTTCTGCCTGTTTTACTTTGTAAAATCTAGATTCAATCTTCTATTTTTGCTTTTGATAAAGACAGTGTTATTTGGCTCTTGTTTCTTTGCATCCTATTAGTAGCCCTACCCTGTAAGTTATTTCATAATTTTGATAGTTAGGACTTTTTAAGAAAGCATCTCAGATTGAGAGATGTATTAATCTATTAGTTTATGGGTATAAAAACAAGTCATTCAGAGTTACATTAATACTCTATCCATGTATCAATATGATACTTCATCTTTTTGAAAAGTATTTAGTGTTGCTGATCCCTCTAATTACTCCAATCTCTATCCTAACCTCTGGCTCCAATGGCAGTTTAACCCTCATCTTTCATTATAACCTTTTCATCCTTTATATCTCCCCTCCAGTGAAAGACCTCCAGATGGTCCCTTAGTAACTTCATGACTGCTATTGGTATTCTACCAGAAGCATCCTAGACATTAAGATCAACAATTAATGGGACCTTGTGAAGCCACAAAAGAACATATAATCTTATAAAAGATAATTCTTACAAAGCTGGTACTATTCTTCTAATATTTCATTTTCCTATAGAAATATGTTATATATTTTGATAATATAGCATATAATTATATTATATATGGTATGTAACTTTAAAACTTTCTGGATTTAATACTAAAATTATAATACATTATTGACTTGTGTATTTATCTCAGATATAATTTACCCCATTTCCATGTCACAGTCTCCTTTTAATCATTGAAATTATAGTAGCCAGGCATGGCACTACAGGCCTATAAGTATAATACTTAGAAGAGTAGGATAACATGTTCAAGGTATGACTCAAATTCATTTGCCCAAAAAATGGAACAAAAACTAAAAAGAGAGAGAGAGAGAGAGAGAGAGAGAGAGAGAGAGAGAGAGAGAGAGAGAATGTAAGTATTCACTTTTATTTTCTGTTCTTATTAAATAAAGAATGCCGTGTGTGTGTGTGTGTGTGTGTGTGTGTGTGTGTGTGTGTATGTGTGTATAACCTATCCCATCATACATTATGATTTTGAGATCACATGTGCATCTGTTTACTTCTCAAGAAAGAATGGTATTATTAATTAAAACAGTTTAATTATAACATCTACCTTTTATTTATTGCTAAATAATATCTCTAAATAGTTTTTAAGCATATACTACCGCAGAATGATATCATAGCTCATTTACTTGTGTCTAGTCCCCTCTTTAAGTGACTGTAGAAAGCTACCTTCTGACACCTCAGATTCTCTTTTCCCAGATGTTTATAGCTATGACTTTCTGATTTTACATAGATTAATTCTTGATTTTCTGTCCTTTATCCATTTACCAAAATACATTCATAATAAATTGATTTTCTACATAGCTTGATAAAAGATACGTTTATATTTGCTGCATTGAAACAGTTTTTTTTATTATCATAGCCCATTCTCAAATTTCTGATATAAAAACATTCTTATTACTATCTGGTGCCTTCCTACTGTGCCTTGATTTTAGTTTTTCTAGCCTGAACTTACCCAAACATGTAGCCTATCTCTAGTAACTATGATAGCTCTACATTTATTAGGTGTATAGTTAAGTAATCTGAATATCTGATGAACTTTGTTTTGTTGTATTATTATTATTAATTAAATTTATTCATTTATTTTACATCCAGACCATAGTTTGTTTCCCCTCACTCCTGTCCTGTCATTCTATACCCTCAAGCTAACCCTCACTCCTACCCCCACCCTCAATCTACTCCTTCTCTGGGTGTCAATAAAGCATGGCATATTAAGTTGAGGTAGGATCAAACTCCACCCCTTGCATTCAGGCTGGGCGAGGGAACCCAGCATGAGGAATAGGTTCCCGGAAGATAGGCAAAGTGTTAAGGACAGGCCCTGTTTCCCCCACTAGGAGTCCCATAAGTAGATCAAGATATACAACTGTCACACTTATGTAGAAGGCCTAAGTCAGTTCAATGCAGGCTCCCTAGCTGTCAATCCAGAGTCTGTGAGATCCTATGATCTCAAGTTAGTTGTTTCTGTGGGTTCCCTTGTGATACCTTTGACCCTCCTCACTTATACAGTCCCTCCCCCTCTCGTCAACAGGATTCCCCAAGCTCAGCCCAGTGATTGGCTGTGGATCTGTTTCTATCAGTCACTGGATGAAGGCTCTCTGATGACAATGGTGTAGTTACCAATCTGATTACAGGGGATGCCCACTTCAGGCTACCTATCTACTATTTTTAGGAGTCTTAGATATGGTAATCCTTGTAGATTCATGGGAGTTTTCCTTGCACCAGGTTTCTAGCTGACCCCAGAAAGTCCCCATCAAAACACCTTCTTTCATTACTTTCCATGTTTGTCCACTCCCCAACCCAGTTCCTTTTGTTCCCATCCCCACCAGCCCCCAGTCTACCCAGGGGAATGTTGAGGAATATTACTTTAAGTTACATTACTTTTGTTTATGCTGCATTTGTTTAACTCTGTGAAGCTGTATTACTGTGCCTGTCTAAAACATCTGATGGTCTAATAAAGATGTGAATGGCCAATAGCAAGGCAGGAGAAAGGATAGGTGGGACTGGAAGGCAGAGAGAATATATAGAGGGAAAAATCTGGGAGGAGAGATCTACAAGTCAGAGAAGGAGGAGGACTCCAGGGGCCAGCAACCCAGCTACATAGCAAACCACAGAGTAAGAGTAAGATTTATAGAAGTAAGAGAATGAGAAATGCCCAGAGGCAAACGGTAGATGGGATAAGTTGAGAAAAGCCTAGAGGAAAAAAGTAGATTGAATAAGTTAAGAAAATTTGGATAGAAACTAAGCCAAGCTATGGTTGGGCATTCATAATTAAGAATAAGCATCTATGTGAGATTCATTGGAGAGCTGGGTGGCAGGCCCCTAAAAGAGAAAAAACAACCAACACCAGAAGGTCTCTTCTATTTTTTCCTTCCCAGGGAAGTCCATGCATCCCTGTACCACTTTGGGCCCTCCTTGTTTCTTATACTCTCTGGATCTGTGGATTGTAGCATGGTTATCCTTTAGTTTACAACTAATATCCACTCATGAGTGAGTACATACCTTGTTTGTCTTTCTGGGTATGGGTTAACTCACTTAGGATGATTTTTTTCTAGTTCCATCCATTTGCCTTCAAATTTCCTGAAGTCATTGTTTTTAACAGCTAAGTATTAATCCATTGTGTAACTGTACCATGTAGCTGAAGTTTTCCTGTGTTTCTACCTGCTGGACAAATCTCTCCCACTCGCATCTCCCAAGTAAACACACAGAAACTTATATTACTTATAAGCTGTATGGCCACGGCAGGCTTCTTGCTATCTGTTCTTATATCTTAAATTAACCCATTTCTATAAATCTATACCTTGCCACATGGCTCATGGCTTACCGGTATCTTACATCATGCTTCTCCTCCTGGTGGCTGGCAGGGTCTTTTTCCCTCAGCCTTCCACTTCCCTGAATTCTCCCCTCTCCTTATCTGGCCTATACTTCCTGCCTGGCTACTGGCCAATCAGTGTTTTATTTATCAATCAATCATCCACAGCAGTACCACATTTTCTTTATCCATTCCTCAGTTTATGGGGCATCTAGGTTGTTTCCAGGTTCTGGTTATTATGAATAATGCTGCTAAGAACACAGTTGAGGTAGTGTCCTTGTGGAATGATTGAGCATCTTTTGGGTATATTCTTAAGAGTGGTACAGTTGGATCTTGAGGTAGAATGATTCTCAAGTTTCCGTGAAACCTCCATATTGATTTCCAAAGTGGCTGTATAAGTTTGTCATCTGACCAACAGTGGAGGAGTGTTCCCCTTTCAAAACATCCTCTCCAGCATAAGTTGTCATCAGTATTTTTGATCTTTGCCATTCTGAGTGGTGTTAAGATGGAATCTCAGAGTCATTTTTATTTGCATTTCTCTGATGGGTAAGGATCTCAAACAATTCTTTAAGTGCCTCTCAGCTATTTGAGGTTCTTCTGTAGAAAACTCTCCATTTAAATCTATAACCCATTTTTAATTGGATTATTTGTTTTTCTTGGTTTGTTTGTTTTGTTTTGTTTTTGATGTGTAGATGCTTAAGTTCTTTATGTATTTTGGAGAATAGTCTTCTGTCAGATGTGGAGTTAGAGAAGATCTTTTCCCATTCTGTAGGCTGCCATTTTGTCTTATTGACAGGGGCCCTTGCCCTACAAAAACTTTTCAGTTTAATGATGTCCCATTTATCAATTGTTGATCTTAGTGTCTGTGCTACTGCTGTTCTATTAAGGAAGTTGTCTCCTGGGCCAATGCATTTACGGCTACTTCCAGTTTCTCTTCTATCAGGTTCTGTGGAACTAAATCTATGTTGAGGTCTTTAATTAACTTGGATTTTGGTTTTATTCAGGGTGACAAATATGAATCTATTTGCATTCTTCTACAAGTCAAAATCCAGTTATGCCAGCACCATTTGTTGATGATGCTTTCTTTTTCCATTGAATAATTTTTGCTTCTTTGTCAAATTCAGGTGCCCATAGGTATGTAGATTTATGTCAGGGTCTTCAACTCAATTCCATTGATCTACCTGTCTATATTCATGCCAACACCATGCTGTTTTTATTACTATATCTCTGTAATAGAGCTTGATACTAGGAATGGTGATACTTCCACAGGTTCCTTTATTGTACAGGATTATTTCAGCTATACTGAGTTTTGTTTTTCTATATGAAGTTGAGAACTGTTCTTTCATGATATGTAAGAATTGTGTTGGAATTTTGACAGAGATTACATCAGATATGCAGATTGCTTTTGTTAAGAAGGACATTATTACTATGTTAATCCTACTGATCCATGATCGTGGGAGATCTTTCCATTTTCTGATATCTTCCCCAATTTCTTTCGTCAAAGACTGCATGTTCTTGTCATGTAGTCTTTCATTTGTTAGGTTAGAGTTACTCCAAGATATTTTATATTATTTGTGGCTATTGTGAAGGGTGTTGCTTCCCTTATTTCTTTCTCAGCCCATTTATTATTTATATACAGCAGGGCTACTGATTTTTTTAATTAATCGTGTATCTACGTACTTTACTTTAGGTTGATTATCAGCTGTAGGAGTTCCCAGGTAGAATTTTTGGGTTTGCCAATGTATACTATCATATTATCTCTGAAACATGATATTTGACTTCTTCCTTTCTAATTTGTATCCCCTTGATGTTCTTTTGTTATCTTATTGCTCTAGCTAGAAATTCAAGCACTATATAAAATAGATATGGAGAGGGTGGACAGCCTTGCCTTGTTCCAGATTTTAGTGGAATTGCTTTGAGTTTCTCTCCATTTAATTTGATATTGGTTGTCAACTTGCTATATATTACTTTTATTATGTTTAGGTATGTTCCTTGTATTCCTCATCTTTCTAAGATTTTACCATGAAGCTGCATTGAATTTTGTCAAAACCTTTTTCAGCATCTAATGAAAAAATCCTGTAGGTTTTTTTCTCTCAGTTTGTTTTATGGTGGATTACCTAGACAGATTTTTATATGTTGAACAATCCCTATATCTTTGGTATAAAGCTCACTTTATCATGGTGGATGATCTTTTTTATGCGTTCTTGGATTTGTTTTGAAAGTATTTTATTGAATATTTTTGCATCACTGTTCATGAGGGAAATTGGTCTGTAATTCTCTTTCTTTGCTGAGTATTTGTGTGGTTTGAGTATCAGGGTAACTGAGGCCTCATAAAAAGAATTTGGCAATATACCTTCTGTTTCTATTGTGTGGAACAATTTGAAGAATACTGGTGGCAACTTTACCTGAAAGTCTAATAAAGTTCTGTGGTGAAGCCATCTGGCCATGGGCTTTTATTTTTTTGGGGAATTTTAATGTCTGCTTCTCTTTCCTTAGGGGTTATTACTCTATTTTAATTGTTTATATGTTCTTGATTTAATCAAGATCGAAGTGTCAAGAAATTTGTTCTTTTTTTTTTTAGATTTTCCAGTATTGTTGAACACAGATTTTTGAAGTATGACATAATGATTCTTTGGATTATCTCCATGTCTATTGTTATGTCCCCCTCTTCATTTCTGATTTTTTAAGTTTGGATATTCTCTGTCTGCCTTTTAGTTAGTTTGAATAAGGGTTTGTCTATCTTGTTTATTTTCTCAAAGAAACAACTCTTTGTTTCATTTATTTTTTTTAAATTTTCTCTTTGCTTCTATTTTAATGATTTCAGCCCTCAGTTTATTTCCTGTCATCTACTCCTCTTGGGTGTGTTTGCTTCTTTTTGTTCTAGAGTTTCCAGGTGTGCTCTTATGTCCCTAGTGTGAGATTTCTCCAATCTTTATACAGGCACTTCATGCTGTGAACTTTCCTCTTAGTATTGCTTTCATTATGTAGCATAAGTTTGGGTATGTTGTGCATTCATTTTTATTGTATTCTAGGAAGTATATAATTTTTTTCTTTATTTCTCCCTCAATTCAGTGATAATTCATTTGAGTGTTGTTCAGTTTCCAGGCTTTCTGTAATTTATGTTGTTATTTAACTCCAACTTTAACACATGGTAATCCAATAAAATACAGGGGTTATTCCATTTTTTTTGTATCTATTAAGATTTGCTTTGTGACAGAGTATATTGTCAATTTCAGAGAATATTCCATGAGGGGCTGAGAAGAAGGTATATTCTTTTGTATTTGGATGAAGTGTTCTATAGATATCTGTTTGATCCCTTGAGACATAACATAACGTCTGTTAGTTCCCTTGTTTCTCTGTTTAGTTTCGGTCCGGAATACCTGTCCATTGATGAAAGTGAGGTGTGGATGTCTCATGCTATTAATTTGGGCTTCGATATGTGATTTAAGCTTTAGCAATGTTTCTTTTACAAATGCAAGTGCCCTTGTATTTGCAGCACAGTTGTTCAGAATTGAGACTTCATCCTTATGGATTTTTCCCTTGATCAATATAAAATGTCCCTCTCCATCTCTTTTCATTAATTTTACTTTGAAGTTTAATTTGTTAGATATTAAGATAGCTATACCAATTTAGGTGCATTTTATTGGAAAATCTCTTTCTAACCATTTACTCTAAGTTAAAGTCTGTCTTTGAAGTTGAGGTGTGTTTCTTGTTTGCAGCAGAAGGAAGGATCCTGTTTTTATAACCTTTCTGTTAGCCTGTATCTTTTTTATTGGAAAATTGAGTCTGTTGATGTTAAGATATAATAATGACCAATGATTGTTAATTCCTGTTATTTTTGGTGGTGATGGTGGCATTGTGTGTGTGTGTGTGTGTGTGTGTGTGTGTGTGTGTGTGTGTGTGTGTGTGTGTGTTCTCTTCATTGGGTTCTGCTGGTGTAAGATTATTTATTGCCTGTCTTTTTGTGAATATAGCTAACTTCTTGCATTGGATTTTTTTCTAGTACCTTTTGTTAGAGATGGATTTGTGGATAGATATTGTTTATATGGGGTTTTGTCATGAAATATTCCACTCTTGGATATAGACCCAAGGAATGCTCAATCTTACCACAAGGGCACATGCTCAACTATGTTCATAGTGGCATTATTTGTAATAGCCAGAACCTGGAAACAACCTAGATGCCTGTCAACTGAAGAATGGATAAACAAAATGTGGTACATATACACAATGGAGTTCTACTCAGCAGAGAAAAACAATGACATCATGAGGTTTGCAGGCAAATGGATGGAACTAGCAAAAATCATCCTGAGTAAGGTAACCCAGACTCAGAAAGACAAACATGGTATGTACTCACTCATAAGTGGATACTAGATGTAAAGCAAAGGATAACCAGACTGCAACTCACAACTCCAGGGAGGCTACCTAATGAAGAGGACCCTAAGAAAGACACAGGGATCACCCAACGACAGAGAAATAGATGATGAGATCTACATAAGCAAACCAGGGGTGGGGGGTGATGGAGGGCAAGGGTCAGGGGAAAGAGAGCTTAGGGGAGAGGGAGGTCCAGCTGGATCAGGAGCAATGTAGGAGAATGGAGAGGGAGATACCATAATGAATGAAGGCCCCAGGGGAATAGGAAGAAGCAGAGTGCTAGAGAGGTCTCCAGAAATCCATAAAGACACCTCCACTGTAGACTACTGGCAATGATCAAGAGAATGCCTGAGCTGACCTGCTCTGGTGATCAGATGGCTGAACTCTCTGGCTGTCATGATAAAACTCTCATGCAATGTCTGATTGAAGTGGATGCAGAGATCCAAGGCTGAGCCCCAGGTGGAGCTCTGGAGTCTAATCGGTGAGAGAGAGGAGGGATTATATGAGCGAGAGATGTTGAGAACACAGTTGGAGGAAGCACAGGGACAAATAGCCAAACTTGTGGAAGCACATGAACTGTGAATCAATGGTGGAGGAACCCCCATGGAGCTGAAGCAGGCCCTCTGGATAAGTGAGACAGTAGATTAGCTTGAACTGTTTGGGAGGCCCCCAGGCAGTGGAGCCAGGACCTGTCCTTGGTGCATGGGCTGACTTTTTGGAGCCTGGGCCCTATGCTGAGACACTTTGCTCAGCCTTGGTGTAGGGTGGAGGGGACTGGACCTGCCTTGGTTGAGTCTGCCTGTCTGGGCTGACTCCTCAGGGGAGACCTTGCCTTGGAGGAGGTGGGAGTGGGGGGGGTGAATTGAGGGGGAGGGTTGGGGGTAGGAGGAGGGAGGAGAGGGGAATCCGTGGCTAATATGTGAAATTAAGTTAATTATAAAATAAACATACTATAAAAATGTTTGTTGTTTCTTTGAGTATTCTACACATACATACAATGTATTTTGATCATATTAGCTCCCTCTTACTTATGCATAAATCTCATTATTTCCACCTTCTCACCCTCTTACATTTTATATTCTCTTATTATTCTAATTTTTATAACTTAGTCCAGTTTGGCTAATCAAATGTTCATTGGCATAAGGCCACTGACTGATGTATGTTTGACCTACCAGGAGCCACACTCTTATACTATCTGCCATTCACTGCTAAGCCACCAACTCTCAATAACTCTTCATCTAGAGTTGAGTCTCCTAAGCCCCTCCCCTTCACTTTGTGTAACAATGTTGACTGATTTGATATTATAGAGATCTAGTCAAGTAACCATAACTGCCGTGAGTTCTCAGTATAGCAGTTTTGTCATGTCTAGAAAATAATGATCATCTCTGCTCATCTTCAAATCCTGGCTCTTATAATCTCTCTTCTTTCTTCCTCAATAATTGCTTCTTATCATTGTGGGAAGGAAGTATAATATAGCTGTCCTATTTGTGGCTGAGCATTCAATAGAAACTTATTCTCTATACTCTGATCATTTATGAGTTTCTGTTTTAATCACTTTATATTGAACAATGACACTTCTCTAAATCTGAGAGCTGTACCGATTTATGGGTATAAAGATATGAGTTTATAGGGAAATTGACACTAATGCTATTTCCATTTAGCAAAAAATAATAGGATGTTCACTCCTGCAGCTCCTGAGCTCCCAAATCACGGTGTTTGGTCTGGATTTACAGTATCAAAAATATAGTTTTTTCCCTTGTGGAATATGAATAAAATTTAATTAGAATTCTTTTGGTTACCCTTATAATATTTATGCCACTATTGCATCAAAGTATCTTGCCACAATGATTGTTGTTATAGCTCACAATTAGGTAAGACTTTTTTATTTTGCAATATAATTCAGTTCTACATATCAGCCATGGATTCCCTTGTTCTCCCCCCTCCCGCTCCCCTCACCTTCCCCCCAGTCCACCCCCCATTCCCACCTCCTCCAGGGCAAAGCCTCCCCCGAGGACTGAGATCAACCTGGTAGACTGAGTCCAGTCCCCTCCTCCCAGGCCGAGCCAAGCAACCCTGCATAGGCCCCAGGTTTCAAACAGCCAGCTCATGCACTGAGCACAGGACCCGGTCCCACTGCCTGGATGCCTCCCAAACAGATCAAGCCAATCAACTGTGTCACTCATTCAGAGGGCCTGATCCAGTTGGGGACCCCTCAGCCATTGGTTAATAGTTCATGTGTTTCCATTTGTTTGGCTATTTGTCCCTGTGCTTTATCCAACCTTGGTCTCAACAATTCTCACTCATATAAACCCTCCTATTTCTCGCTAATTGGACTCCCGGAGCTCCACCTGGGGCCTAGCCATGGATCTCTGTATCCAGATCCCTCAGTCTTTGGATGGGGTTTCTAGCATGACAATTAGGGTGTTTGGCCATCCCATCACCAGAGTAGGTCTGTCTCTCGACTATTGCCAGCAGTCTGTTGTGGGGGTATCTTTGTGGATTTCTGTGGGCCTCTCTAGCACTTTGCTTCTTCCTATTCTCATGTGGTCTTCATTTACCATGGTCTCCTATTCCTTGTTCTCCCTCTCTGTTGTTGATCCAGCTGGGATCTCCTGCTACCCCAAGCTCTCTTTCCCTTGACCCTCGCCCTTCATTACCCCCACTCATGTCCAGGCTGTTCATGTAGATCTCTTCCATTTCTCTGTCATTGGGCGATCCCTGTGTCTTTCTTGGGGTCCTGCTTTCCAGGTAGCCTCCCTGGTGATGTGAGTAGCAGTCCAGTCATCCTTGTTCCACATCTAGTATCCTCCTATGAGTGAGTACATACCATGTTTGTCTGAACCAAGTGCGCTGATAAGACCAAGAGTGAGGTAAGACTATTGATAGTTCTACTCCTTCCTCAATTCAATAAGCAGCTTTCAGGTCTATGGAAGCTACCAAGCAGAGAACAAGCTTTCTGATTAGTACTAATTTGATCATTCAATATGACTAGAGTGTGTGGTTTCTTTATCAATAAGATCTTACCATCAGGATTGGGTGGTGAACAAAATGCAATGCCAACAGCTTTTATTGTTTGGAGAATCAGCACCTGGAGGAGAGGTATGCCACACCTATAGTGGACATTTTATTTGTCAACCTATATTCTAGGAGACGCATCAGTTCCTATGAAATGTAGCTCCAATAAAACTATATATATGTGTATATATATATATATATATATATATATATATATATATATATATATATGCTTATGAATTGTAGATTGTCATACAACTTTTTGAAACTATTTCATTCCAATCCATCCTCTGCTTTACCCACCTAACCCTCTCCATTCTTTTTGTTTGTTTGTTTGTTTATTCTTTTGGTTTTTTGAGACAGAGTTTCTCTGTGTAGCTTTGGAACATTTCCTAGAGCTCACTCTATAGTCCAGGCTGGCCTTGAATTCACAGAGATCTGTCTGCCTCTGCCTCCCCAGTGCTGGTATTAAAGTTGTGCACCTCCATCACCTGGCCTCCCTCTCCATTCATAAACCATCCTCATTATTCCCATTTCGCTCTCCATATATTGCTGTGGGATGGTCTGTATGTCAAATGTGTTGCTGATTGGTCAATGAATAAATCACTGACTGGCAGTGGCCAGGCAGGAAGTATAGGCGGGACTAACAGAGAGGAAAATTGAGAGAACAGGAAGCTGGAGGGGGAGACACTGCCAGCCGCCATCAGGACAAGGAAGATGTAAAGTACCGGTAAGCCACAAGCCACGTGGCAAGATATAGATTAATAGAAATGGATTAATTTCAGCTGTAAGAACAGTTAGCAAGAAGCCTGCCACGGCCATACAGTTTGTAACCAATTAAAGTCTCTGTGTTTACTTGATCGGGTTTGAGCGGCTTGGAACTGGCGGGTGAGAGAGATTTGCCCTGACTGTGGGCCAGGCAAAAAAACTCTAGCAACAAATGGCGCCCAACGTGGGGCAAGAGTTTCCACCTAAAAACTGAGAAAAAGGATTCTAAAACGGAGCTAAAAACAGTTCCTAATTGTCTCTCTCAAATGAGCGGCAGCTGCCGGTTTGAGCTACTGGCGGGTTGCTGGCGTGCGCGCTTGACCTGCAGTATGGCGGGAATGAGGCCTCTACAAGTGACACATTAAGCTGCTTGGTGAATTTAGCCTTTGCTAGTACAAAACAAAAAAAGAGGTTTCTGGGCTACACGCTGCTTGGATAAAAGCATAGACCCACGATAGCTCCCAGAGCTGGTGGTAAAGTACCACACCATGTTGGGAAGCTGCGGTGGGCGGAGCCAGCAGCCGCAGCTGCTGCAGCTTAAAGCAATAGATTCACAATAAGACAGATTCAGATGTAATAGTTTAAAATGTGTGTAAGATATACGTAGGCTTGAAAGAGACAAAAAAAGGTGATATATACAGTATAGAAACAAATACATAGTTTAAAAAAATAAAGTCTTTAAAGAGACAGTAAAATTAATATAAAAAATAAGCCACGTAGAGATGACTATTACACAGAGAGTCTGGATTGTGTTGTCTTTGGGATTCTTAACTACAGAGAAATATTTGGTTGTAAAGGAAACTGAGTTAAACCAGTACGTATATTTTAAAGATACTTTGACTTCAAAATTTGGATGTAAGGATATGTTGCTTTGGAAAAGAGTCTCTTTTGTTTCCACAGAAAGCAAGAGGCTATGGATTTGTTCCAGATTAAGACACATCAGGTTTGACCAGCCAAGACCACCTGAAAGGTCTCCGATGACACCATGGCCCAGATGATCCAACATCCAGAACCATTTCAAGGCAACTGGCTCAGATGATACAGCCTCACGGACTACTCCATGATCCTAAAATTTTCTTTGTTTCCCCAGAAGATACAGCGCCCCCCTCCAGCAGAAAGTAGTAAGAGAAGCTACACCCAAATTCCCAAATATACCAAGCTGACTTTGGAGATGTGTAAAGGTTAAAACCTTCCTTTTTAAGAAAAGAAAAGGGGAGGTGCTGTGGGATGGTCTGTATGTCAAATGTGTTGCTGATTGGTCAATGAATAAATCACTGATTGGCAGTGGCCAGGCAGGAAGTATAGGCGGGACTAACAGAGAGGAAAATTGAGAGAACAGGAAGCTGGAGGGGGAGACACTGCCAGCCGCCATCAGGACAAGGAAGATGTAAAGTACCGGTAAGCCACAAGCCACGTGGCAAGATATAGATTAATAGAAATGGATTAATTTAAGCTGTAAGAACAGTTAGCAAGAAGCCTGCCACGGCCATACAGTTTGTAACCAATTAAAGTCTCTGTGTTTACTTGATCAGGTTTGAGCGGCTTGGAACTGGCGGGTGAGAGAGATTTGCCCTGACTGTGGGCCAGGCAAAAAAACTCTAGCAACAATATATTTTTGTTATCTTTCCTTAAGAGTTTTCTTCCCCTTCCCCACTAATGGTCTTTTCATAGTTGCCCTGGAGTCTCCAGCAATTCTGAGCTAATCATGGAAATACAAAGATTGAATATTAGGATTCACATATGAGTGAGAATATTCCATGCTTGAATTTCTGCACTTAGACTGCCTTCAGTATGATGTCTTCCAGTTCTAGCCCTTTGCCTCGAAAATTTTAGAACTCTTAGTTATTTTGAATATTCTGCTATAAAGAAACATGTTCATGCTTTTTATTACTGCATTAAATCATCATTTTAAATAGCCATATCAAGTCTACAAACATGGAAACATCAGATTACAATATATAAAATTTGTGATGATTACACAGTAATAACAGGTGTATTTCCTACCAGAGAGCACCCAAAGTTATAACAATCTACATCTATCTACCTACATATCTATCTATCTATCTATCTTTCTATCTATCTATCTATCTATCTATCTGTCTGTCTGTCTGTCTGTCTGTCTGTCTATCTATCTATCTATCTATCTATCCATTCCCATCTGAATATTATCTTATACTTCAATATGAAATGAAATGGTATTGTTGAATGACTATCTCTTGTTATCAGCTATTTGTGTTTATGGATTTAATTTTATCTACTTAAAAATTTTGTCTAAAATTTCCCCTGGAGACATTGGGGCACAGCATTTTTTGGAAATACCCTTTTGTAGATATTCCTTTGAATATAAAATATCACACATTCACTGGGATATTTTTTCTGTCCTTATATTTTTAATTAGAACTGGGTTGCCTCAAGCCCAAGTCCATGCTGCCTATAACACTCCACATGGAATTGTAGCATCTCTGTGCTCTTTCATAGCTGTTTTTTCTTGAATTTGTTGAAGACTCTTGTTAGAAATATTCTTTGAATTAGAATCAATTTTTAAATTTTAGTTTTGTATTTCATCTGAACTGAGTAGATCTTAGTAGCAAAATATCATTCTCAATAGTGCAAAGAAAATATCCAAATATAACAATCTCACAAAGAGAAGATTCTATATGTTGTCATCTCACTGATGTATTATAATTTTAAATGTCCATGCCTTTTAATTTTATTTTTGTTTCCTCTCCCAAATACTAATAAGAAAAGAAAAAAAATCATTTTCTGGGAAGCAGCTAGCTGCTTGATATTTGTGGCAATGTCCTGATAAGTCACATTTCTAGCTGCAGCATTGTTTTAGTTTAGCAGATACATAAAATTCACACTTTGAAGTATTAATCATTATTAGCTTGAATAAAGATGTGATGTTTAGTCTATTTTTAGGGTTATAGATAGAAATGGATTCATTATCATCTTTGAAGCATATTAAGGTTTATTCTAAAAATTATAAAACACTTGTATTTCCTTTCAACATGTCCCTGACTGAATATGAATTCAAGATCAGTTTTCATTTATTGCTGCTTTTTTCCTTATTATATTGACAGCATCATGTGACTTTTTAAAGATCTGTATCAGGCAGAAATCATCAATATTTTTGTTGTAAACTTAGAGTATGTGTATCTAGTCTTCTTTCCTATTTATGTAATTATTTATTTTATCATTTTATTTAAAATATATTTTTCTCTTACAATATATCCTGATTACAGTTCCCCTCTCTCTAGTTCTCCAAGTTCCTCTCCACTTCTCCTTCCATCCACATCTATTCCCCTTCTGTCTCTCATTAGAAAAGAACTGATTTCTGAGAGATAAAAACAAAACACAACAAAATAAATACAATAAGATAAACAAAAAAATCACACTGAAGTTGCAGAAGGCAAACCAATAGAAGGAAAAGATCTCTCAAGAGAAGGCACAGGAATCAGAGACTCACTTGTTCAAACACTGAGGAATCCCATAAATACTGAACTAGAAGCCATAATATACACATTGAGGACCTGGTGCAGAGCCCTGTAGGACCTTTGCTTGATCCTTCACTCTCTGTGAGTTCATATGAGCTTTGCTCAGTTTACTTAGAGGACCTTGTTCTCCAGGTGTCCTCCATCCCCTTTGTCTCTTACACTTCTATGCCTCTTCTTCTATACTGTTCCCTGAGCTCTGAGGGGAGGGATTTGGTAAAGACATTTAATTTATAAATGTGTATTCTAAGGTCTATCTATCTATCTATCTATCTATCTATCTATCTATCTATCTATCATCTATCTACCTATCTATCTACCTATCTATCTATCTATCTATCTATCTATCTATCTATCTATCATCTATCTATCATTTATCTATCTATATCTATCTATCTATCATTTATCTATCATCTATCTATCATCTATCTAATCTATCTCTACATAATATCTGATTTTGTGTCTCTGTATTTGTTCCCATCATCAGCAGGAGCAAGCTTCTTTGGTGATGACTGAATAAGCACTGATTTACAACTATAGCAGAATATCACTATGAGTCATTTTATTAGTAGTATTTATTTTTGTCTGACTATGACTCTAGGCTGCTTAGTCTCTGGTTCTTGGTTACCCCAGCAGTGTTGTGTATTAGTTCTATCTAGTGAGAATGGGCCTTAAGTTAGATCAGGCATTGGTTGATTATTCTCACAAATTTTATGTAGTAGTATATTTGACAGGAAGGACAGATTGTGGATCAAAGATTTTGTGGCTGGGTTGGTATTTGTGTTTCTCTTTTGGTAACCTATATTGTACCTTCCCATACCAAAGACACCAGAAAGTAGTAGGAGTGAATGTTCTCTGTAGGTAACAGCTATCTCTCTCCATGTCCAATGAGTTATATGAATATTGTCTTCACCATTGGGGCATTTCTGTCAGTTGGCAGAGAGCAACCTGTAGGTAGAAGTTTCTTTCCAGCCTCTCCCACCTACATGTTCTCAAATAGCCAGCACCTTCTTCCCAAATAATTGACTCAGAAACTTAATATTATTTATAAATGCTCAGTCAGTAGCTCAGATCTATTACTAACTAGCTCTTACACTTAAATTAACCCATAATTCTTATCTATGTTTAGCCATGCGGCTTGGTACTTTTTTCTCAGTGCAGCACGCTCATCTTGCTTCCTCTGCGACTAGGTGGCAACTTCTGACTCCCAACTTCCTCTTCCCAGCATTCTTATTTTGATCACCCCTCCTACACTTCCTGCTTGGCTACTGACCAATCAGTATTTTATTAAACCAATTTTAGTGACAAATCTTTAGAGTGTACAAGAGAATTATTCCACAGCAGCAACGTATTGTCTTGATGACAGCATGGAATGTTTGCATATTTCTGTGATACCTCTTTGGCCAACAACTCAACTGACTATAAACCAGTCCTAGTACTGGAAACTGTTTGGTGACAATAACAGGACAATTAGAACTGCACCTCTCATTATTTGGAGACTTCATTAGGATCATCTTCATATATTTTAGAAGTTTCCACTGCACTAGGTTCCTATACCACCCTTCAAATGCCCCTCAATTGTGGTGATATTTTAATTGTGCTGAAATGTGATTTTATTTGTATGTTAATAAATAAAGTTTGCCTGGAGATCAGAGGTCACATAACAAGGTCACATAGCCATAAACAGGAGCCCTGTGGTGGTAGCACATGCCCTTAATCCGATCACATGGCAGGCAGAGTCTCTGGTCAAGGACACAACCAAGTGTGGTAACACAAGCCTTTAATCCCAGTACCAACCATAGAGACTTAGGGGTGGTATAGACAGACAGTGATGAGGAAGTCATGTGGCTGGGCTTAGAGCCAATGAGAAGGCAGAACAGAAAGGCAATAAAAACACAATTCAGACAGGAGGAAGCTCTCTCTCTCTCTCTCTGAGGAAGCAACAGGGTGAGGTGGTAAGATTAGGTAGTTGTGGCTCTTTGCTAGTTTTCTGATCTCTTTGGCTATTACCTCTGTATTTGGCTTTGTGTTTCTTATTTAATAAGACTGTTTAGAAATTTGCCTACACTCAATTCTACTTGTCTCTTCTTGTATTCTCTCCCTCAACCCCATCTTACTCCTTCTCCCCACCGGATCCTCTAGTTCCTAGTTCCTATGTCCCCAGTTCACCCATAAAACCTATAATGTTTCCCCTTCCCAGGGAGATCCATGCATCTCCACTAGACTCTCTCAAACTTTACCACTCTGGGCCTATGACCTGTATCTTGGTTATTATTTATTTAAGGACCAATATTCACATATATGTGAATACATACCATATTTATCTTTCTGGGTCTTTGTTACCTCATTCAGGACGATTTTTTTCTAGTTCCTTCAATTTGCCTACAAAGTTCATACTGTTTGTTTTTTTTTTAACAGCAGACTAATACTCCATTGTGTAAATGTACAATTTTTTCATTATCCCTTCTTTTGTTGAGGTTGTTGTTATTCTTGAAAGAAAAAAAACTTTCAAGTATTCTGATTATTATAAAAGCTTTAATTTTTTCAACATATCTTTTCATAAGCTTTAAGATATTTCAGATCTTTATAGCCCACAGATATTTTATTGTACAAATTATAAAATTATTAAGAGCTATTAATGTGAAGTCTAGACTATTTCTTGCCAATCATTGAGATGACCAATTGTATCTCCCTAGATGTAGAATTTCCATTGCCTGTGCTACATCTCACCACTTTTTGAGTACCATACACATTCATGTAGCAGTTTGGGAACTGGCACCAGGAAAACAGATGGCAGACCATGTCTTGGTGTCAAGGCAGGTATATGTGTGTGTGTATGTTTTCATTATCACTGAAATTCCTCTAATTGTTATCTTTTCATGACTCATACTATGAAGCCTCCCTTTCAATGACATGACTCATAAAATAATTTAATCCTGATACTTTTCTTATTCATCCATCCTCATCTAGAAGAAGATAAAGAACATCTTTGTGATTTCTCTTTGAATTGAAAATAAAACCCAACAACTACAAATTCAATGGAGAAGTATGTCAGCATTTCCAAAGACAGTGCATTTCTGTTAAATTTCTACACAAACCAAAGCAAAGAGTAACTCTTGGCAACTTTCTAGTGTGTTGATGATTATTCATATTAATAAAAATTGCTTCAAGCAAACAAAAAATACAAACAAAAATAAAGAAACAAATAAAAATCTAGCACTTTATGATCATCATTATACTATAGATGCCTCCTATAGATTAAAGCAAAAGAAGTATGACATTTAAGTCTAGCATGAAGGTCTTCAATACTATGTTTTCTACTGTGACAGTGTGATTTTAAGATCAAAGGAACCAATATAATCTAGAGATAAAGTGAATTGGAATATATAAATTAAATTACTGCTAACTTGTAACATTTTTTAGTCTTTTATTTCTATGGTTTGGAAAAATAACACAGAAAAATCCATGAGATAACCATCTTTATTAACCTTAAGTGGCATAATATTGGCCACCACAGATGTCTCCATGTGTGATTAGTTCCTTAACATCTACAAATTCTATTCTTTTATGATTTTTGTACAGCAGCTTTTCAATCACTATCACTACAAAGACCTACCCAGGAGCTCTTATCCTCCATTAAACTTTCTCAAACATACATGCTTCTAATCCTAAATTACATTTGTTTAATTTTTTTGTTCACCAAGAGGCACTAAGTGCTGGATCTTCTATTGGGATGATGACACTTTCTCTGTGTACAATTTCTGAATCATTATATATTTGTCATTGTATTTCCTTTGCCTACTCCTAATAATTTTGGGTGGTATAAAATCTAGATACAACATATTTCTACTGTAAGTGTTGCATATATTGATGATACTAGTTTAATATCTTCAGGAATTCATTGATATTGGTTAAAAACTCAGAAGCCATATACTATTGTATAATCTGTATATATTGAATCTTCCATTTTATTTTTGTATCAACTTTATTTAAAGTTCTCTTGGAATTTTCCAGAATGTATCTTTACAAAATTAAAATTAAATGCTCAATTCTTTATTTCATAACATATACATAGTTCTAGTGTCCATAAAACTTATAATGAGATTTTTGATTATCCCATGTTTATTCAGTTTTTAAAAGTCTCTATGTATAATTTAAGATCTTTCTAATCTCCAAAGAAAATTATTGGGGCACTCTGAATTATTAGTTTACTCTGGACTCAATTTTAGGAAAAGGTCCTAATATTTAAAATCAGGATAAGATATCTAAGATAAACTACATACTTTTGGACACACAAGCATGTGAGAGAATGCATTTGATATCTGAAATTTCCAGTATAGTAATCACTAATTGTATATCACCATGTGCTTGCAAAGGGTCTAAACAAATAAATTTGGTTCACATATTTAATTTTAGCAGTCAGAAGATAAACTGTGGCTCTCTGTTGCTTCAAGGCCAGCTTTTTTTTTTTTTTTTTTTTGGCAAGTTCCGGGCCAAAGATTCACAGTAAATAATTATCTCAAAAAAGTCTCAAGGGGTAAAGGGATTAAGACATAATTTTACTTAATATAATTTAATTTAATTTTAACAGCTTTATATTATATAGGTACAGATATAGATAATCAGATCTGAAACACATACAAAGGACGAGAAGTGAGGCTAAATAAAAACATATTTAAAAACAAAGTTTTAACATGTATTAAGAATTAAAACAAGAAGAAACAGTGCCTAATCATGGGGGATAGGTATTGTAATGGCTCCAAGGTATGAATGTAACATAAATATCATGTTTATGAATGTAAATTTGGAGCTTGAATATATAGCTTAGAAAATTGGCATTGTGAACTTTAACAAGTGTTTTTCCCTTGAGCTATAGCTGAAATCACAAACTGAAGCAAAGCTAAGATAGGAAAAATGCAAATGTAATGATTCATATGATAAAGTGTATTTTGAAAACCGTAAGAATAATATTCTGTCTCAAGTTATTTGATTGGTATATTAAATTTGTTAATACAAGCATCTATTAAGTACATATATCATTTGTGGTTATTTGTAAAACAGTTAAGATTCCAACTCAGATAAGCCTGGTGCTATGGCTTGTGGCTTACCAGCACTTTTACATCTCGCTTCCTCTGCTGGTGACTCCTGACTCAGCCTTCCTCTTCCCAGAATTCTCTTCTCTGCTTGTACCACCTATAGTATACTTCCTGCCTGGCTACTAGTCAATTGGTGTTTTATTTAAAACCAAATCAGAGCAACACATTCACAGCATACAGAGCCATATCCATAGCAATCTTGGAATTTTCAAATTAGCAAACTCATAGCTATATTTACATTGTATGCTAATTGGATAACTTTGAAAATTTTGCAAAATTTACAAACGTTAGGCATGGCAGGATTTTGTGAAAAAAAAGTATTAATAACTAAAGCCTATTCCTTGCAATAGAACCTCAGAATATAGCCAAGGAAATGTAAGTATAAAGAAGTACACTTTAATTACCGTATCATGACTGAGATTATAATTATATACTTATAGCTCAATTACAATATAAATAAAAGATCAATACATTCTGCATATAAGATATGTGGATGCTTAGATACAAGGTGGCCAAAAGGAAACAAAAAGTAGAAATTTCAAATATAAATAGTTTTTTTTAAATGCAAAGAATAGTGTTTATATTATAACAGATATTGTCAGCAGGACTGAAAATATACTGAAAGCAATACAGTTGAAGGGCACCATCTGTGTCTGATATAGCGAAAGATATCGTTTTGGTTCCTAATATATATACATCAAGCTTCTTTCAATCATATTTTATTATCTTTCTTTACTTTGAAATTCAGAAAGTTTAGTGTTGCAAGGCTCAAAATAAAAGGAGACCATTTGTATTTTATTTCCTTTAACTATTCCGGGGGGGGGGGTGTTAGAGTTTGGTATTTTGTTAATTTTTATTAATATATTCTGCACTTTACTATCAAACTATCTTTTCAAATTTTGATAAATATATGTGTGTCAGCATGTTTCTCTGTGCTAATGTACGCATAGCTCTGAAGGAAAAGGAAGAGAATATATTTCATGATTCACAGCTATGTAAATGTCCTTAAAGTGATTACAAGTCATATTGTAATTTCTTCCATGGTTTAGCTTCATATCTTAAATAATATTCTACTCATCTGTTTTGAAAGAATGTAAGTGTAATATTTCACTGGAAATGTTTAGTTCCATTTAAAATAAATCCATCCTCTAAGCAATAGTCAGATTTAGATAAAATTCTTTTGTTTTCTTCTATATAGTTATGCATAATTTTGGATAAAATTACAATTTCGTGTCTATGTTACCAAATCATTGATATGTTTTCTTCTGAATCCCTCCATGAATTACTACATAACTTAAATTTGTGCAGATCTCAGATTATTATAACTTAATACTTTTGTTTGATGAAAATTTATCTTAAAATCCTAAATTGCAGCCGGGCGGTGGTGGCGCACGCCTTTAATCCCAGCACTCAGGAGGCAGAGCCAGGCGGATCTCTGTGAGTTCGAGGCCAGCCTGGTCTCCAAAGCGAGTTCCAGGAAGGGCGCAAAGCTACACAGAGAAACCCTGTCTCGAAAAACCAAAAAAAAAAAACAAAAAAAAATCCTAAATTGCACCAAAATGTCATGAGTGTTCAGGAATGGCCACTTATGCATTCTCAAAAATACTGAGTAATAAGGGAAGCTATTGGAAACATACATTTCTTTATGTACATATCTAAAATACATTTTAATTATGTAGAACTTTTACATTGTATTGAGGAAAGAGAACCTATAAACCAACAACTTGTATTTATGTTCTTCTAGCTTTACATAATATTGAATGTGAACTTGAGAAAATTATATTTTCACAGTTTGCTAGGGAAACATGAAAATGATAATAATTCTTCTTGGTAGCACTTAAATCTTGAATAGTAAAATTTCTAAATTTGAAGAAGTTGAGTCACTTCAGTCCATGTTAACCTGTCTCTACAGTACATACAGTAACACTATCTCATCCATGCATTTATCAGAAATGACACATAGATATATCCTAAATAACTGATGCCAGATTTAGTGACTGAAACTTTTGTTATTGTATTACCCATGACAAATTTGTCTATATGATGAATTATTGGTCAACTGTTCACACTGATGTATTTAGAAAGAGTTACTTGCTCTTATCTCTGCACTTCTATATTTCAGTCACATCCCAAGTGCTATAATTATGTCTCATACTATATTATTTGTCTTTTTGTATGGGCACAACATTCATAAAGAGAGTAAAATATTTCTTTTTCACTCTGCCCAACTGCAAAGTCATCTTGCAAAAGTGTATTCGATTCATGTATATGTAGTGGGTAGCTGTTCCAGTTTTGACCTGGAAGTAATACCCCCATTGAGACTTCGGTAACTGTCACACCTACAAGACGGGGCCAAGACAGGAGCCCTTAAGACCGGAGATCCAGATGTGTCAGCTCTCTTGGTTCCTGTATCCTAGAAGCTAGAGGTAGATTGAGCAGAGTTCTTCAGAAAACACCACTGGACTGGGCTACACCTTTCCCGGACCCTGTAACCTATCCCTTTACTTGTAAGTTAACCCACAAAATAAGCCTCCCTTTTAACTATGTGGAGTGGCCTTAATACAACATGTATGTCCTTCTATATATCTAATGTTCAAGTGAATGATGTATATAATGAGAATATATTCAGCATGAATATCTAGCTAATTATATACTTCATTTAGTTCACAATGTATCATTAATTAGTATATAGATTTATAATATACTAAAAATCACTTAAATATGACCTACTAAAAATAAAATATACTTAAGTTGTGTTACAATTTAATATTACTTAAATGCCTAAAACATTTTCATATTAGTCATAATATTAGTTGCAAGACTATACACTGGATCAAATAATTTTATTCAGGTCTATATCTCTAATATATGATTTTTCCTTTTGAAATAAATATGTAGAACTTTTTTTAAATCTCATGATAGACCTTAAAACTATGCCTAATAAGAAAGGGTGGTCTCCATCAAGTATCATGTATTTAAGTAAATACTGAAGGTAAAAATATACTTCTGATAACATTCAAATGGGATCTTAGATCTATTAAATAAACAAAAATCTATCTCAAACAAATAATTTTCAAAAAGCACAAGATAACACTACATTTGAACCTAAACTAAGTTTTATGTTTATTATAAATAATGCAACTATTATTCTATTCACAAAGTAGACTTCTTTAAAATACTTATTTAACTTTAAATTTTAAATAGTGTGTATTTGTGTGGTGGGGGGTGATATATGCACATGAGTCCAGGTGCCCACAGTGGCTTTGAGTGCATTAGAATTGGGAGCATCCGGCAACTATAACCTGCATAACATGGGTTCTGGGAACTAAACTCAGGTCCTCTACAAAACTGGTATACTGGTACATGCTCCTAACATTTGAACCATCTGTAAAAATTTCAATTTATTATTTTAACTCTCTCTCTCTCTCTCTCTCTCTCTCTCTCTCTCTCTCTCTCTCTCTCTCTCTCGTTTACATGAATGTACATGGATGTGGAGGCCAGAAGAGTGCATCAGATCTCCTAGAGCTGGATTTACAGGCAGTTCTTAGATACCTGATATGAGGAATTGAACTTTCATCTTCTGCAACAGCATTATGTGTTTTTAACCACTGAGGCATTTTCGTCTGATCTCCAACATAGACATTCTAATATTATCCTATAGTTTTTATTTAAATAGGTTCTGTGGAATAAGTGAGTAATTATACTATTTATGTCATTACTTTTTAGTTTCCTCTTATTTCCAAACCCAGAAGTTGTAATAGTATTTGGAAGCCTGGGTACTACACTAGAAATGGCAGGGCTCAAGTCCTTGAAATATCCTTTAAAGTAAGAAATACCTGTACTCTGACTAAGTACACAAACAAACTGACTTAACTCAGCCTCTGAATAAAAACCAATCGACCATTTAAAATTCCAATACCTCAGCATTTTAATTTTTGCCTTTTTATAGACCCATGTAAAACACATTTTCCTATTATTAGATAATAGCCTGAAGAATTTTACTATTGTTCACTTTGAGTTATAGGCACATAAAATACACATCAGATAACACAGTGCTGGTGCTCAAAATGTAAATATGTATGACCCTTAAATATAAAGTTAACACAGTAGACTATAAACCCTTTTATACACAAACTTTCTTCAAGGTAATAAGCCCTTCCTATGATATGGGATGGGGCAATAATAAAACTAACTATTGGGCTTTGCACAGAATCCTAAGAAAACCACAGCTGTTCATCAAGATCATTTCAGCATTTACCAGAGTGGCAGCTGTAATGCACATAATTCATGTGGCATGTTGGAGCTGTCCATCTGCTGGGTGCTGAATTCACAGTTGACTAATCATCTGTAATGAAATTCCTGTCTAGTTGTTTGTGCATAACACCATATTCTAATGATTCCAGATCATTTATCCTGCATGGACTTAGAACAAAACATCATACAGTTCTCTCCAGAGAAACACTATGTAAACAACCAACTATAAAAAGTAATTTCATTAAAAACTCTAGGCATATAGTAATCAATTATGATATTTTAACATAAATCAGTACACATATACATATCTTTGAAATCATATGGTAAAACTGGTCTTGTAGAGAAGTGCTCATTAGTTAACAACTACTGGATGCTTTTTCAACTACTTAATGTTTATTATTTGTTTGGGACATTATTTTATTGATATTAATAATTCTACTGATTTAGAGTAGTAATAAAACTGCCCTAGTTAGTATTTTATTTTTGTTAACATTTAAGAGGAAATTCTGACAAAAAAATCATGTTCAATTATTTTCCCAGTCTAATTATTCACTCAGCAAGCACCTAATTTCAATATGCAGCTTCTATACTCCAGATGCTTTGATATGCTTCGATAAGAATAATGAATAGGCTTAACTTGGATTCTTTGGATTCTACATAGTGAACCAATTGTAATATGATATGGTAGCAGAAGTATACATCATTTGGCAAGTACCTGACAAAAAAAGTAACTCATTCTACTGTAAGATAATAAGCTTGTTTGGCACATGGGATACACATGGAATATGGGATATACATGGGTTAGAAAACCCTACTTTCTTTTAAACTACTCCTGTGGCCTTCTCAGTGTACATGTTTGGAGAGAAACATCATTGTTCTCCAGTAGCAGAAACAATCATGTGGTCTCTACCTGTCAAAGCATTCCATAAGCTGGTAACTCTAACCAGTTCAGACATATATGCCAAGAAGACACTCTTGGATGATGTTCACATCTGAAAGAGAAGAAATAAATATTTACTTGTGGAACAGAAACTAAGAAAATACCAATTCTAAACCTCTTGTACTTGTTTTTACTAGGCCATCAGCAGAGAAGGAAGAATGAGACACGAAAGCCGGATCATGAGAGTGCTACTGAAAAACAGAATTGCCTGTGTCTTAGGCTGCAGCTGGGCCTGTCGTTTTATTATCTTAGTATGAAAAACTTTATTTTCTCTAAAGAAGCTTGATTTTGCAGTCTGTCCTTGAACTTCATGCATAGCCAAGGGGAGAATCAGCAAAGACTTCAAATGTAAACATTTTGCATTGGTGACTAAAGATCTTCACACTGCTGTGACCACTCATCCTGATAAGTAATAGAAACCTCACTAGATTCTAATCAAGTCCTCTACTAAAGCCACACTTTGAGCCACCAGCCATTTATCAATGAACCAAACATAACATTGTCTTCTCTGAGATAGCATGTGTTTTGTTAGGTAGTAGCTCTCCCACTGCACCAAAAAATAAGTTGTTTTCTTTCACAAACTGCTACCAATAATAATGCTGAGAAGCTAGATCCTCTAAGAGGTATAATACCATAATAATTATGGCAATTAGAGAATTATGAAGTCATATTTTTAAGTGGTAAATGTGAATAATTGGTCACTTTACATAAGAAGCAAATTCTAATATTAAGGTGACATCTTCAGGAAAATATGAACAGAAGTAGAGAAAAACAGATTAAATATGGAAAAAGAAATGTTATCACACAGATAAAATTTGGAGGAAGTATTTGAAAGACTAAAATCAAGTGCACAAGAACATCACAACTTTGAAAACTCAGATCTGAGAAACACATAAATGTCAATCAGGTCTTTCATGTCCACAGCAAGCCATTTTAATACTGCACTTTCTAAGATCTGGGTGAAGAATGTGGAGTCCCGGATCTCATGGAACCTCTTGTCTCTCAAATTAACAGGAAATTTCACTGTATTGTAGAACTGCAAACAATCCCCACTTCCTTGGTAGTCCAGCTCAGGATGCCACAGAAACATGGAAGGAATCAACCCTGCAAGTTGCAAATTCACAGTGACCTGTAGTTGTATTGTGCAGGTCTGACATTCATAAGCTGGAGATGAACACAAGGTAGTCAATGACTCAGCCAGAAGCAAAGTCCAAGCTTCCTGAAGGAACTTTTCCCACAGCAGTACTCACAAACCTGTCAGAACTAGTAAACATGACTCACTTGCGCAAGCTTTAAAAACTATTACAACTATTTACAACCTGAAATGCTTCTGTATTGTTGATGACTTCTGTAAGTATATACTGAATGTGTGACTTAATTTCTTCAATATGCTTTACCTCTTCTCACCTGTTCTTTCTCCCCCTCCTGCTTTTATTCTCATTCCTTTCCCTCTCCATAATGTATGTATGCATGCATATCTATTTTCTCCTATATTAAATTAATCAAGTTTAATTCCATATAATATTAATAATAGTAATTAACCCTCCCATTAAAATAAATTTTAGAATCCCCATTGAAACCATCAGGACTGTAGAACCAGTCATAAACATGTAAAAAACACTACATCTCAGAAAGTCTGGGTTACTGTGATACGCACAGACTCAGTTCTATAGTTGACAACTCAAAGATTCAGTCATTAAAACTCTAAGATAAAATTTAGAGAACTCAATAGAACTACAGTAATAATACTATTTTATCAAACTTTTAAGCAGTACCATAATTTTTTTCTCTCTAAAAGTTATTATGGCTTTCGGGATAAATATTTTACTTACTATTGTGACAAAGATTCCCAAATTCTTTATATATACATATACTTATATTTATATATATTATAAATTTGTGATACTTAAAAATTATTATTTAATTACTTAACAAGATAAAGACTTTGGAAAATATTTGTTGTATAGCAAATTTTTCTTAGAGGAAGTATTTTTCTGTTAATATGTAAATAGTAATAATAGAAATGAATACCTCCTTCAGAAATGTAAAAGCATCTCACAATCTTATTTCCAGGTTTTCATTCACATTGAATTAAGCATACAGCTCGGAATTCAAGAAGATTTAGGTGAAACATAGCATTCAGTTTTCATTAATTTTTTAAAGACATTATTGAACCCAGTATCAACATTTTAAGAATTACTTCGTTAAATTACTACTGTGATGGTTGGTTTTGTCAACTTGACACCAACCTATACGTATTTGGAGAAACAAATCTCAATTAAGGAATTGCCCCTATCACTTCCTAGAGTCATGCCCTTACGGTCACATTAGTGGGGGTAATTTCTTGCTAATAGTCATACAATTGAACAGCCCAACATGAATGTGCCATTCCAGGAAGGTGGACCTGGGGCAGCAAGCTAGTCTGTGGCTCTTCTTCCTGATCTCTGCTTCAGCCCCCGCCTCCATGTTCCTACCTTGAGTTCCTACTCTGAATTCTCTTAGTGATGGATTATGACCTGGGAGATGCAAGATGAAATAAACCCTTTTCTCTCTAGGTTGATTTTGGTTAAAGTTTTATCATAGAAAGAGACAGAAAACTAGGAAAATCATCTATCAGTATGTATGAAGCCATTCCAGGGGTTTTTTGTACTGCAAAGTTTTCTAAGTTGTACTAGTTCATAAATAGTTGTAAATAGATACACATTAATTCTGTAATAATACTAATATGAACTAATACTAAAACTTCAGATGAAGCCCCAGTAGAAGCAATACAAGACCAAATCGTTTTGTCTGCTTGTTGTCACATCTCAGTCAACTTGAAGGTTTATTCTAAATATACAGATGTTTCAATGACAGGAGACAATAAAGATCTACTTTTGAGTAATTCCCCTCTCTTTTGACGTCTAGTCCTAAGTGACATAATCTTGTCAAATAGACCCAATCATCAAAATTATAAGATTGACAGTATTAACTTTTTCTCTGAGATAAACACATGGCTGTCCAGATGTACATCAGGCTGTTATAAACACACATACAATTGTCAATGACTAAAGATTGAGATATAGCTCATTTAAATTGCTCTTCATGGGAATAATGACATTACTAGTTTTTTTTTTTTTTCATTTTAAGGAACCTATCACTGACTACAAATATATGTTTTCCTGATACTTTCTATGTAAAAGCATTTTAATTTTTTATTTTGTCTATTAAGTGGTTACTAAATCCAATGTGAATATCTCTATCATTATTAGTCTGTAAAAAGTTATCAACCTTCACTTACATGTGTTCTTACAAAAACCCTGGGAATAGTGAGCCCAGAGATACCTGCCTCTTCAAATCTTACCCTTATTCTCTATGTAAAATTATTTCTAAGGACTAGTGGGTAAACTGTGTGTCTCAATGGGCCCCACTACAGTTTCCAAGACAAAATTGTTCTTTTTGTTTGTTTGTTTGTTTGTTTTTGTTTTTGATTTATTTTCTTTCTTTCTTTTGTTTGGTTTTTGGTTTTTCTTTTACCTTTGGTTTTGATGGGGGGGATTGGAAGGGCAGAAGGTAGATACAAGAGACTGGGAGATAAATGATACTGGAATGCATGATGCAAAATCCATGAAGAATCAATAAAAGTTATTGATTCTTTTTTATTCAATTAATTATTTGAATAAAAGTCCTTGCACCTACTGTCACCAAGCACCACCTCTGTACCAGATGTATTGACAATGGACAAAGAAAATTGCTCTAATGTATCTTCTTACTGCTTTGTATAAATCTATTGACTTAAAAAAATTATTACCAAGCCGGGTGGTGGTGGCGCACGCCTTTAATCCCAGCACTCGGGAGGCAGAGCCAGGCGGATTTCTGTGAGTTCGAGGCCAGCCTGGACTACCAAGTGAGTTCCAGGAAAGGCGCAAAGCTACACAGAGAAACCCTGTCTCGAAAAACCAAAAAAAAAAAAAAAAAAAAAAAAAAATTATTACCAAAATCTTAATGTAAGCTACTTGGAGAAAAAATAAAATCAGAATTTTTTACAGATTGCAGTCTTGGTCTGTCCAGTTCTTTGCTTGTTTGCTTGCGTGCTTGATGCCTTTTGTTTAGCTATTTTCTTTCTATTTTTGAATTTTTTTCTTTTAGTGAAAATAGATTTTTTTTCACCCTATATATTCTGATTATGGTTTCCTTACCTCCTACTACTTACCTCCTCCCAACCTTCCCTCCCATCCAAATCCTTTCTGTCTGAGGAAAAATAAAATAAAATAATATGAAATAAAATAAAAACAAATCAGAACAGAACAAAACAACCAAAAAAGGCAAAGAAAAAGCATAAGAAACACATATAGACACAGAGACACACAAGTTTGAAAACACAGGAATCCCATAAAAACACAAAACTGGAAGCCATGACATCTAAGTAAAGGCCCTGTAAGATTTAAAAAAAAAAAAAAAAACATTAAAAAAACTAACAATATTATGAAACAAAGAACCTCCAAAGAAACAAAGAAGATACTTTTGAGTTCATTTTGTGTTGGGAAGCTACTGTTTCTCATGGGATTTACCCTTAAGAGTTATGTGTTTCCCCTTAGAGAAAACTAAGTTTTCATTTGTAAGTGGATATCAACTGAAGATACCTTCTAAGTTAGGGGTGAAGTCATGCATTCACTTTTTCTTTCACTCTAAGACCACATCTGGTACAGACCCTTGTAGGCCCTGTGCATGCTGCCTCAGTCTCTGTGAGTACATATGTACATCAGCCCTGTTCTTTCTAGAAGACCTTTACTCATTGGTGTCCTCCATCCCCTCTGGCTCTTACACTCTTTTTGTCTCCTCTTCCACAAAGTTCCCTGAGCTCTGAGGGGAGGGATTTAGTGGAGCCATCCCTTTTAGGGATGAATATTCCAAAGTCTCTCACTCATTGTATATTGTCTGGTTGTAGGTCTCTTTATTTGCTTTCATGTGCTACTGGAGGAAGTTTCTCTGATGATAACTGAGCCAGACACTGATCTATGAGTATAGAAGAATGTCTTTATTGCCATGTTCCTTTAGTAGAACAGTAGTTTTTCATTTTCCCCAAAGTCCCTGGCCTATATAGTCTCATGCTCTTGGCCAGCATTGGGTATGTGTTTCATCTCGTGGAGTGGGCTTTAACTCAAATTGGATATTGGTTGGTTACTCCCACAAACTTTGTGCCACTATTGCATTGATATAACTTTTTGGTAAGTCACCACTATAGAATGAAGGGTATGGGGTTGGGTTGGTGTTTGCCTTTCACATTTGGTTGCATACAGAGTACTTCCGGTACCAGGTACCATGAATACTAGCTTTAAGCAGGCACAAGTTGAACTGAATTTCCCCCATAGTCTTCAGCAATAGGTCCTTACCAGAAGTTTGTGGAGGGCCACCTTGGCAATAGCCTGGATTGTGAACATCCTAGGCTTTTGTGTTTTTCAACATCACATATCTTCTTACATATAGGGCATTTCCTCCTGTTAGATATGATAAGATTCTGAAAATTGGGTTGTTTTCATTCTTATATGACATATTATATTATGAGCACAACATCTAAGACTACCTACTGGAACTCTCTAGGCAAAATAACAAATAAAAATCTAAAATTTTTCCTAACAGTGGATCTTAGACATTCCTGGCATCATTAATATGCCAAAGGATGTAGAGATGGCAATCCTAATATATGTCTTTGTAGTTCTCCAGCCAGACTTTTTAGCAGAAGCTGAATGAACTGGAAAGAATGGTTATAAAATTTCACAGACTCAGGAAAGTAGATGTGATGGTAAACACTGCTTATTGTTAGAACAGACTTAAAAGGCTGTAGCTATATCACAGGTGACCATAAATATGGTAGATTTATTTTGCTTCAATTTCCATTAGAAAAATAATTAGAATGCATTTTTGCAGGCCATTAAGGGTATTTAGCTTTCTCCCTTAGACCTCTAATAATATTTTATCAGCATCTCTCTAACAGTACAAGATCTCATGGACCAGCTTATCTAAGCTTCTCACAGAAAACAAGATTTGAAATATCATGTTAACTGTACAAGTCCAGTGAGCTAAAGAATATTCCAGAAGCTTAATAACACCATCCTAGCAGATCCAGGCACCTTCTATTTCTGTGAAGTTTTATGGATCTGTTTATTGACATGACTTAATATCCTTTTCTACTAGAATGTAAATTTCAACTTCTTTCATCTCTTATCACAATAAATCTGACATGTGTGCTTAAAGTTGCAGATCCTTATTAGACATTTGTATGTGTAGTTTTCCTCCTTTTACACACTCAAGAATATACTTTCTTTTTCTGTATCCATTGTATAATGTCTACATTTTCTTGCAAAACTAAATGACCCACATAGGGGCCAGTACAAGAAATACAATAAATACTAAAGATTGTTTAACAAAGGGTTTAAATATTATTCTGATAATATTTTTCTAGTAAGTAGATTAAGCATTGACCTTGTCACCACCAAGTGGTATATACTTAATTTATTTTATTTGTATTGTTAATAAGCACACAAGTGAGTATTTTTTATGATTCAATTTTAGAGCAAGTATAAAAGAACATGGGAATCAAATGTATGGTCTTTTAAGGGGCTAATTGTATTTTAATATCAAATATTATTGATGTAAATGGATATTGTGGGTTTTTGGAAAAAGTGAGATTATCTTTGTTAGAATTGTAATCCAAAACCCCTAAATAGGGTTGTTCAAACTTTTGCATACATATTTCATGATGAAAATACTTAAAGCATTCATTAAAGATGCAATTTTTTTTAAACTTCTGGCTTCCTGGAGTTGCTTTACTCACTGAAACTCTATTCATCTGACCATCTCTTGACCTTTACTTCTCTTCCTTTTGGAAGTCACAGATATTCCACAGACACGAGTTTGTTTGTTTGTGTTTGTGTTTGTTTGTTTGTTTGTTTGTTTTCCAGATGAGTACATGTCACTAGTAAAACTTTGAGAAAACGTGGAGGTTAATAGTCTTTCTCACATTGAAAAGACTGAGGATGGAAAGGAAGGCATACATGGAACATTGTTGGTGTGTGTGGAATTGCATGGAGCATTCTGGGGTGTGTGTTGACTAGGACTATTTTTTAAGTATTTTCTAAGTGTCCCTGGGCCCAGAAAGGACTCTGCTGCCTCCTAAAGATTTCTTGGGTTAATGTCAGGCTGAAGCAAGTTTTCAGGCAAGAAACCATCTACTCAGAGGAACAGGATTCCTCCTTCAGGATGTATTTTATGGGAGGGAAGGTAGACATGTACCTTCTTTTCTCCTTCCTTTTTTCCAACCCCTTCCTTTTACATCACTCTTTGTTTGTTTGTTTGTTTGTTTGTTTTTCAAGACAGGGTTTCTCTATGTAACTTTGTGCCTTTTCTGGAACTGACTTGGTAGCCCAGGCTATCTTAGAACTCACAGAGATCCGCCTGGCTCTGCCTCCCGAGTGCTGGGATTAAAGGCATGTGCCACCACCGCCTGGCTCATCACTCTTTCTCCTATGTCCACTCCTCAATCTACTCAGGAACATAATAAAATCCCACTTCTACTTTGTATAAAATAATTTAAGTTTAAAAATTACTTAAATGTTGCTCTCATTGCCTGTGTTATATTTAAGAAGTAGTCTCTTGTGCCAATCTGTTCAAGATTAGTTCCTACTTTCTCTTCTATCAAGTTCAGTGTAACAGGATTTATGTTGAGGTCTTTGATCCACTTGGACTTGAGTTTTGTGCATGGTGATAGATATGGATCTATATGATAGATATAGTCTTCTACATGTTGACATCCAGTTATGCCAGCATCATTTGTTGAAGATGCTTTCTTTTTCCATTGTACAGTTTGGGCTTCTTTGTAAAAAATAAGGTGTGCATACATGTGTGGATTAATCGATTAATGTCAGGGTCTTCAATTCAATTCCATTGGTCCACATTTTATGCCAGTACCAAGCTGTCTTTATTACTATAGCTCTATAGTAGAGCTTCAGGTCAGGGATGTTGATGCCTCCAGAAGTTTCTGAGATTATGATGGGGAAATGTACAGAGACAGCCAGCCAAACTAGTAGAAACTCATGAACTGTGGACCAAGAGCTGTGGAGCCACCATGGAACTGGACTAGGCCCTCTGGACAGGCAAGCCAACTGTTTAGCTTGAACTGTTCAGGGGGCCCCCAGGCAGTGGGATCAGGATCTGTCCCTGGTGCATGAGCAGGCTTTTTCGGAGTCCAGTGTCTATGGTGGAAAACCTTGTGCAGTCTTGGTGCAGGGGGTAGGAGGTTGGACCTGCCTCAAATGAATGCACCAGGCTCTGCTGACTCCCCATGGGAGGGAGACCTTGCCTTAGAGGAGGTGGAAATGGGGGGTGGGTTGGGTGGGGAAGGTGGGGGGGACTGGAGGAGGGAAGAGGGGGGATCTGCAGTCGGTATGTAAAATGAATAGAAATTTTTTTAATAATAAAAAGAAAAAATACTTAAATGATTAAGTTTAAAAAATTCTTAAGTTTAAAAAATTCCATGACATCCTTAAGGAAAGTATTGATTCATAGTGAAAATTTTAAGAAATTGAGAGGTGTATTATTATAATGCATTAAAAATAGTTTTATCTTGTTTCCCAAACATCCTTCAAAAATATTAGTTTATAATATTTATGTTCCCATATAAAAATAATGCAGATGTGTGCATTTATTAAAACATATACCAGAAGCTGCAATATTACATACACACATTTTATTGTGTGGGTTTCATTCACATCATTTTCTGTGCTATTTCATATATTACTGACTGACTGAAAATGTTCCCTACTATTTTCTCAATCATTTATAATTGTTAGACTTTTATTTTTTGAGACAGAGTTTCTCTGTGTAGTTTTGATGTCTGTCCTGAATCTTGCTCTGTAGAACAAGCTGGCCTTGAAACCACAGAGATCCACCTGGCTCTGAATCCCAAGTGCTGGGATTAAAGGCATGTGCCACCACCACCTGGCTATAATTATTAGACTTTTAAATATTTCTTGTAATTATTGTTCTGGGGATTCTTCTTCTCCTTCTTCTTCTTCTTCTTCTTCTTCTTCTTCTTCTTCTTCTTCTTCTTCTTCTTCTTCTTCTTCTTCTTCTTCTTCTTCTTCTTCTTCTTCTCCTTCTTCTTCTTCTTCTTCTTCTTCTTCTTCTTCTTCTTCTTCTTCTTCTTCTTCTTCTTCTTCCTCTCCTCCTCCTCCTCCTCGTCCCCCTCCTTGTCCCCCTCCTCCTCCCCCCTCCCCCCTTCTCTTCCTCCTGCTCCTGCTATTCCTCCTCCTCCTTCTTCTTCTCTTCCTCCTCCTTTCCCTTCTTGTTCTTCTGTTTATTTTATTTTTCATATTGTAGATTGGACCAAGATCTCAGATAAGTACAGCAAGTACCCTATGATCAGCCACTAGCAGTCAGTTTGCATTTATGCATTAGTTGCATCAAATAGAAAAAATGATTATACATAAATATGTTGATTCATGAATTTTTACATTTCATGTTATTATTTCAAAATATATTTATACTAAATGGAATGACATAAATTTGAACTATGGTACTATGGCATTGTCAATAATATAAGTAAGAATGTGTTATCCTGAAAATATTTTCTTTGACTAAATTACTAGTACAATATTCTCAGTTTTTAATTAAATGAAGCAAGGTATCTAAAGCAAGTGATATATATGGAACACATTGTAATTTGATAAATAGTTTATAAATTGTTAAAATATGTTATTAGTCAATTAGTATATTAAGATATCATGTAAAATAAATGATGTAAAATAGAGCCTGTGAAACAAAAGATACGTAGTTAATAGGTGGCTGCCAGAGATGGAGAACTTAACTATGAAATTCACAGAAGGGCAGAATATACAATCTGTACAATAAAAAATTTATGTCTATTATGTTACCATTAGAGATAAATTATCATTACACTTCTCTGTTCTACCCTGAAAGTACAATTGTATAGCAAAATAACCTAGGCAAAATGTGAGTTAATAAATGCAAGTTTAGACAAAATATCCCCACAGTAATTGTAATGCTTCAAAGTTAGCTCAAAACTCAGTGATCTTGTTCAACAGAAGTCCACAAGTATTTTTCTGTGATGACATAAAATAAATCAATTTGATTCAAAGGATTAATGTGCAAAAAGAATGAAACAAATTCTGCTTCTTAATGGTACACTCCTATTGTCTTAATTTCTATTTGATATCACTCTGAAATGTTTCAATAGATACAAATTCATACTAGCTGAAATTCATTCAGAGACTCCAAATCTGTTCTAATGGGGATATATAACATAAATGAAGATAGGAAAATACCTACACAAATAAAACCTGTTAATTGCTTTATGGATTGGCAGTCCCCAAGAGTGTATCCCAAGTCTGTCTGATATCACTGGACTTGCTATTACAGTGAGCATTCTGAATGGGATGAATGATAGTTGTAATTACGTGGCGTCAGATGGCTCTCCCATGACTATACATTTACAAAACCTTTTGAAGGTTGTTTATTACAATCAAATTTGCAATAATTCAGATTCATATGAGGGAATGCCCTTTGTTATTTTAACAAAAAAAATAAGAAGAAACTCATTTAGTCATTTAAAAGGTGTTTTTAGTCAAACGTATTTAAAATCAATAGACATAAAATGTAATCCATATCATAATATGACAATATAATAATTACTTTTAACTTACTGATATTCACTTTTTAAGTATTTAGAATTTGTAGCAAGAAGTAAAGCTGAAATATTAGTCTTTAAATGGTATCAAAGAACCTACCTTGTTAATGCATAAATAGGTGTAGCCATGTGGTTAGGTTAACTTATGCATATTATAGTTAAATCTCAAGTCAATACATTAATTTTACGTTTTTGCAATTGGGACTTGTTAGATTTGGATTGATGAAAGTGATGTAAAATAAAGAAAGAGGAGACCAACCTCCTGAGGAGCAAATTGTCCTTTAATCTGGACAGTCAAGGGCAGCAGTGTCTCAAGAAAGTGGAGACAGTATTGAGTCATGGAGACTTGCAGGTTTTATAGGATAGAAAAGAAAACTGGACGGGTGGAAAATTTCATCTGTAAGACGCACCAATGAAGGTTGGTATGCTGATCTTCTTGGGAGCTTCCCAGATACCTACATCCTGAAGAATGTGTTAACATGTCTAATCCTGTCTGCAGTTTCTCAGGTTATTGGATTACTAACCTTCTATGGTACATAATGCGAATCGAAATTATTCCTATTTTATTTTGGGATATGTCTTCTTTCATGGAAATGTTGGCATTAATTACATCAGTATTTACTCATCTTGTATTCATTATATCTGATTACATATATAGCAAATGTTTCTATGATTTTAATATTACTAAGTAGCTAGAAGATGTGATCAAGAATTATAAAATATGCATATGTAATTTGTATTCCTTTAAATATGCTGTGATTAACTAGCTACATAGATTTGTCTTTGAAAATTAAAACCCAGAGGCTAGGGATATGGCTCAAAGGATAAGAGTACCTGTTATGCAACTATGCAGGCCGGGTTCAAACATTTCAGTACCCACTTAGAATATGCAGATATGGCCAAGCACACTTGTGCTGCAGCAAAGGAAGATGGAACAGAAACTTATGGAGCAGAATCATTCTGAGACTGGTTTAATGCTAGTCTAGCTGAAAAAACATGGAGTCCATGAGAATGGACCATCACTGTCTCAAGTAAAGAAGATGGAGAGTCATAGAGCTGGACAATTGATATCCTTCTCTGACCTCCATACCCATTCATGGAGTGCACACTCATACATACATATTCACTCACTCACATACACCACACAGACATACAGATACACACAATATCTCTCAAAACATTACATCATATGTAAATTTTATATATCTTGGTTTTAGATTTCCATGAGTAAGAATTTGTATATCTAATTTTTCCAGAACTAATGATGCTATTGTTATATCAGAAATACTTAAGAGAACAATGTTATGATAATATTTACAATGTTTTATTATTTTTCTGAAACATGAATAGTTTTAATGCTTTGTTAAGGAGTAATTTCAAAATTTTATAAAGACATTTTGCTTAACCATTTCCCTGAAGTTAGAGAATTCAGTAATTTATTATTATTTGTGATTCTGTGTTAATAAAAAATGTATGCTAGGAAACTGATTTTTAGAAACCTGAATCTATTGAAGAACAACCAAATGACCTTTATACTTACTTTTAGTGAACTACTTTGTAATATTTACATTGAATTAGGGAAAACATTATTATACATAACAAACATATTTATGTGCAATGTTTTCAATGTACTCTGGCCTATCATCCCCAAATATTTGTGTTCCAACACCTAAATCATCCAAATGACAATGTCAATAACAATATCCAAAATGGCATTCTGGGTTCAGCTCAGGTTGGACCCTTGACAGGGTAAAACATAAGGATTGCTAGTGGATAGACAAAAGCTTACATTCAGCATTCCTCGGAAACCTGTGCTCTAGGTCTCTACCTGCCAGGAAGAGGCACTTCCCTTATCTCCCCTTAATTCTCGCAAATGGAGCATCTAGTTCCTTATTAGCACATACCCATAACACATACCAAAAGTCCCTAAACTGGCTACACACACACACACACACACACACACACACACACACACACACACACACACACAGCTACTTGCTTTTTTTTAAAATCAACAAGATTTGCATGGACATTTTGCTATCCTCTCTCACTTCCTAGAGATCTCACAGCAGTTTTGGACAAATCAAATGCTTCTGGCTATTCTCTTCTACCAAGAGATAGGGACACTGAAGTCCCTCATATTTCCAATAAGCTATATTTCCACCCATGGAGCAACCTAGTTCAGTGGTTTTGTTGTGCCATGGCTTAACAATTTGATTGGTTGTAACTTTTAGACTCACAAAATACTTAGTCATTAGCAAAAAAGAAAAATGAGTTCCGAGGTTTTTCAAGCTTATATTTAAAGAATCAAATGTTAAAAATAATAAGAGGTTGATTCAGTATATAAAGCTAAAAGACAGTGTTTTAGTTTTAAATTGCCAGTTAGTATGAAGACAGGTTCAATAATATATTGAAACTATGCATATGCCAATATGTTTTCAGCTTTGGGACACACTGAAAAACAATTCAAGTCTGTATTCAAATTGAGTTTATCTTCTCGTAATCTGGCATGATAACTAAATAAACAAACAAGTGATATCATTTTAAGCAGAGAGAAGTGCACAACTCTCCCCTTCTCTCTCACATATCAGTTAAAGATGCTAGTTTAGATGAGATACCTGGAAAGCATCTCTGAGGATATGACATTACATCCCAGACCTTTACTTGAATGAAGAATAAGCATAGACTTGAAACATCAAGAGGAGGATCATTCAGGACAAAGTAACTACAGGCAGAAGCCTTGAGACAAGATGTAATTAGTATCAGAGAAACAATGGACGGAACAGATTGGAATGTCAGAAAAATATAGACATTAACTCTGAGGGTGAGCCAGGTCATTTAGGGCTTGGAAAACAAAGGGATGCTGTTTTTGTTTGTGCTCTAAGAATGTCCTAGACATAGTTACCTAATGTGTAGCAATCTTTCTGGCTATATTTTGCTTCCATCCATTGGATTTCTCTTGTCCTTACCTGTCCCATTCATTCTAGAGAATTTACCATTTTAGAAGAAAACAATTTTTGAATACTGTCTCTTAGACAAATACACAACTTTGCTATTCAGTAAGTGAATTGACTGAGCCCAACCTTCTCTTCCAGAATTTCCCTGTAAGCTTTAAGTTTAGAAATTTGGACTGTTTTAAGGTATAACTGTAAGTCATTAAGCACATTGAGCAAAAATGCAAAATGATGTGTTTTAAAATTTAAAACTCATATTGTATGTTTTGGGATGTATGTTGTTAAAGGGGAAGTAGGGAAGTCCATTCCACAGACTAGTACAATAATTCTGACAGGATATATGGTTTAAAGAAGAATTTTTTGTTGTTTTTTTCTTTAGAATAGATAGATATGATAGCAGTGAAAGAATAAGAATATTTAAAGTCTTCAGCTGAGAAACATTTTTTTTTAACACATAAAATAAAGGAACTTTGAGTGAGTACAAATTCAGTTACAAACACTCTGAGTTGGGTAATAAATATCATAGTGGAGTTATGGGGACCAACATGCTTTTCGAGTAATGTTCACATTTTGGTCATCAAGTCTACAATTACCCTATGTTCAGGAACACAGAGACCAATAAAGGTCAACATCAGAACAATGTGTGGATCCTACCTGTTCCTCAGCTCTAAGGTTGCCTGTGTTGTTAAGGTCACAACTACAATCTGTTCAGGGAACCAAATGGAAGAGGAGATAGGAAACAGTAATAACCAATGTGAATAGAAGAAACCAAGGGAACAAGGCCTTATAGACGCAACAAGACTGATACAGATATGAACTCATAGAGACTGTGGAAGCATTCACAGAGTCTGTACAAGTCTAAGCCAAATGGGATTCCAATGCTGAGATGGGAAGTGGACACAATCCCATATCCCTAACCTAGAACCTATCGCCAGTTAATAGCCTCTCTAAAGAAAATCTAGTTTTCTCCAATGGATTCTCACTGGATTCATAATCCACCTTTAAGATCAGGCTGCTTGCTGAGATAACCAATACAGAATGGATTCAATGGCATTTTTGGAAGCGTTTGTGACTCACAGTGCTTTGTCTGGGTATTTTTTTTCCCTGCATATATTTTGCTTATATATTGTGGTTTATATTTTTATTTTTTATGAGTTTTCTGTGTGTATGAGAGTATGGTTCTCAGTGTCTGTATGTGTTTCTTGTGGTTTTTCTTTGGCTCTTTTCTTTCCCAATTCTGGTTTGTTTGTTTTCATTTCTTCTCCTTCTCCTTCTCTTTCTTCTTCTTCTTCTTCTTCTTCTTCTTCTTCTTCTTCTTCTTCTTCTTCTTCTCCTTCTCCTTCTCCTTCTCCTTCTCCTTCTCCTTCTCCTTCTCCTTCTCCTTCTCCTTCTCCTTCTCCTTCTCCTTCTCCTTCTCCTTCTCCTTCTTCTTCTTCTTCTTCTTCTTCTTCTTCTTCTTCTTCCCTCCTCCTCCTCCTCCTCATCATCATCACCATTTTAGATACCTGTTTTTTATTGTATTGAGAGAATGAAAGAATGGGTGTGGATTTGGATTTGGTGGGGAAATGGAGAGGATCTGGGAGGTGTTGGGGGAGGGGAAACTATAATATGAATATATTGTATTTAAAAAGTATATTTTCAATGAAAAAGTATTTCCCCTACTACTGGAAAAAAAGAAAGGAAAAAATAAACTTGTCAAGACCTCATAGAGAAAATAAGACATGAAAAAGAAAAATTTAGACTTTAGAAAATACTTAAATTGGACTCCCAGAGCTCCACCCGGGGCCTAGCCATGGATCTCTGCATCCAGATCCCTCAGTAGTTGGATGGGGATTCTAGCACGACAATTAAGGTGTTTGGCCATCCCATCACCAGAGTAGGTCAGTTCGGGCTGTCTCTCGACCATTGTCAGCAGTCTGTTGTGGGGGTATCTTTGTGGATTTCTGTGGGCCTCTCTAGCACTTTGCTTCTTCCTATTCTCATGTGGTCTTCATTTACCATGGTCTCCTATTCCTTGTTCTCCCTCTCTGTTGTTGATCCAGCTGGGATCTCCCGCTCCCCCTAGCTCTCTTTCCCTCGACCCTCGGCCTTCATTACCCCCACTCATGTCCAGGCTGTTCATGTAGATCTCTTCCATTTCTCCGTCATTGGGCGATCCCCGTGTCTTCTTTGGGTCCTGTTTTCCAGGTAGCCTCCCTGGTGATGTGAGTAGCAGTCCAGTCATCCTTGTTCCACATCTAGTATCCTCCTATGAGTGAGTACCAATTAGCGAGAAAGAGGAGGGTTTATATGAATGAGAATTGTTGAGACCAAGGTTGGATAAAGCACAGGGACAAATAGCCAAACAAATGGAAACACATGAACTATGAACCAATGGCTGAGGGGTCCCCAACTGGATCAGGCCCTCTGAATGGGTGAGACAGTTGATTGGCTTGATCTGTTTGGGAGGCATCCAGGCAGTGGGACCGGGTCCTGTGCTCATTGCATGAGTTGGCTGTTTGAAACCTGGGGCCTGGGGCCTATGCAGGTTCGCTTGGCTCGGCCTGGGAGGAGGAGACTGGACCTGCCTTGACTGAGTCTATCAAGTTGATCTCAGTCCTCGTGGGAGGCTTTGCCCTGGAGGAGGTGGGAACAGGGGGTGGGCTGGGCAGAAGGTGAGGGGGGCGGGAGGGGGGAGAACAAGGGAATCCGTGGCTGATATATAGAACTGAACTGTATTGCAAAATAAAAATAAAAATAAAAATAAAAGAAAATACTTAAATATGTGATGTGGTTGAGACAAAAAGATGAAAAATATTATAAGATGGTAGAGTGTCAAGAGTTGATCTTCTAGTGCTTCAACTTTTAGAAGCTAGGTAGAAAATACAATCATCTAGTACTAACTAAACCTGCAGGGACAGCAACAAATGGAACACTCTTTCCATTATAATTCCTGTATTTATTTGGACAAAATTTTTTGTGCATCCATTCTATTTAATCTGTGTTATCATTCACCAAAGATACAACTTTTGCTCTTGTACTCATGGAGATAATGGGATACGGAAGCACACACAGGAGAATCATGTAGATGCATTCAAGAAATTTTACATATAAATGGGAAACACAGAAAAGGATTCTCCATAATAAGGTTAGAAATAAGATATTTATCAAGGACAACAGTTGGATCAATTTCCCAAAGCTTAAGTTAATTAAAGAATAGAAAACTCTGCTAATCATTAATCAGGGAATCTGAAATTGAAAGGTGTGTACGGGATACAGGAACATACTTGAGATGAAAGAGCTTCAGCATTTACAATGTTTAGCACTGGGTGGGACTGTCTAATGATGTTCCTCAATTCTATGGTGACCTGCTAGGTTGTTAGGCAAGTCATGCCTCATACTTAATATTTAGAGGACTCATTTTTAAACTGTGTGAAATACAGACCATAAGACCACAGTGAACCAATGAAACAATTTTAATGGTTAAGTAGTAATCACTAATACCTTGAAATAACAGGACTACGAGGATCAAAATGACAATGAAATCATCAAAATTAAAAAAAAAATAAGTACTTAAAAATAAAATATAAAAACTGTAGAGGTACTAAGTTCTATATATAAGTATTTTAATTTGCCTAAATCTTTGGAAATGTGTAATACAATAACTTCTAACTTAGATAAGACAAGAAAGGGAGAGCAGGGTAGTTATCTTGATTGTGGTCTCATAAGTAGTCACTGGAAAAGCCAGGATTCAACTTACATGTTTTAGTTACTTTTATGTTATTTTAACAAAACATCTGACCAAAGAAATTTAAATAAGGAAGAGTTTGTCTCCAACTTTGAGTATTCAGTCCATCATGACAAGTTATACATGACAGCAGGAAACTAGCACAGCTGGTCACACAGTGTTTACACTGAGGAAGAATGGAGACCAGTGTTCAGCTCTCTTTTGACATTTATATTTAGTCCTAGACTACACCAGGCCACATAGTTTCAATCACAATAGGATTTCATCTTTCCTTCCTGCTTGTTAACTTGTTCTGGAATTACCTTCATACAGACTCTCAGAGGTGCATCGCTATGGTGATTTTTAATCCCATCATGTTGACAATGAAGATTATTCATCACAAGCTTGTTATTTCCATTGTACAAAAGAAAATATGTGTAAGTCTTGACATGCTTTGGATATTGTGGCACTGAGGAAGAGGTTGGTGAAAACTAACATGGCACTGTTTTGTTCTATAGAGTGGTGGCATTGTGTAAGATACATGATCAATAATCAAAATTAAATAACTTCACCTTTTGATTACCATTACTCATGAAATAGTATGCATCTTGTTATCTAATTAAAGTATTGTGACATTTTGCAAGTTTCCATTGTAATTCTAGAGATAAGAAAATAATTGTAACACTTTAAAAAGAAATATCTCAGGTGCTACAAGATGTTAAAATCTTTTAGGTATCAACAAAATGGAGAAACACTAACACTCTTTTGATCATGCCAAATTTATGTACTTAGATAGTGAATCTGTTATATAAATCCCATTTCTGTGGCAAGATTGTAATATACCCTACCATATCCAGGAATTTTCAGACCTAGATCTGACACAGAGTATGGGTAGTTTACTAAGCACTTAATGAAACAGCATTCCATATCATCTTATCTCTGGTACAGCTGAACAAATTTTGGAGTTCAAGAAACTAGAAATATGGCACAGTCTTGCCTTAGATTTTTGTCATTTAAATTAGTCCTATATCAGGGTCTAGAGTGAGTGATGAGAAAGGGGTTATATATGGCCCTGTAAATCAGAGTCATTACTATAAATACATCCACAGAAAATAGCTCTGGGGATAGTTTCTAAGATGTAGCAAAGTGAAACTACAGATACAGGTATTGAATGAGATATACACCCACTATGTCAGGAAAGTTAAACATAATTATTTCAAAGACTTAAGCAATTCTTCCTTGTCTCATCTTCTAGTACATTTCCAGCTTGTTAGAAATGAATAGGGGCTATTCTTTAAGTATCAAATTTAACTGAGCAATGACCTAGAATTGAGAAATTACACTTTGTGCTTTAGATAAATTGCAAGGTCACACTAGACCTCAAAAGTGGCAACTAAATGAGTTTTACTTAACTGCTGTCATTTGGAGTAGAGATGCAAAATCAATCATTCCATCTTGCCCAAAAGACTAAGCTGTTGGGGTCTGCATTTAGAACCAAAGAAGATATGTTTGCCTTATTCACATAAGACAAATTGTAAAGTCTTCTAAATAATCCATTCCTTTGTTCACTGCTAGAGATCCACAATATACCTTGCCCTGTCGTTTTCTAATTCCAGTTTCTTGGCTGTTGGGGGTTTTATGTATATAGCAGCATATAATATTTTATCAGACTTGTAGCTATATTCATTATATCTGATGGGCTTGTCTCTGAATTGTAGCGAGAAATCATGAAGGCTATAAATTTCTATCCTAAGCATATTAAAAACAAAGTTCTATTTTACTTGAAAAACCTGTTCAAAGTTTTGATCTCTGACTTTATCCAAATTGAGAATGCAATTTCTTATTCACATTCATTGTATTTTTACTATCATATGCTTCAATCTCTTGCTAACTAATCATCCTACCTTTGTACTTCTTTGAGCAGCCCTTTGCTTTCCTCACTTGTGTGGAATCCCTCATCCCTGACTCCCAGCCCATTCCCATATTTAAGTGTCAGCTTACAAAACCTAGAAACACTTACCAAGAACTCTCAGTGGCCACACCTAGCAGGATCTCAGAAAAATTCTCTATCATGCAACATGTAACCACCATATCATCCTAAGAAGTAGACAGGTTAACAGAAATCATGGTACTAAACACACACTCAACAAAGACAAGATTGGATATGAGTGCTTAGAATTATAGTCGTCCCAAACACAGATGCATTAGCTAACAGCATAAAAGGAAAATCAATAACAGCCATGACAATATGAGAGCCCAACAACCCTATCAGAGTAGGCCTTGAAAATGGCAACAACAACAACAAAAAAATTCTAAAGATCTAAAGCATAAGACAAGGACCTTAAAATGACCTTCATGAAAATGATAAAGGTCCTTAAAGAAGAAATGAATACATTCCTTTATGAAATCACAAACAAACCATGGGAGGAAATTAATAAAACAATTGAAGACCTGAAAGTGGAAATAGAATCAATTAAGAAAACTCTGAGGAAAATCTGGAAATGAAAAATTTAGGAACTAAAACAAGAACCTCAGAGGCAAGCCTCACCAACACAATATGAGATGAAAGAATCTCAGGAATGAAGACACAATAGAAGAAAATGTTAAGTCTAAAAAAATAATCATGATACAAAATATATAGGAAATCAGAACATCATCAATAAACCAAATCTAAGAATAATAGGAACAGAGGAAGAACAAGAAACCCAGTCAAAGGCACAGAAAATACTTTAGACAAAATCAGAGGAGTAAGAACATACAGAACCTAAGAGAGAAAGGACCAGAAAAGAAATTCTACTAGGCACATAACAATCAAAACACTACACATTGCCGGGTGGCAGTGGTGCATGTCTTTAAGTCCAGCACTCCGGAGGCAGAGTCAGGTGGATTTCTGTGAGTTCGAGGCCAGCCTGGTCTACAGAGAGAGATCCAGGACAGGCACCAAAACTACACAGAGAAACCCTGTCTCGAAAGACAAAACAAAACACTAAACATAATGACCAAAGAAATAACATTAAAAGATGCAAAGGAAAAAGACCAAGTGATATAAAGGCAGACCTAGAATAACATCTGATTCTCAATGGAGACCCTAACAGACACAAAGGCTGGAAGAAACATTGTACAAACTAGAAGTGACAAAAGACACCAGCCAAGAATACTGTAACTAACAAAACTTTAAATTATAGTCAATGGAAAAAATAAGAAATTTCATGATAAAACCAAATTTAAGCAATACATTTTTATAAATCCAACCACATAGAAGTTGCTAGAAGGGATACTCCAACTAAAAATTTGACCATACCCAAGAAAACACAAAGAATAAATAGTCTCATGACAGCAAATCAAGAAATGGGAAATCCTGAAACACACCACCACCACCTCCACCACCAACAGCAACATAACAAGAATCAACAAACATTGTTCATTGACATCTCTCAAAATCAATGTTCTGAATTTCCCAATAAAAAGGCACATACTAACAGAATGGATGTGTAAATAGGACCAAACTTGCTGCTTCATACAAGAAGCATACCTTAACATCAAGGATAGACATAACCACAAGGTAAAGGATTGTGTCAGAAAACTTATTGCAAGAAACATATACGCTTTGCAATACATGGGTTGTTAAGGTACTGTTTTAAGTTTCCACCCACAATGGCACTTACTTTTAGCTGTTACTTCCCATATTCTTCCCTTGCCCCCTTTTCCTCACCCTCCTCATCTAATCCTCCAGTTCCAGTACCCTCATACATCCAATACCATCTATTCTTCTTCCCGTTCTTGGAAGATCTTCCTCCTCCCTCATCCTTTACTCTATACCCTTAGCTTCTGTGGTTCTTCAGATTTCAGCTAGTTTAATCTTTGACTTAACAGCTGACATCCACATATAAACAAATACATACCACATTTAGCATTCTAGGTCTAGGTTACTTCACTAAAGATTTTTATTTTCTAGTTCAATGAATTTGCCTCTGAATTTCAAGACTACATTTTTTAATGGCTGAATCATGTTCAATTGTGTAAATGTAGCATATTGTCTTATCTAATTGTTCATCGATGTACATTTAAGTTGTTTCCAGTTTCTGGCCATAATGAATAGAGCATCAATGAACATTGTTGAGCTACTGTCTCTATAGTAAGATGAGGCATTCTTTGGGTATATACCCAAGAGTGAAATAGCTGGATCTTAAGATAGTTTGATTCCTGTCTTCCTGAGGAGAACTGCCATACTAATAAGTAGTTATATAAAATATAAGACTCTTACCATGTCTTCTGGCTGTCTATTTTGTCTCTTTTGACTTTTATTGTCTCATTTATTTATTCATTCATGTTACTTTGAGTGGTAGTAATTCATCTGAAGTCCCTATACATGCCAGACCAGCATTTCCTCACTATGCTGCATTGTCTTTTTTTCTCCTGTCTTAGAATTCCCCTGCAACTCTTCCACAGGAAAGGACTGATTTTAAAGTATACAGTAATTTAAATTTGTTTATACATGAGAGATTTTTAAGATGTTTTTAGTATCTGATTATATTATGTCCTAATAATAACATTTAAATTTTCAGCAAATTATCCATATTGTTACAATTTTAAACCTTCATTCTCATGAAATGTAGTACTTAGTCTAGTGTAATAATGATACTGTATAGATTCATTTACTTCCTGAATACACTTAGGCTCTTTATAAATCCCATATAATCTGTAAGTTCTCGTTTTAACCTCCAGATTCTCTTAACAATAAAGAATGAATCTTTTAATTGTTAAATTATAATTTTCATGAAGAAGCATTTCATGTACTAAATCAATGTAGAGTTCATTTTATTTCATTTAGTTTTAATAAATTTGATCATTTATGGTGCTGGGGGTCAGAGCCAGACACACACATGCTAGGCAACAGCCCTACCCCTGAGCTTTGCACCCAGCCCTTGTTTACATTAGACATATTCTTACTTAATTTCTCAGATTTGTCTGAGATTTATGATCTTTCTGACATTGTCTTCTGAATGCTAGGATTATCAGTTTTCACTGCCATACCTACTTTACACACACCTTCTATACATATACTTAGGAGTGTGTGTTGTGTTAGGATATTGTATAGATACTTGTTTAATATTGTGACCATTGCTTATATAAAACAGCCAGAGAAATCCACTTTATTCATCCTGGAAGATAGTTTAGCATTGTATTCTGATGTATCTAAGTTTAGGAGGTCTTTAAGATAATTTTCTATTAAATTTCTGGACTTCTAGATGCAAATTAACAATCACTGGAATGAAAGCTTCATATTTTTGTGTTCACAGATACTTACCAAGGAATTTAAAGGTTCTGCTTTTGCTATTTTCAAAGTCTATCCTAATCCTGGGAAAACAACTTTAATATTTCATCGTTTCAGAATTCTAGCTGCCTTTGCAGTACTCATTTCCATGCATTATGGCTATGGGAGTAAAGCACTGAAAACAGAACTCAGGAAGCTTAGCCTTAAAGTCAGGCAGTACCTAGAAAAGTGATTGCTCTGCAGCTACACAGTCTATTTTCTAGCAAACACTTGGATTCTGAAGATCAGTTCAGCTTAACAGCTATGGCTAGGTCAGAGTTCCCTTCTCTGCCTAATTAAGATTGGTTCAGAGCACTAAGGTCTCTGACAACCCTAAAGTTGCCTTCCAAGCCTCTCTGAACTTCCAAGCCTCTCTAATCCTCTGCCCTATAAGAACAAGTGCCAACAAAACCTAGTTATACAGATGTGAAATAAACAGAGTGGAGTTTTAATCACTTAGGATACAACTTCTGATGCATTTTTAACAGTGATAGCTGTTAGTAATAACTGTTTTTAAAGAAAAATTCTTTTTGACAAAATTTGCCTTTCCTAATACAAGATTTTGTGGGAGAACTTCTTGGTAGGCTTTTACTAGTTCTGACCTTAATATCTTAATAATCTTCTCTCTGGAAGGTACTATCAGTTGAAGGGATAAGATACATCTACAAAGGGAATTATATGAAATAATGAACAGGTAAGTAGATTGAGTCATACGAAATACTTTTGGAAGTGCGCTGTCCATCTGTCCTAGCATTTGTCTGTTCACATTAGAAAACTATCTCTTACTCTGGATCTTCTAAAGTTAGAAGAAAAACAGCCACTCTTGCTTCACTAAGCAAGAAATTGCTTTCATTAAGTTAGAAGTTACTCTGCACTTTATCTTCAATAGCTATCCAACTTTCCAAACTCACTCTTGTGTTGTCTCTGACTTGATTTGATTCCCTCATTGAATCCCATTCTTCCCTTATCACTTTAGATCTCTGTGTAGTCAGCTCTGTGAGACAGCTATCTTTCAATTCTGATACTGCTCTATTCATCTTATCTCTGTGCAGAGAATGTCTGCATGAAACAACCAGCTTTGCTATTAAATATACATGAGGAGCCTTCACGTGGATTCGGCAGAAGTCTGTCTGCTGGAAAGAGATTGCATTTCATTCCCAGGCGTTTGGGGAGTGGATTATTCATCATATTTCCTGGAACATGATGGCTTTTAATAAATGATGAGTCTGTGTCTCATGGTTTTAAGTTCATGAGCTGAGCTTTGCATCAATACATATTCACTGGATCTGGCTCTGACTTACGCAGAATTCCTAAGTTAGCAGCATTACTAAACCGCTTACCTCAACAAATCTTTTAGAGTCATATGATATACTTGAAATCTTTTACTATGAACATTTACGTTCTTTAAAAGATCTTCTTCACCAAATGCAGAATGACCTGGACTTCTCAGAAATACTGCAACTACTTCAGAGTCTTCACTGCTAGCACAATTTTGCAGTCACCTAGGCATGAAGAGGGTGAAGTTAGGATCAGGCAAGTCTATAGGCAAGAAGAAGATATTGTTTTGTTTGGAGGCTATGCTCTAAGAACAGTAGCATTTGGGTCTTTGACTATGTTTCTGTGAACCTCACGCAAGAAGGAAGTGAGAAGTGAATGTGAATGCACAGGAAGAAGCTTTATTTGTTAAATCCAATCAAAAGATATTAGTAAGTGGATACCAACCTAGCACATGCAGCTGAATACTTTGATGCTATTACATATTTTCCCAGTGAGTGTTGTAGTTCAGTCATTCTGTGTGCTGTATACTTTTTATTATGTTGATAATGGGTTCTACTTTTTATTGAATGACTTCACATCAGGCAAAAATGTAGGACTAGAAATACAGAATAACAATATTCATAGCATATATGGCATTTTCAAGGCAATGAAAAACAAGGAAAATTAAATCCTTATAATATATCATTACAAATGCTATGGAAAAGCAAGCATTGAGCTTTATGATGGTGGTGAATCATCAAGCAGACGTTTACGTTACAAAATCCTTCCTTGACATGAGATTTGGGGGCTATGCTTAAAAGGACATTATAACATTTGAACTCAACAAATACCCTTTGTATACATTAAAAAAATAGCCAACATGCTATTATTCTAGCCTAGGATGTATTTTACTCTCCAGGTAAGATTCTTGATTTCTATTTAACAACAGTACCAGTAAGGCTTTATTGTTCTCTAGTAGATTCCTCTTCACTGGATTGCCCTGAGGCTTGTGGACAGTAGAAGACATTTTATTTTGCCCTCCTTCCTTCCCTCTTCCCTCATTTCCTCCCCTCCATGCCAGCTTCCTCCCTCTCTTTCTGCTCACAGTTGTAATAGTTTATTATACTTGTGCACTCTAGGCAAAAGATCAAGCATGCAGCTATATGACCCAGTAAGAGAGCATATTCAAAAAATAAATTCATCACATTTCTCACATTTTGAGCTGCTTTTTTTATTTAGACTGTGTGGTTTGATTTACTGTATATGGATTATTGTCTCATAAGTTATTGTTTCTGTTTTATTTTTGTTGCTCTTTGAATTTTTTGAAGGGTGTGTATTTTGATGGAGAATAAATACAGACCTCGCATGTGCTTAGTGAGTGATCTACCAATGGCTTTCATCCTCAAACAAATTGTATTTATTTATTTATTTATTTTAATTTTATAATTTAATTTAATTTTACATATCAGCCACAGATTCCCTTGTTCTCTCCCCTCCCCCGCCCCCCCCCCCCCCCGCCCTTCCCCAGTCCATCCCCCATTCCCATCTCCTCCAGGGCAAAGACTCCCCTGGGGATTCAGCTCAACCTGGTAGATTCAGTCCAGGCAGGTTCGGTCCCCTTCTCCCAGGCTGAGCGAAGTGTCCCTGCATAAGCCCCAGGTTCCAAACAGCCAGCTCATGCACTGAGGACAGGTCCTGGTCCCAGTGCCTGGATGCCTCTCAAACAGATCAAGCTAATCAACTGTCTCACTTATCCACAAATTTTATTTTGAGTAAGGATCTCCTTAAGATTCCAAGGCTTGATTTGACTGACGATGTAGCTCAGGAAGACCTTGAACTTAAGATTCTCCTGCCTACACTCCCAGAGTAGGAGAGATTACATGTCAATTCCATGCCACCTATTTATTTTGTTGTTGTTAAAGACATAGAAAAGTAACTCAACCAAAAGTGCCAGACTACCTTTGAAAATAACTTACATGTTCTTATCTTACACTAGGCATACACAGCAATCAATAAATGTCATGTCATGATTTTTCACCTTTTAAATAATTTGAAAACCTGCGAATAAATTAGTTTTAGTTTATATATTGAGCTTTAATACTTACAAATTCCTTGACTTGATATGCATGTCTATTGGTAGTGATGGTTAGTATTAATTGTCAACTTGATAGGATCTAAAATCATTTAATAGACAAACCTGTAGGCATATTTATGAAGGAGTTTATAGACTTAGATAATGAAAGTGAAAGACCCACCTTAAGTGTGGGCAACATCATTCCATGGGCTGTGGGCTGGGAATAAATAAGACAGAGAGTTCAGCATATAAACTGTTTTGCATGTAATGGGGACCTCAGGTCAATAGTAAAAAGCTGGGTGTGATGTCATATGTTTGTAATCTCTCAGAGGAAGGTAGAGATAGGGGATACAGAGTGCTCACTGGCTAGTTGGTGTAACCAATCTGTGAGTTTCAGATTGTCCCCCCAAATAAGGTGAACAGTGATAGACTCCAAAAGTCCATGCCTTGCTTCCAAATCACACACATTGCATGTATACCTGCACACACATGAATCACATACATACACAAGTGAATGCACACACACACACACACACACACACACACACACACACACACAGTAACTGAGAAGGGACATTTACCTCTCTTTGCCTCCTGACTGTGGGCACAATGCTACCAACTGCCTTATGCCTCTGCTTTCAGGACTCCTCTCTAACAAAACAAAAAGACAAAACAAAACAAAATCAAAATCAAAGCAAAAGCAAAAGCAAACAAATGAAAAAAAAACAGAAGAGGAAAAGGAAGAAGAATCTTGTCTTGGAAGCTGTAGTGTGGTGCACTGAGACACACAGTGTCTTAGTTTGTATTTTTATTACTGTGAAGAGACACCATGACAATGGCAACTAAAATAAAGAGAACATTTAATTGAGGGGGGCTCACTTACAATTTCAGAGGTTCAGTCCACTATTATCATGACAGAAAGTATGGCAGCATGCAGGCAGACATGGTACTAGAGCTGAGAATCCTACATCTTTCAGGCAACAGGAAGTCCAATGACAGTCACACTCAGGGAAGCTTGAGCAAAAGAGACCTCAAAGCCCACCCTCATAGCTACATACTTCCTCCAACAAGGCCACACTTCCTAATAGTACTACTCCCTTTGAGGGCCATTTCTTTTAAAGCACCACACACAGTTTACCCTTTAGTCTGTACATCCTTACTTGCAAGTGTTCATCACTACAGGTCATTGGTCTGGCTTGAGGCCTATGGTTTTTACTACCAATAATGGGATCTCACTGGGGCTCCTCTTGGATATCCTGTTCTGGGCCTGTGTCATGGAGATCCTGCTATTTTGGATCTGTTGGTTCATCCTTTTCACATGCTCCAAAAGTTCATAGATTCAGTGGATATTGGGGTGGACCAACTCATAGCCTTAGTTCTGGGCCTGGGTGGTAGACAGATTTGTTAGCTTGCCAGCTTTCCTTCATCATCACCACCCAAAAGAGCTCTCCACACTGCCTTGGCTAGCTCATCCAATTTAGCCTACAGCAAAGAACGCACCCAGTTCACCTGCTCTTGGGCCCTCAGATCTGGGTTCCCCTCACTCCTATTGCCAGAGGCAGCTCTACTGCTTTTCTCAGGCAAGGTGCAGGGCCCTCTCTCCTGATTGCGAGAGGAGGCATATGAGTCGGGGAGGTTCAGTTATCCTGCTCTCATGCCCTCAGGTCTGGCTCACTCACAATGTGACAACAGGGTCAGCTCTAGTGTTCTTCCTAGGTGGGGTACAGGGCCTGTTCTCCTGTGTGCTGTACCCGATGTAGGGCAGGGCTAGTTCTCTGATTCTCATCATCCCAGGCCCAGTTCTCTCACCTGCCACAGGTAGCAAGGAGCAGAGGGGGAAAGGTATCTTTCCCTCACCCATGTCACTGCATGGCAAATGGAAGGGTACAGCACTAGCTCTGTTGTTCTCATACCCTCAGGGCTGGCTCAGCTGTGTCACTTACAGCAGAGTCAGCTCTAATGTGCTGCCTAGATGGGAAGCACAGGCTGATTTCTCATGTGCTACCACTAGTCAGGGCTAGCTCTCCCATTCTGGTGCCCCCCCTTCAGGTGAGGAGAAAGAGGGCATCTATCCCTCATCCATGCTACCACATGGCAGAAGAGGGGGAGCAGGATCAGTTCTCTGCTCATGCTCTCCAGGGTTGGCTTATCTGCATTCTTGGATCACAGGTTAGGCTACAGTGTGGTTCCCAGTTGAGGTGCATGCCTATGGGGATGGATGGGGCCATCTCTTCAGAGTGTAGGGGTGAATTCTCCCCTGAGAGGTAGGAAGAGCTCACCTGCTATAATATCCAGCAAGGGTAGGACCAGAAATCCAAGGAAAAGTGAAAGGCGGGGCCTGCCAGTTCAGCACAGCATGATTACAATGACCACCATACTAACATGGACCATGAACATCACCACAGACCCAAGATGCAACAGAACCAAGGATCCAGACATGGCCCTAGGCAGCAACTCAGGCCCAGAGGCCACCATGGCCCGAGTGGCAGCACAGGTCCCTCAGATCAGCACTCTTCCAACAGCATCATGCAACCCCCACCCTGAGTAATCAACGTAGTTCCAGGTGGGTGGCCAGACCCCAGGCAACCACAGAGCCCTCTGTGGTAACAGGAGCCACAGACACCATCCCAGATCCCAGCCTCCACAGGGACATGGACCCAGATATGACTCTAGGTAGCATCCTGTGCCTGAACATCTCCATGGCTCCAGATGGCAGCACCCAGGACCACCCAGATAAGCAAGACCCAGGGCATGGCTTGGTTCTCAAACACCAACATGGTCCAAGATGGCCAGCCAGACCCATCTGATTCCTTCCCAGAGTTTCTTTCTCTGCTTAAAAGTCTTTCCTATCCTCTCTTGCCTAGCTATTGGCCATTCAACCCTTTATTAAACCAATGAGAAGGTGCTTTGGCAGAGACATATTTTCACAGTGTACAAAAAGATGATCCCACAACATTAACCCAAGCAAGCTCTTCTTTTCTGAAGCTGACTTCATCATAGCAATGAGAAAAGTAACTAATGTTCTAAGAGAACTGTGCTTTTACTCACCCACCACATAAAACCCAGAAATATTTGACAATGCCATAAAATAACTGTGGCTGTTAAGGTGGGGCTAGTGTGCTCCTATGATGACAAGGATGACATGAACATCTATGTTGCTAAACACCCTGTAATGCCCAAGGCAGCTTCTTTTAATGGAGACTTCCCAATCCCAGAATCTCAATAGTACCGCAGAGGTGTGTGTGTGTGTGTGTGTGTGTGTGTGTGTGTGTGTGTGTGTGTTTCAGCCCTCCAACACCTACCTCATCTCCCTAAGGTAACATAATTATCATCAACATTTATATTATTTCCATTAAAAAATTGTTTACAAGTCATGACATATCTAGACTTTGTGGGGATTTTAAAAAAATTATTGCAAATCAGGATAATAGAATCTGAATTTTTTGTGTTAATGATGAGGAATAAATCTTAGTTAAAGATTCTCATTTTTACACTAAAAGTTATTCCTCTATATAGTAAAGATATATCATCAAATTCTTCACTGCCTTCAGGATAATGTGAGGCTGCTTTATAAATGTTTTTTGGTTAATATTTGTTTTGGTTAATACTATGTAGATAACAGTACACTATACAGCACTCCTTGACACCTACAATGTTTACTCCTTTTAGATGATATGTAATCATAACATATCTTTCATCGGAGTAAAAAAGCAAACAACAAGATTTATTTGATATCCATTTTATACACAAACGATTTTCAGAAGAGATATTGTAACAGACATTTTTAAAAAATTATAAAAGGAAAGTGTGTTCAACATTACTGCTAAGAGAACCATGAGGTTTGATGTTGAACCTAATTCCTGAGAGGTTTGTCAAAAACAAGTGTGAACATTCCACAGTTACTGAGGTGCTTAGGAGGGAGACTGGTCATTGTGATCAAGCTCTGTCTTTCTCTGTCACTCTCTCTCTCTCTCTGTCTCTGTCTCTCTCTTTCTGTGTGTGTGTGTGTGTGTGTGTGTGTGTGTGTGTGTGTGTGTGTGTGTAAATTGGTCAGTGAAGTCAGGTTCTAAACATCACATGAAAACTGGCATCCTGAGGTGATACCTCCTTTCATAATCAAAGTATAAAGGATTGCTTCCAGTTTACTAAAAAAGGCATTTTTAAATTGGAGAATATTTTAATATCAAAGAATCAAGAACTATGTAATCACAAGATTTTTTAAAAGTAAATGTTCTAAGGAAAAGTTAATCAAGAACACAGAGTCAAGGAAATGTTTTGACGAGTAATGAGAACATTAAGAAAGCATGGCATGTAACTATGTACCATGCCTATGTCAATTAGATTAAAAGTCACACTAATTACTATAAACCTATTCAAAATTCTACAATGATATTGAATATGAATATGCAATGTCTATACTTGAATATTTACAACTGTCCATAGATTTAGAACGTTAAGGAAATAAACAAACTTATAAAAAGAAAAGATGCTGCCAGATTGGAAGATAAAATTTTTGGTAAGAGATGAAATGCACTTTTATTTACAAAACCTATATTACCCATCATCTGCCTTTGAGTAAAAGATGTATTTCCATTCCCTCTGTGTTACAAAATTTACCTTTCTATTTCCCAATATTTTCTTTATACACAATTGTCAAATGGACTTTCCTAATGTGGTAGGCAGAAACTCCAGTGGACTCTGTCGTTCCCCATCAATCACAGCCCCATAATGGAGCTTTCATTCCCTTTGATGTTACACAGACCTTGTGCCCATGACAAGGAGATGCCAGCTTATCTTCTTCTCATTAGGATTTGTCACAGCGAAGTTCACGGATGGCATGGTCTACCTTGTAGGTGGCCTCTGTTCTCGGGATTCCCTGTTACTGGAGAGAAATATGATATTCCTGTTTGCATTTGATACCTGCTATCAGGTGGGTTGTTCACACAGTTAAAGAATTAAAATGCTGGAAAAAGGCACACCAGGCACCGTGGGCACAGTACAAAGTGAAAACGTTTATTTACAAGTGTTATCGACTTATTGGTCAGAGAAGGGACCTCCATTGCCAGAGGGACAATGGACTGCAAATGAAATTTCATTTGGATTTTTTAACATACCATCCAGTAATTTCTTTGCCCAGCTCTTTGTTCTATTGATTGAAGGGTGTCTATGTCTGTCATCTATAGGAGGGATTGACACTCTTTTCTGTTATGGAGCTCAGAAATCATCGAATGATTGATTGACTGTGGAAAGACCAATCATCCCAAACCACTCTGCTCTTTGTGGTGTGACAGGTCAGGAAGACCCATCCCATGCAGGGGGAAATGAGCTACATTTCAGGGAAATAAAGTAGCCACAAAGAAGATCTTATTGTCAGAAGCAGAAGGCATTTAAACAGCATCAGAAGAAGCCCTGGAGAGGAGATCTCAGCAGTTACAAGCATTCCGGGCTCTTCGAAAGGGCCCAGGTTTGTTTTCTGGCACTCATTCAGCCCATCACAACTGTCTGTAACTCTTGGTGGAGGGGATCAGACCTCTCTTCTGGCTTGCTTGGGCACCAGGGAAACAAGTGGTGCTTAGACATATGTGTAGGCAAAGCATCCATACACACAAAATAAAAATAAACGAAACAAAATACCTCAAACTGTGGTTTTTAGCGTTTTCCATGGGCTCACATTTAGGGATTTGATGGTACCCTCATGCAATAATCAGAAGGGGAGACCTTGTAGCCGTCATCAGATGGAACTGGAACCAAGTTCTTCCTGTCATGTTCATTTCAGTAGAAAACAAAGAGTTCAGGTTTAGATATAGCCCAAAAGCTAAGGCCCTGGAGAGAGAACTATGCCTCACTGTTCTAACACTATGTGATGCACGGTTTGCTTAGCTTATGATGGTTCTAAGACAGCACTACAAAACGTACAAAATTCTCTTTTCCATGAATAAGTCAGTCTCTTTCCCACTGTAAAAACCATAATTTTTAACATTTTCATTTTTACTGGGTGTTTCTTTTTCTATTAATAGCTATTTTATCCCATGGCCTCTAGTAGTGATTATGCCAGGAAAATTCTTTACTTTCTCTGTGACTTTGCGCAATTAGCATTTGTGAGTCTCAGCCAGATGATTCTGCCCAGTACTCCTGCTACACTGCTACAGCAAGACACATCTCTGTGGATGTGTTTTATTTTCTTAGAGTAACATACTCTGTGGACCAACCTACAAGAGGATTTTACTCTTTTGACGGAAACATGAATTCCATATAATTTCCTCCTGAGTGCTGGGATTAAAGGCGTGCACCACCACCGCTCGGCAGCTTGGATTATTTCTAGCCAGCTTTTCTTTACTTAAAGTAGCTCCTCTACTTTCTGCCTCTGGGCTTTTATCTTTCTTTAATCCTGCATACCTTTCTTTATTTCTTATTCAGTAGCTTGCTGTGAAGATAGATGGCTGGTCCCTGGAGTCCTCTTACTTTCCTCACTCCAAGGTCTCTCCTTCTATCTATTCTCTCTGCTTGCCAGCCCCACCTATCCATTCTCCTGCCTTGCCATTGGCCATTCAGCTCTTTATTAGACCATCAGGTGTTTTAGGCAGGCACAGTAACACAGCTTCATAGAGTTAAACAAATGCCACATAAACAAAAGTAACACACCTTAAAAGTAACACATCTTAAAAAAATATTCTCTAACATTTCCACCATTTTTTTTATCTAAACAAAAATGATTTGTTTTAACTTTAACATAGTAAGACTGTATACAATAAGAACAATCAAGTAATGGTTACACTCACAGTGTACTGAATTCCAATTCATTTGTATATGGTACATTTAAAGAAAATACTCCATAATCCATTCTATCTTAACAAATCCAAAATTTTTTACCTAATAAACTTTCTATCATTTCTAAGGAAAACTGCAACTATAACTATCTAGTCTTCAACTCTATCAAAGGTACCAGAAGCATATATTATTTAAGTAAACAAAAAGTGCATTGTACACAACTTCCAAAAACTCTAGAAATGACAGGGGAAAGTGACTGACAAACTTGGCCAACATAGGCAGGAAAGTCTTTCAAATTTCCTGCCTCATTGTTTTCTCTAGAGTGCTTCATGCTGTCTGTAGAGGAAGCATCTTTAGGATCCCGGAGAGAAAATTTGAGATAATGGCCAAGTCCTGGGAAGACTATCTATAATTTTTGTTGATAGGTATCACCTGTCAAGGTTCAGGAGTTCTCCCCTGATCAAACTTGATCCATATTATTCCTGAAGGAAACCACAACTTCTCATTACCTGTGGGAAAAAACTCCAAAGCATATTTGATTTCCATTTGACAAATATATATTTTTAACTTCCTTTTTAAAGTTAAGCTATCCCTAAAGCATCTAGGTTGGTTCAAACGTGATCCATATTATTCCTGAAGGAATCCATAACCTCATGTCACCTGTGGGAACAAAATTCCAAAGCATATATATTCTTTTTACTTCCATTTTAAAGTTAAGATATCCCTAAAGAATCTAGGTTGGTTCAATTTTACAGTCCTGCTCACAATTCCATGTCTCCTAGCAGCTGTCTTTTGCACATCAGTCACCAAAAATTCAAAACCAACACAGCAACCTACAGGATCCAGAATCCCTGTGTATTTCCCATCTCTACATGGCTTAGTCTTTTTTTTGTTGTTTTATTATTTTACTTCTCTCTTTAAAGACTTTATTATTTTTAAAATATTTATTTCTATGACTGTCCATACCTTTATTTCTTTCTTAAACCTATGCCATTGTTAAACACACTGGAACCTTTTTAGGTTTTGTTGTTGTTGTTTTGTTTTCATCTGAACCTACTTTACTGCATATTTCTAGTCTTTTTTGACTTCAGGAGCAAACTTTAGACTGCTAACTGCACCTGGATCATCCACACAGCTCTCTTGGCTGGCTCTGCCCGCTTCTAGGTTCATGAGAGCTAAGGTTAAAGCTTGCTGCTGGTTGGAGGTTTGCTTGATCTGGAACTGTATTCAGCCCTCCAGCTATGGAATACCAGTTCCCTGCACTGGGGCAGACATTTTTTACTTATTTTGTTTCTATTTAGCATGAAAAAAATGCTGTTTAAGTGCTCTGCTGTACAGCAGGTTTCTTAAAGGAGCCACATCTTTTTTTTTTTTTTCTTTCAGGTCGCTCAGGCTCTAGGAATATTGAAGAGCGCCATGTTGGTCAATAATTGTTGTCTTTCTTTATGACTGTTGTTGCCTTTTAAGCCAAGGCTGTCCTTATCAGCAACTGTGTAACTCCACAGCTACCAGCAGTGGTTCCAAAGCAAAAGCCACAGCCTGAGAAGATTCTGTTCCCTCAGGAACCATCTCTTTCAAATCTACCAAGGGAACTTATATAAATCGCTATCCCTCTAAAGAACTCAAAATTCAAAGGTTGAAATGGAATTATAATCCTCAGAGAGGTTGAATAGCAAATTGTTCACCTCCTCTCCTTCCTCCTGTCTCCTAAAAGCCCTCATCCTTCTCCCAGGCCCCACTTAAAAGCCCTTCTCCCCTGGCTTCTCCTTACCACTTCCTGTCAGCTAGTTGCTGACTCAGCCCCATGATTCCAGGTGAATTTCATTTAATCAAACAAATGTAACCCATCTTTACATCATTAAACAAATATTCCTGAGCTTAAACAAAAGTAACACACCTTAAAATGATATTCTACAACAGTAAATCTTCATAGGCTCTTCAAAATTTCTAGAGAATGAACATGTACACACATTCTATGAAACTGTAATGACAAAATGCAAATGTAAATATGACAATTAAAAATATCAAAAGGTGGACATCCATTATGACCTATGTGCCAAATCTCTTCACAAATACAAGCAAATTTAAATATAGAAAGGACTGTCACCTTTGAAGAAGTAAGATTTATTCCAATGTAAGATTATTTAATAAACTAATGAAATTGAATAAACCAATGAAAAATCACTTTATTAATTTATTATTAGAATAATAGAAAAAGTGTTATGATTACCTAAATAAATACAGGAAAGGCATTGGACCAAGTATAATGACTTTTTGTAACATTCCACAGACTGGAAATTGAAGGGAAATTTTTCCACCTGGTCACAGTTACTCTGCCTCCGGAGTGCTGGGATTAAAGGCATGTGCAATTGTGCTTCCTGGCCAATGAGCTAAGTTTTATCTCCATGACCCAAATAGATAAAGGATGAACCCAATCTGCAGGATGTTCTCTGACCTACACCCACTTATCCTAGCATATCGATACTCACCTACACCCACTCACAATATAAATGAACAAAAAAAAAACTAGATGTTTTTTAAAAGGCAGAAATGCTTTTAAGTCAAGACCAGGACCATACCCTTGTCACTTGTTTTTGAGAATGTACTGGGGTTTTAGCAAAGGTTCATAAGCAAGAAAATGATAATTATAGGTTCTCTATATTCAAAACACCTAAGTGATTATTTTGAAAAGCCTATGTAATTTATTATTTGTTGTTGAATGCAATAAGCAAGTTTAGCAGTATTTACAGTTTAATCAGTCTACAAAAATCAATTAACTGGATTAGAGATGAATAATTCACATTTTTAATTAAGAAAATAATTTTGTTTATAATACATAAAACAAAATTCTTATAATAAATTTATTGAAAGCAATATATGCGTATATATATTGAATTATATATATGAACACATACACACACATATATATTGAATTAGAATTGCTGGAAATGGTTCTAAAGTCCTTAAATAAATAGTTGAGCACTGTGGTCAATGGGTTGAAGCACTTAATATCATTAAGGTAATGATTCCCCTAAATGATCTGAACATTCAACGAGATTTCTATTAAAATCCCATCTCCTTGACAGAAATTGACAAACTGTTCCTATAACTCAGAGACCTGAGTAGATAACAAACTGGTCTATCGAAGGGAGAACAGCCAAAACGTCTCGACAAAGACAATGCTAAGTGACTCAAAGTGCTTTCCTTTCAAAGGCGTAGTGGAAAGTGACAGAAAATGTACCACAAAGTGTGGAAGTTTAGCAAACGGATTGCTATGAGCTAAAGATACCTGACAAACAGAAGATGTAAGAACTGCACTTTAACTCATCTCACTTTTTCTCTCTCAATAAAGTATAGTACAGCTCCTCCCCCCCCCCCCATGTGAATATACTGTCTATCTGTTAGGAGACAAAGGAACACTTCTCAGTAGAGTCCTGGAAAAAAAAAATTAGTAAGATAGCCTCTGTATAATAACACCTTTCCTTCTTTATTTTTTATAATTTTTTAGAGTTTAGTTTATCAAAACAGTTTCTCTTTGCACTGTGGTGGAATACATTCAAGTTTCTCAACTCTTTGAATTTGCACATTCTTACTATGTCTCCTGTGTTCAGTTAAATTTATGCATACTTGTATGCCTTTTTCTGTTGCTTGTCCATCTTATCTCAATTTGATTTTTAGGTCCATCTTAGAAATCTTATAAGAAAGTGGCCATGATTTGCTTCCCCTGAAATTTCAACGTCCAGCACTCAAAGCAGAATGGCTTTGCCACAGATAACCACTGAAGTAGGAAGAAGAAGAGAGGAACATCTGTTTCTGTGATCACTTGGTATTTCCTAATAGTGCTAAGGTCATTCAATTGGAGAAACAGTAGCATTTTCAGTGAATGGTTAAGAGAACACTGAATGCCTCCCTGCCAACGAATGATGCTGGGTCTATATCATAGTATGTTAAAATCAACTAAAATCAATCATACACATAATGATGGAAAAAACCTAAACTGTAAAACTATTACCAAAACATGGGAACCAATGTTTGTTCTTGGAGGGTTCAGTAGTTTTTCATGTCTAAAAGTATAAGTTTAAGTGGAAAATGAACAGAAGTTCCTTGAGTTGTAAAATTAACTGCTTTTGTACTATAAGTTATGACAATAGAAGTTTGAAGAGAGTAAAAATAGGAAGTACAATGGAATGGGAGAAATCTTCACAAATTATGCATCTACCCAGGAAGCGATGCTCAGAATAGACAGACAGTCCCCAAACCAATACCTATCAATGTGCAATAAACTGGAATGAGGAACTGAGAAATTCTGGACCTGAAATATAACTTTAATCATTATTAAAAGTAAATATAGCCACAAAAAGGACAAGAATGCACATGATTTGTTTTTGAAATATCTAGAATCATCAAACCCATGAAGACAAGGTCAACATCAATGAATTGTCATTGAAAGTGCAGTAGGTGAGTGAGGGGACGATGGTTATTGAACGGTAGAGTTGACTTATAAATGCTGAGGAATGTGTGTTGCTCTGATTGGTTGATAAATAAAATGTTGATTGGCCAATAGCCAGGCAGGAAGTATAGGTGGGATAAGCAGACAAGGAGAATTCTGGGAAGAGGAATGCTGAGTCAGGAGTTGCCAGCCAGACACAGAGGAAGCAAGATGACAAGGCAGAACTTAGAAATGTTACCAAGCCATGTGGCTAAACATAGATATGAATTATGGGTTAATTTAAGTGTAAGAGCTAGTCAGTAATAAGCCTGAGCTAATGGTCAAGCAGTTATAAATAATATTAAGGTTCTGAATGATTATTTTATAAGCAGCTCCAGGAGTGTGATTGAGAGAGATTTGTCCCAACCATGCACCAGGCAGGACACAGGAAATCTTCTGGCTACATATAAAGGAAAAGGAACATGGTGACATTGGATTTCAGCAGAATTTCTCCTCCACACAGTAAATAAGTTCAACAATTTTTAGTTTTGAAGTGGGTGAATATTTTGTTAATTGAACTGTACATCAAAATAATACAAGAAGACTGTATAAAACTTAATGCCTCCTACCTCATTTCCCCTAATATTCCTCCACATTATTCGTTAGATTTTTGTATCCTGACTTTTCTCCAGCATACAAGAGATTATAAACTCAAATAAGCACTTCACTCTTTGTTTAGCAGTTCATTAGCAATGAGGCTTTTTTCTGCCATGCTTTATATTTCATCATATTAGAGAGCTTGACATGTTGATTGTATTTTGTTGTTGTTGTTAAATTTGGTTTTGGTGTTGTCTAAATGTAAACAGTGCATTCTTATCACTATTACCCCCGTCCTTCCCCCTTTCTCTCTCCTGCCCTTATCAGGCCACACTCTTCTGTACAAGTTTGTCAGAGACCAAACATGGACCATGGAAAAGTACTAGCTAAGCCAGAGAACAAGCCCCTACCCTAAACCGGATGCCCCCAAAGATAAAGAACAGGTCAGGCAGGTCAGGTAGCATAGCAACAGAACAATGGGCCCTGACCAGTGACCTTACCACCTAGCAGCCTAACGACTTGCACGACTTGCACGACTTGCACGCGTAGCCCTTCACCTGCACGTAAGGCAGGTCGTGCACCCCTTCCCTCCTCTCCTCCCCCTCCCATGCTATATAAGCCTTGCTGAGGAGAATAAACTTTGCAGCTTGATCAGAACACACTGTCTTGCTGTCGTCCTTTCGTGTCTCCCCTGTCCCTCTCATTCTCTCCCACAGGTGGGTCGCCCCCGTTGATACCCCGCTGGCCGGGGCACAAGTTCCTGTTCCACTAATTTTTTTTGTTTTATTTTGAAATGCAATGAATTTAAACAGCATCATCTGTGTAGATTTGGAGACTGGTGGGTTCACTAGAAGTTACTTAAATGATGACAGTGGCTTTTCATTACCCAGAATCTATCAGTAGCTACTAGATCAATGAGGCCAGAAGAAGCTCTTGAACCCCTCCTCCATCTATGATTGACTGCTGAAAGTTCCTTCTTGTGAAAGCTCAGTGCAGGCAAGTGTAATTGCAATGAATTCATGATTAGAACATTTGCATCATGGCCAGAAGTTGACATACTGTAGATATTCAATAAAAGGTGTATTGACCACTACTTTTCCTTTTGTTTACAGTCCTTCCCATCATTCATTACATATAATTTATTGTAAATGAATTGTATTTTTTCCCCAATCATTGGTTTTCCCTCATTGGAATGCTGGTCCACAGGAGCAAAAATTTTCTTCACTTTTTCATTTCTGTCTATTTAAGCTCTAAAAGAGTGTCTATTTAACATGCATAATAAGTAATGGACAAATGAAAGAATGGATCTTGGATGCTTATACTAGGAAGAACACTTTTCATAATATGTAAGCATTCATAGGCAATGATAGATAGGTGATGTAGTTGCTTTCCCCAATTCATGTCTCTCTATTCTCTCTCAGTAGTTTATTCATAATAATAATATTTTAGTCTCATCTTTCATAGAGAGCAATGTGTTTGTATACTGCTTAGATTCTGATATAACTGATTATGGACTTTTATTCATGGTTTCTCCAAGAATTACCTTTATGTTGGAGGTGGGGCTCAGTTGTAGAGTATATCTCCCGCATAATAAGTACCGGAGTTTGATTCCCATCAACACACCTCGATACGCACATATGCACATAATCTTTTAAAGAATTATCTTTAATATATGCACATTACTCTGCTTTTGTGCACTCTGTCTCCAGAACTAGCAGAGTTGAGTTCAGTTATGCTCAGCATAGAGCACAGTAAAGTTTATTAAATCTAGGTTAATCAAACCTGGGACAGTGGTATCAGCTTCACGTTTTAGTACCGCTAGTATCAGCAATATGATTATCTGCTAGGGACAAATCTTCAAAAAGTCACCACAAATAAGAATCCTTAATGCAACAGATAGTTTTAATGAATGAATCAATAACCTATAAATAATCAATTTTCATCTATCTTTGAACATCCAATATTTATTCCACTTCATGGTACAATATTAGCTGCAGATATTTGATAATTTTAAAACACATGTTGGCCGGGCGGTAGTGGCACACGCCTTTAATCCCAGCACTCGGGAGGCAGAGCGAGGCAGATCTCTGTGAGTTCCAGGAAAAGGCGCAAAGCTACACAGAGAAACCCTGTCTCGAAAAAAAAAAAAAACAAAAAACACATGTTCATTTGCCAAACTAAACTTTTGTCAATACTACTGTTATGAAAGACAATGAGACTCTGCAGTGGCAGGAAGACAAAGTTACACTCAGATGGAAAACAGAAGAGGATATTTGTGTATAACTGGGGAAGTGGGAAATGTGGTAATGAATAACAATGTAAAGATATTTTAATTAATAAATTGTTTCAATAGAACAGGTACAATTTGATAGCGCTTCAGAGTAGCAATATTTTAAGTTATAACACATTATATTTAGAGTAATTATTTGCAAATACAGGGTTTTTTTTTTAATACTCATAGCATAGAACAATTCCTGAAATATATCTAAGGGATAACCTCAATAAGGCTCTGGCTTCCATTTCTAGCTCTTTGAAAGAAAAGAAAAAAATCCTAATACAATGCATTGATAAAAGCCACAGAAACATCTTCATTATGTTCAGCAGCCAATCTTGGCCTTTTATGAGAATTGATGCATATTTATACATGTGGCTCTAACTATTGCCTTTAGCCATTTACTTTCGATGTCCTTCAGTGTGTGATGCTTATAATATAGTTCGAAAAAACAATATCCTAAAGAACTTTAAGTCTAGTAGGATAAAATATTTTATACAGATAATAATAATCCAGGAATAAGTGTGTTGAATTCTTTAAGAAACAATGGGATATGCATCTACAATGAGGTAAGTTGAGTTCACTATTGAAGAAAATATAGTGTGCCACTTGACCTCATATATCAAAGATAAGTGCTAAGATATGTTCTTTGCTAAGAACAAGTTAGGTTGGTGTTATATTTATCATCAAAACAATGATGTGTTTTATGGAGATATGCAATTGCAATAAATTGTTGAAAATATATTTTATTGCTATGATATTTCATTAACCACTGGAAATAGGACTGATCCAGTTCCCCTGCCTCAAGGCTGTGCTAGGTATCCCACCATGGGGGGCAGGCTTAGATCTGCCCCTACAGAATATACCAGGCTCTGCTGACTCCCCATGGCAGGCCTTACTTCTTGTAGGAGAAAATAGTGGGGGAAGAAGGGGGGTGGAGGAGGAAGGCTGGAGGAGCAGGAGGAGGAAAGAGGGGATCTGTGGTTAGTATGTAAAATGAATAAAAAACTTAATAAAATAGAAAATAGAACTGATATAGTTAACAAATATTACTATTTTATATCTAAGACAGCTCAGGTATCTATATGCCAAGCTTGGTTGTGTGAGTGGAAATGGCATATGCATAAGTACAAGGTAATAGATGATTTTCTTAATCATTCTCTTTGAAAACTAACACCTTTGCTTACCATTGAACTTTTATCAGAGGTTAATGTGGAAAGATCACATTCTTAGAATGACTATGGAACAATGGAGGGGATGCCAGGACTTTCTAGCCAGCAATGTCTGTCTATTTCTGTTTAGTCATTATTTCCACAATTATAGTCCCTACTTAAAGATTCTGGGAATTTGTAAGAAGGAACTGGTTGCTGATCAGCATGCAGATAAAGGCAACTGAGAAATGCTGGGAAAGAAAAAGGTGGTCCTCCTAAGGAAGAACACACTACCTGGTTGTCCAGCCCAGAAAGCACACATAAAAGTAATATTTTATGGATTGAACAGGTTGTATTCAGAAATATATATGTATATACAAATTGATATAAGCCCTCAAAAACAGTTAGTGAAAAAAAATATGAATTTGAAGGAAAACACAGATGAAAATATAGGAGGGCTTGGAAGGAGGAAAAGGGAGGAAGAACTGTTGTAATTATATTATCTCAAAAGTAATATAAAGGAAAAAAAAACAAAAAATGATTGCAGGAGTTAAATCATTTCTGATGCAAGGAAGATGACTAGAAATGATGGAGACCTTGTCTGAAGATTCTAAAAGAGTTGCTGCCTAACTAAGTAAAAGCAAGCCCTGCAATACAGATGTGATAAGAACCATTTCTAGAAAGGAAAGATTTGAGTGTTCTCATTCCCCTTTGTGTCTGTATAATAAGAATTGCTTTTTGTGTACTTGGCATCTCCTGAATAATAATTATATACAAATAAAAGTATAATACATATTCATATTATATCACACATTTATGCAACATATGTATCTTTGCTGATAATTCCAAACTCAATAGCCATTGCTTATTCAAACTAAACTTGTTTTTCTTTTTTTGACTTTTTTCTTTTATTGAAGATAGATTTTTCATACTTTATACTTTGACTACAGTTCAGTCTCCCCATATTCCACCCAATCTCCCCTCCAATGAAGGTGCTTACCATTTCTCTCTCTCTCTTTAGAAAACAAACAGACATCTAAGTAGCAATAATAAAATAAGATAAATAAAAAAACAGACAAAAGCAAGCAAATGAAAGACCCAAAGAAAAGCACAGGAAGCATAAAGATGCAGAGGTACACACGCATTCACATACTAAGGAATCTCATAAAAACCCAAAACCAGAAGCCAGCATATGTATACAAAGTACCTGTAAGACAAGAAAAAAAAAAAAAACAAAAACAAAATACTAAAAAGATGCCCTGACATAACATGTAAGACTAAGAACATCCAGAGATACCACTGAGTTCATTTTGTGATGGCTATCTGCTACTGTGTGTGGCCTACTCTTAACGGTGGTTTGTTTTACTGGCGAGACTCACTTAGGAGGAAAAAAAATGAGTTTTTTGTTTGTAGGTGGTTATCAATTGGAAATAGCTTCTAGATTGTGTTGTTAGAGTTTTTTTGCCTGGCCCACAGTCAGGGCAAATCTCTCTCACCCGCCAGTCCCAAGCCGCTCAAACCCGATCAAGTAAACACAGAGACTTATTTTGGTTACAAACTGTATGGCCGTGGCAGGCTTCTTGCTAACTGTTCTTACAGCTTAAATTAATCCATTTCTATTAATCTATACCTTGCCACGTGGCTTGTGGCTTACCGGTACTTTACATCTTCCTTGTCCTGATGGCGGCTGGCAGTGTCTCCCCTCCCAGCTTCCTGTTCTCTCAATTTTCCTCTCTGTTAGTCCCGCCTATACTTCCTGCCTGGCCACTGCCAATCAGTGATTTATTCATTGACCAATCAGCAACACATTTGACATACAGACCATCCCACAGCAAGATTGTGTATCCATTATTCATTTTAGCTCTAGTACTCGTCTGGTCCAGATGTGTGCAGCCCATGTGCATACAGCCACAGCCTCAATTTCATTGAGTTTGTACGTGTACCAGTTTAGTTGTGTCTAAAAGGCCTTGATTGCTTGGTATCTTCTCTCTTGCTCTTACATTCTTTTTGCCTCCTATTTCTGAGAATCCCCTGAGGGGAGAAATTTTACAAAGATATTCCTTTAGGGTTGAGGGTTCTAAGGTCTCTTACTCTCTGCATGTTGTCTGGCTGTGGGTCTCTGTATTTATTCCCATCTGCTGAAAGAAGTTTCTCTGATGATGGGTGAGCAAGGCATTGATTGATCTATAAATGTAGCAGAAAGTCATTAAGAGTTATTTTATTCCTAAGTTCCTTTAGCAAAACAGTAGTATTTGATTTCCTCCTAGGCCCTGGGCTATCTAGTCTCAGGTTTTTGGTCACTGAAGCTGTGTTGAGTATGGGGGGTTGTTTCTAGTGAATTGGGGCTTAAATCAAATCAAATTATGGTTCGTTTCTCCCATAAGCTTTGGGCAACTATTTGACCAGCATATCTTGCAGGCAAGTCACTTTCCTAGAACAAAGGGATAGAAGCTGTGTTGATGTTTATTTTTTCTCCTTTGGTACTGTGCAGAATACCTTCCAGTACCATAATTACTAGTCTAGAAGGGTGAGGGCTCTAGGTAGGTACCAGCTCAACTTCTCTGTGTTCGGTGAGTTGTGTAGGTCTTGTCTTCAGCAAAGGATCTTACTATAAGTGTGTGGAGAACCACCAATAATAGCTCTGGCAATAGACTGGGTTGCTTGTGGGTTCGCATAAGACCCCTTTGGACAAAAACATGATTAGATAAATACATTCCTGGTACTGGAAACTTCATTTGGTGACAACAGATGTCTAGTTGGGGCTTTATCTACTCTGTTATTTCATAATTTGTTTAGGTATCATTTATATTATGATACACACTGTGTGTGTGTGTGTGTGTGTGTGTGTGTGTGTGTGTGTGTGTGTGTGTGTGTAAACTTCTACTGCATTAGGTTCTATACAGTCCCTCAAATGGTCCTTAGTTTTAGCTGTCTCTCCCAGTATTCACTCTCTCACTGTTGTCTTACTTCTGCCTCCCCTTTGATGCTCCCATTCCACCACTCCATCCATTAATATCTATTGTCTCTCACCTTCCTAGGGAGAGGCATCCCTCCCCCCAGTCTCTCACTCTTTAATCTGTGTAATTACACAGATTTTAGCCTGTTTATCAATGACAATAGCTTACATGCACATACAACCAAATACATATATTTGTGTTTCCCGGTCTTGCGTTACTTCACTCAAATTGTTTTGTTCTAGTTCTATCCATTCACCTAAAATGTATAGATTTCATTTTTTAATAGCTGAGCAATTTTCCATCGTGTAAATGTACCACCACATTTTCTCTATCCATTCATCTATTGATGGACGTCTAGATTGTTTCCACTTTCTGGCAATTATACATAGAGCAACAATGAACATGGATGAGCAAATGTCTTTGTAGTAGGTTGAAGCATTCTTTGTTTATATGCCTAAGAGTAGTGTAGTGAGATCTTGAGATAGATAGATTCACAACTTTCTGAGGAACTACTACACTGATTTCCATAGTGCAAGTGCCAGTTAATATTCCCATCAACAAGGAATAGGTGTTCCCATTACTCCATATCATTGCCATCATGAGCTGTCTTTTGTCTTATTGATCTTGGATATTCTAATTGGTAAAAGATGAAATTGCAAAGTAGTTTTAATTTGCATTTTTTTGTTGATTAAGGATGTTGAACTTTTCTTTAAGTGTTTCAAAACTATTTGAGTTTCTTTTTTTGTTGTTTTAAAGTTTTTTTTTTATTCATTTTACATACCAACTACAGATCCCTCTCTCCTCCCACTCCCTCTCCAACCCAACACCCCCCAACCCCTCATCCCCTCCTCCAACAGGGTAAGTTCTCCCATGGGGGGACAGCTTAGCATGGTATAATTAAATTGAGGCAGGACCAAGCCCCTCACGGCTTTATCAGGGGTGAACAAGGGGTTCTACCATAGTTAATGGTATCCAGAGAGCTGACTCATGTACACTGCCAGGCGCCCTTCAAACAGACCCACTTACCCCAAGTGTCTTCCATATGCAGAGGAGCTACTGAGAATTCTGTTTAAATTTATCCCATTTTTCAACCAGGTTATTTGTTTTCTTCATGTCCGTTTTTTTTTTTTTTTTTAGTTCTTTATGTATTTTGGGTATTAGCCTTCAATTGACAGATAGGTAGTAAAAGCCTTTTCCCATTTTATAACTAGCAGCTTTTTTTGAATGATGCAGTATAGTTACAACTCTGCCACAGAGCTGTGGATGTGACTGGGTGATGGGCAGTGCAGGATAGGAGAGAGAGTAAAGTCTGAAGATTTCTACCTGCTTTCCTGGTCAATGTGGACAACAGGAGTGCAGGAGCACCTGTGTAACTTGATGGCTGAGACAAAGGAATGCGGTGGTGAAGAGGCTGTAGGAGAAGATCTGTATGGTCAGCTAGTGATAGGGAGGAGAGAGAAAAGGGAGTCTGCAGCAGGTGGTCAACTACAAGGCTGGATATGAGACTAGGGGATTGGATTTGGAGAGGGAATGAAGGTGTTAAGATTGCTTACCTGTTTCCCTGGACCTTGTTTTACTTTTTTTTTTTAAGAACATATTTAATTCTTATAGCTCTAACCCAAGGCAATATAAAACACTTTAACTACATCATAATGCTCATTGATTCACTTAGTAGTCAGTTGGTTGTTTCTCTGTTTAAAGCATCAGTGTCTTTATGATTTAGATCTCTAGTATTTGAGATTATACTGCACAATTGGGATTGCTTTGAGGACTTTATGAGCTAAGGCATATAATAATCTCTTATAGTTTCTTTCATGGTATGGGTCCCTTAGGCTATGGATAGATAATTCTTATGGAATTTTAGTAGTGAGAGTTGATGAAGAGGAATGGAACTTTCCAGAAATAAGAAGTTTGGGGACCTTCCTTAAATTCTACTTTCTTCTGTGTCTAATGTAATGCTGGCTTAGGAGATGCAGTGTGTAGCTGAAGTTTTCTCCAGTCCTGTCCAGCCCCATGTACACTGTAGCCACTTATAAAATAATCACTCAGAAGCTTATATTAATTAAAACTGATCGGCCATTAGCTCAGGCCTACCACTGACTAGCTTTTACATTTAAGCTCAGCCCATGTTCATCTATAAGTTGTCATGTGTTCCATGGCCTTACCTGTGTGCAATTACTTGCTGCTCTCTGGACAGTGGGCTGGCATCTCCTGACTCAGCCTTTTTCTTCCCAGAATTCTCCTTATCTGCTTATCCTGCCTTTACTTCCTGCCTGGCTACTGGCCAATCAGCATTTTATTAAACCAATGTACAAAAGCATTATCCCATAGTATTTCCCATTTTCTGTTTTTCCTACAGCACCTGGTATTCCCAGGTTGTCTCCCATCCAAGTAGTAACCAGGTTCGACCCTGCTTAGCTTCCTGGATCAGACGAGATGGGGCACGTTCAGGGTGGTATGGCTGTAGACAGAGCACTGTGTGGCAGATTTAACTTTTGCTAGGACAAAAAAAAAAGGTTTCTGGGATACACAATGCTGGATGGAGGCATGGACCCATTGCCTCCCAGAGTCAGTGGAGAGCATGGCTCCCTGAGCTGGACGTGAATTACCTCCGCCGTGTTGGGAAGCTGAATTTGGCAGAGCCAGCAGCCAAGGCTTCTGCTTCAGTACTAGCCACTGTAGTTTAAAGCAACAGATTCACAATAAGGCAGATTCAGTTGGAATAAGACTTTAAATGGTTTACAATGTGTGTAAAAATGTATATAGGCTTGGAAGAGAGAGAAAAGGGAATATAGACAGTTATATTAAAGAAATAGGAAGTTTTAAAAAACAAAGTCTTTAGAAAGAAAGTAAAAATAATATAAAAAATAAGCCCTGTAAAGATGGATATTACACAGAGAGAAGCGACTGAGAGACTCTAAGCCATTTGGCCTATGGCAAGGCAGCTTAGAGACATGTAGGAAATTCAAAGAGAGAGACAGGAAGAAGGCAGGAAGATATGTCAGCGACTGCCTAAGGAGCAACATATAACAGGACACAGGTAAAGCCATGGAACATATGGCAATACATAGATTAAAAAAATGGGCTAATTTAAGATATAAGAGCTAGCTAGCAGAACCTTGAGCCATAGGTCATTCAATTAATATAAGTCTGTGTGTGTTTATTTGGGACCAAGCAGCTGTGGGACATGGGTGGGAGAGATTTGGCAGGACTGGAGAAATCTTCTGACTACAGCAGTGCAGGACTGCTACAGAGAGCTAAGACACAGAAAAGTTAACATCGGCTCATTCCAATGTTCCCTCTGCATAACAACAGTCATTAGCTTCTTATTTTGAAATGTCTGGCAAACAGAGTTCTAAGTTAAATCAGGTACATAGACGACTGAGGGAAAATTGAAGTGTGCTGTCTAAGAATACAAAAGCCACTGAGAAGCCAGTTTTACCATAGCAACAAATAGAGAATGACAGTAAAAGGACAAACCATTGTTGAGGTCATAGTTACGGAAAACCTTGTTCAGCTAGCAACCACTAAAAATAATTAATATCACATAATCTTAGAAATGTGTTATATAATCATTTGAAATATTTAAAGAATATGCTACAAATGTAGTGACATTAATGTGATTATTAGAACTGGCTTCTGTCCTACAAATAAGCAAAATCATGACATCCTTTATTTAAAATTGACAAGCTTCAGTTAACTGAGATTTTCCCTTTAACTGATTTCCTTCAGAATTATGGGGCGTTTTTCTAATTTTTTCAGAATTACATGATTGTTTAATCCTAATTAATCTCCACTCTTAAAAGTGGATGCAGAAGAATGGGTATGCCCAGATTTCTGAGCATGCATTTATGCATGTGTGTCCACATGCATAGTACAGTACATGCACATTCATGCCAGTATGTGTGGATGCTGAAATCTCCCATAGTCTGCCTTCACTTTGCATTCCTTCAGTGAATGTTGAAAACCAACAGAAGCACCTGGTTACTATGATTTCTGCTCAGTAGAACCTGAGTTTGAGTGAACAGGTGGGAAAAATCAAAGAGTGTCACAATAACATCTAATGATTAGTCCTTATGTAGCAGTAGAGAAACTACAACAGGGTCGAACTTCATCTTTCAGCAGCTACACATCGATGATGCTCTTTTCAATGCCAGACCTCTCTAATAACTAGAGTTCTATCCTAGATTCCAAGTAAGAGAGAAAAAAGATAAGACTCCATGAACTTGTCCTCTGACCTCCACATCAGCACTATGGCCGAAACACCATCACAAACATCATTTTCACAAAGAAACAGAATAATAATGACTTAATTGTTTTAAAATATTTGATTCTATATTACATAATTATTAATAGCTCTCAATGTAGGGAAGAAATAAAGACTTTCTTTATCGAACTAAAACCTTTGTGACATTATAATTTACACCATAATGTTCTTCAATACATTTGGGTTATAGCATGAATTTAAAATTCATCTTTCAAACAACAGGGACAACCCTAATGGAATTAAACAAGTTTTATGTAAGCAGAAAGAGTCAAGACAAGGAGTTATGAGAGTGTTAGAGACCATTAGAAGCTGTGTTGATGGGCACTGGTTTCTGCCTCGTGCCAGTGTAGGTTGATAGGCATAGGCTTGTGGTTTATCTAAAAGAGACTGAACATATGCTCTTGCACTGCAGTGGAAATCTGCTAATATTTACTTTTAAAAACATTCGCCCAAGTTCAATAGAAAGCACAAATGTTCTACACTGCTTCCTACTCTGTGATGAGCAAAAATTTCCCCAAGCTGCTGTGAGGGCAGCTCAGGCTAAATTCTTGCAACAGTGAAAGCAGCCTAAAAGCGGTTATCTGGAATACATATCAGACAGAAACATCAGTCAAACAAACAAACTAATTAATTAATTAATTAATCCATAATACATCTACCACAGGAACAGGCAAGCATGCTACACCACATGTTTATGCAACAGACAGCAAAAATCAGGGAACGCATGGGTCTTTACACCAACTAGTGGACAGATTTGTTTCTCTGCTTGTATTGAGCTAAAAATGGTAGAGTTCCATAGATATGGGGGAAAATGTAGATGAATATGATACAACACATAATAACCAGGATTTAGATTCATTTCCTGATTAACAGCTGTGAACTTACTCTCTCTGCTCCTTCCCAGTGAGTGTATGATGTTCTACCTGGAATGAGGGTTAAAATAGAACCAGGTGGAGGGGAGGATTCTGTCCCCCACTGAAACCCCCAATGTGAAATTGTACATGCACTTTCATCTCCAGTATCTTCAAATGACTCCATTTTCCTGTCTGAGAATCCCTGATAAGACAAAATTATACATGTAATGTCTATTCATTGTATGTTAGTTTTACTTTTCTGATTGTGACTTCCTTTCATGCTACATTTATTTAATATTTACTCTGTTCTCAGGATATGTAATAATAAGATAGATAATTACATTACATGGTCTCTTTCTCATAGAACCAACAGGAATTTCATCACAACATGTCAAGTCCTGTTGGTACTGTGGATCACAGAAAGTAGATTTTGCTGATAAAGGGACTCATATTGATTTTATGTTATGATATAAACATGTTCCTTATAAAGCACTCAGATAGTTTGTCATTTGACTATTTGATTTTTGTTTTGAATGTGTATTTAATATGTAATGATGGTGTTAATAAATAAACACAATAAAGCTATTTTAGGACACTGTTCCATATGGTTCCTAGTAAAAAATAAATTTATTAACCACTACGCTATTTTTAAATATAATTTTTTGTCATGGATGCCCTAAGGATTGTTAGGGATAGTTCATAGAAGACCTCCTGCTTATCCTGTGTCTCAGTGGAACATGCCACACACATGCTGTTGGTGAGGGTCATGGCTGTACATGTGTTAGCCATTAATTGTCTTAGGAGTGACACTAAAAATGTTGGCTTTTACATAATTTGATTGAACTCTAACAGTATAAGTACTACATTGTAGACTTTCATTTTGTTTTTCAATTATCATTTTCCCCATTATAATAGCTCCCAAAAGTACAAGTTGAAAATGTCATTTATTTAGCTTGTCATGTAAGACATTTATGTTTTTCTAAATTTGCACATGATTATTATAGAATGTGTTTCTTCTCTCTTTTTTTTTTAAAATTCAACTTTAGTCGCTGAAGCAAGACTGGTGACACATACTTCACATGTTCACACTTCATAACAATATAGCTGCACAAGAATTTATTTAAAAAGTGAAATTTTAGATAAAAAATGGAATACATTAAGAAAAGATGCGTTCACCTTAGTATCAAACACAATTCACAAATAATTAAAATATTAGTGACATACATTGTTTGACATAACCAGCAGTGAATTTCTATCATGTTCTTTAAAGTATTCAGTTAGTTTTTACTTAGTCATTTGAATTTTAATGAACATTTAATATTATTAATAAATGGACACAAGGCAGCCATCTTAAGAATATGACATTGTATGATCACTAATGAAAAAAACATGAATTTCTTAAGCTTTGTGCTACCTTTTAAATAAAATTTAGTTACAATTTTTTGAATATATTTCATGTCCAAGTATAATTTTACTGAGATTAACAGAAGAAAGAAAAAAAAAGGAAAACAAATGAAAAACAATATATCTGGAGCAAGGCAGAAGGCATGATGCTCCTCCTTTCTTTCCACTGTTAGCTGGCCCAACTGGGGTATTCTGACTGCTAAAAATGAATATCATCAGGTCTAGGACAATGAAAAGAAAAAAAACGTAGCAAAGGTAGTTGTATTTAAATCTATCTTTGTTCTTTGTAGAAAAAAATAAAAGAAAACAAAAAAAAAGAGTAAAAGAAAACAAAACCAAACTCATTCTTTTAAACTTATGTTACAAAGGCTTTTTATTCCCCTCTTAATGATCTGCTGCCATTTAGGAGAAAGACACCTTATGCCGTAAAAATGTTACTTTGCTTAACTTGTATTTTCTTTAATTTGCATTTGCTCCTCTCAAACTCATCTCCATTTGACTACTTTACAAGTTCTGCAATCACTATTACTGGTTATTTATTTTAGAGTGTCATAGAAAATTTCTTTTCTGGGCTATTGGAGAGATTCATAAGAAACCTTGTGCACTAATAATTCTGAAATTAGGTTGAAATAAATGAGAAATTAGTAACTTAGAAAATTCATTTAAAAATTAAAATTGCCCATCCATGAAGAGACAGAAAATTTAGTGACTGCTGGGACAGCTCTTAGACTTCACCTATCTTTTGGCATGTATACTTTAAAGTGAATTTGCATTCAGCAAACACGAGGGATTTTACAGATGACTGATGTCTGTGAAAATGAGATTTCTCCCCTGAACTTGCTTTAATTAAAATGCTGTAAGTAAGGGAACATTTTAATGTGCCAATCTCCATATTTGGTTAGAGCTAGCTTTCTAGAAAACTGCTATTTAGGTTTGCATATTAAACAGCTCTGTTGTACAGATTCTAGTGTTTATATCTGGTGTACTCAACATTTTGGCTAATTTTCTGTTGAATAGTGCTGAATAAATAATCCTCAAAAGAATAAAATAAGTTTTCAGTATTGTACATCATTTTTGTTTTTATTTTTGCTGTATAGCTAGTTTTAATAGTTTATAAATTATTCATATGCATACATACCTAGGAACATTGAACTGAATATACCCTAGATGTGCAGTCTCAGAAAAGCAGCATTTGAAGTAACTTTGAATGTATTTTCTCCTAGGAGCTAGAGCCTTGGCAAGCAATTTATCCTTGTACACATGCTAGAAGAGATGTTTTCTCTGCAGTAAATTTGCCTCATAGTTTCAGATCACAAGGTTGATCATTGGCAGTTAGATAATAATCAATCCCCTTTTAACAATCACTATGGATAAAATCAATTGTATCATGGGGAGGGCACATTTTCATTTAATCATTACAATAGATTAGAAGAATATAAATTAGTAATGAATAAATACTTTGGTTAGTATCTACACATTCTCTTCCTGTCACAATAAAATTTAATATTTAGTCCACTGATATCAGATAATTTCAAAAGCAATTCCTTATTTTAGCTTTCCTATAATGTAAAAAGCTCCACCACAGCATTTTAAGCCTCAGTTTTCTCTTCACAGTAGGAGATAAATAACCATAAAATATCTAGACATAAAGCTTTTGAGATGAAAATGCTTTTATTTTGGGGGAGGAATCTATAAAGTAAATTGTCAAGTTAAGATTAGTCCCCACCTGTGCCTGGCCCTGTACATCAGGACCATGGTGCTCAGATAGGTCTGAAAGACCTGTTTGGTTTAAGGGTGAATCTCCTCATCAGTTTTGCACAGGACCTGTAGGTGACAATGTGTTCTACTGACAAGCCACTGTCCTGGTCCCCAAAAACAGTCCTTACCAAGGAAGAGCTTTTTTTTCTCCAGTCAACATTTGTCTTACAAATGATTGTTTCAAGCCCCTAGAAAGCACTTTCACTTTTAAAGTCTATCAGCTTAATGTTAACAGCAATGGTAGAATCTATTTGAACATTCAGCAATCAGGGTAGCTTTTAGCATTGACTGTGGCCAAAGTTCTCTTGTCCATCTGCCCTCTATTCTGATACCCCACCACAGTGACCTACTGGTGCTAGAAGTAGCTGAAGACTAAGAGGAGAATGGAAAGAGGTCATAGTGCTATGGGTTGGTTTTGTGTACAGCCGCCCTGGTTTCCATAGATATCTTTCAGCCAAGACAGAGTTCATATATGTAGTATGTGTGCCCTGGACTTAGCATGCTAGATTTCATGCTCTTTGACTATGAAGAGGGAGAAAGGATGAAATCACATGGTGCTCTTGGATATCTTTACAACTGCTTCTGCTGAATCGTAAAATATAATTCCCAAGCCCTTCACTGAGGCCAGCAAATTCAAACACCAGCCAATACCAACAATCGGCACAGAAGAATTTGACAAAAAGAAAAATTTGAATCCAATTAGAAAATTTACAACATAATAGGGGAATTTTATACTTGTCCTGAAGCAGAATAAAAGCTGAAGAAAATCAAGGTGGGAGGCACTGCAGCAGTTTGCTTGTAGAAATTAGGAATCAACAGTGTCTTGGCATTTCATAAACAGACCCAACCTCACTGCTGACTGTTTAAATATCAATTCAGACTTGCACAACCCCTTCCCTTTTCCAGGCAAAACCTTCACTGATGCATGGCTGGTGAAGACAATATAGGAGTCATGAGCACTGGTCAGTCTCTGGATTTTGATAGTACAATGAGCAGGGATCACACGTGGTAGTGTCTGGGTAGTGGAGGGATCACCCTCGTGGATGGCACCACCAAGCATGTGAAACTAGTTACTTTCAAAAATATTTTCAATGAGGTTTAGTTAATTACTTCTGAGTTTAGAATGCAAAAGGGTTTCCAATATTTTGTTGTTGTTGTTGTTGAAAGCTTCATAGATCTTATTCTTTTTTTTTTGAAGTTTCTCACTAGCAATCAAATTAAATTTGAACTGGCTAGATTTAATGATGTATTTCTTCCAACATTTACTGCGAGCTGTTTAAAGCAAGATGAATTCTTCAATGTCTCCTCTATATAGAAGTTTCTAACTTACAGCCCTAACATATCAGATCTCATCCCCACAACAAGGGCTAATACACATGTTATCCAGCCCTCTCTTGATCTTAGACCTGGTCCATGAGCTTTATTCAGACCTGTCCAATCCTCCTCCGCATAGCAACACAAAGCAGATGGTATATCACAGTCAGCAGTTAATGAGGCAAGGGCACAATGATGATGAAATCTGTATATTATATTATATTATATTATATTATATTATATTATATTATATTATATTATATTATATTATATTATATTATATTATATTATATTATATTATATTATATTTGTATGTTCTATGTAGCTCCATATAGCTGTACACATACAAATATGCGCTTATATATATGTCTATGTGAAGAATAACATCAGGACTACAAACAAATATTAACTTCCTAATCATCACATGTGGCCTGTTTCTCTGTTAAATATTCTCATCTCTACTTTGTAGCTCCTCTCTTTGTATTGTCATCAGCTGTGAAAACAATTCTTCATGATAGTTTAATGTCATCCTTGATATTTGTGAATAGAATCATTATTTGTAATATGTGTCACAGTTTCCTGGGAGTTTGGGGAGACAGGTGGGTGGCTTAACTTTATTTCACTATAATCTATATCCAGATTACTCAGGGTCTGTAAACACTGATAAACTTACCATAGTTCTGCTAGAAATCTGCAATACTTGTAAACTAATGAAAACTTCCATGCCTTTCTTATTGGTCGACAATGATTTAAGTAGCACACAATGCATTTGCCTCTTAAATGATCAAAACATGTGCTACCATTATGCTGAATAATTCTAGAATCTCAGTTATTTTTATTCTTTGGCAATTTTTTATTGATTTGTTCATCAGTTTTATTTTATGATTAATGCTTACTTACATATTCACCTGATATACCAGAATATTCCCAGGTTGTAGAAATAGTTCTTTGTTGCTCCATTTATCATTTTTTTCCTAGTTCAGTTTTCCAGGTGTCCTAGGCCCAGCTAACTTATTGTAAAATAAATTTGACTTTTTTTGATGTTTTATATTTTATTATTCTTAGTTTTTCTTTTATTTATTTAAGAAATTTTTTTGTTCATTTTACATACCAACTACAGATTTCCCTCTCATTCCTCCTCCTGTTCCCCCACAGCCATCCCATCCCCAAGCCCCATCCCCACCTCCAAAAGGGTAAGGCCTCCCATGGGGAGTCAGCAAAGTCTGGTACATTCAGTTGAGGCAGGACCAAGGCCCTTGCCGCTGCATCAAAGGTGAGCAAGGCTTCCCACCATAGAGACTGGGGTTCAAAAAGCCAACTCATGCACAGGGATAGATCTTGAGCCCACTGCCAGGAACTCTCAAACAGACCAAGCTGCACAACTGTCTCCTTTATGCAGAGGCCTAGTCTGGTCCCATGTAGGTTCCACAGCTGTCAGTCAAAAGTTCATGAGTTCCTGTGAGTTTGGTTCAGTTGTCTCTGTAGATTTCCTCATCATGATTTTGACAACCCCCCACCCCCAAACCCTGCTCATATAATTCCACTTCTCTCTCTTGAATGACCCCCAGAGCTTGGGCTGGTGCTTGGCTGTGGATCTCTGCATCTGCTTCCCTCAGTTACTGGATGAAGACTCTATGATGAAGGCTCTATGATGACAGAGTATTCACCAATCTGATTACCAGGGTAGGCCAGCTCAGGTAACCTCTCCACTATTGCTAGTAGTCTAATATCTGGGGTCTTCCTTGTGGACTCCTGGTAATTTCCTGAGTACCAGGTTTCTCCCTAACCCCATAATATCTCCCTCTATCACTTCTATCAAGATCTCTCTCTCTCTCTCTCTCTCTCTCTCTCTCTCTCTCTCTCTCTCTCTCTCTCTCTCTCTCTCTCGGTTTTTGTTTGTTTGTTTGTTTTTGGATTTTTGAGATGGGGTTTCTCTGTGTAGTTTTGGTGCCTGTCCTGGGTCTCACTCTGTAGACCAGGCTAGCCTCGAACTCACAAAGATCTGCCTGGCTCTGCTTCCTAAGTTCTGGGATTAAAGACATATGACACCACCACCCAGCCAAGATATCTCTTTCATTGCTCTCCCACTCTGGTTAAACTTGACATTTCTATTCCAATATTTCTTGAACTCCTTGACATGCTCTTATGATTCCTACTGTTTTTTTTTTTCAGAATATGAGATGTGGAGAGCAAAAATCTTCTATTTTAACTGTTATTTCAATAATTTTAGGTCAATTTTATCAAAATATTTCCCAAGGTTTTTAACTTTCTGTAATACATTTCAAAAAACTGTGCCAAATTTGGTGGCAAGGCCTACAATCTCAGCACTCAGGAGTAAATGGAGGAAGGATTGAGCATTTTAGGCCAGCCTGAGGAACATAGTGAGACTCTTCAAAATCATAAAGTAAATTTATTTTTAGATTCAGCATTCTAATATTAAATAAAATATATCTGAAAATGTTTTTAATTTTGTTATAAAATTGTTTTAAAAATATTCCTGCCAAACAAGTTTTCAGTTTTGAAGATTAGAAACATACATAATCCTGACAATTATTGTCCCCTAGCCATTCCCATATTACCAACTATCAAAATTACTCTTTCAGTCCTTTTTCTAATTGCTAAAAATATTATTAATGCTCCTAATTCATTTTGATAAGTAAAAGTAAGTTAAGCTTCCATTTTAAAAACCACAACAAAATACTTAGAAATAATCTTCACTGAACCTATTGAAGTCAGAAATATACATGAAATTTACCAGTAGTTAACTAAGTCAGGAATGCAATGCCAACCTAGCTTTACAACTTAGACTCTGCTTACATGGCAGAACAACCCTTTATCATCGAACAGAAGCAGTATGTCACTTCCCCGCAGGGTTTGCTAAGTGATCCTAGGAAAGTTGAAATCGGTTTCAATCTGAGCACTTGTGAGAATATGTTTGCCATTAGACACTGAGTTGTGAAGAACGTTCTGCAAGGTGTAGGGTATTATTAGCATCACTAACAATACCATTATAATCACATGTAAGTCCAAGTTCCCTTCAATAATGAGATAGAGTTCATTTACAGAACAATTGCTCTCAATATCAACTGTGAATGTGACCTTGTCACAAAAGAGAGATCAAAACATTTTATATATTTGAGAAATTAAATATAGCACAGAAACAACAGTTTTAGGTATAATAAGAATAGATGGCATACACAAGGATATAGAATTGGAGAGCTGAAAATAGGAGTGTGTTGGTTTTTTGTTCAAGATTTTGTACTTTCATGTTTTTCTTATTTATTAGAAAAGGAATATAAGTTCACTGTAGTAATTTCCCAAGGCATCGTGTGTTTTTAAAGTTTCAATACTCTCTCCCATCAAATAAATTATTAACATAAAAATCTTCTCATAATGAAATGTGAAAAAGCCTTGAGAGAGTAAATGCATGCCCTGTTTTGCATTCTTAAGCTTTAAAGAACACGAAACATTCACATTCAACAATAATAGAGAATAAACATTATTTTCTACAACAGTCATTTATAAACAGCTTAAAGTGCCCTTTTTGAAGGTGTTTGCTTGATAAAATTTAACCACTTATTCTTATTTTGTAGGGGCAAAAGCATCCATATTTTTTAAAATATAAGGTATAAGATAAAAGAATAAAACCTATAAATGCATCATGTGGCATGAGTTAGTAAAATGAATGATCATGTTATTACGGTGAAGTGTATTCTTCTGATACAATGTGTTGAATGTGTAGAAAAGAGATTTTCTTTTTAATTGTATATATCTACAGCTAAAGGTGAGGATATTGCCTTATATCTGGAATCTAGAGAAATTAGAGATGAAATTATAATTTTAATAATTGTCACATTCAAATACATATGATAAAATTAATGAAAAATATAAGATATTATTTAAAATCTGTATTGTATAAAGTAAAGGAAGCCAGGTGGTGGTGGTGCACGCCTTTAATCCCAGCACTCAGGGGGCAGAGCCAGGCGGATCTCTGTGAGTTCGAGGCCAGCCTGGGCGACCAAGTGAATTCCAGGAAAGGCGCAAAGCTACACAGAGAAACCCTGTCTCAAAAAAAAACAACAAAAAAAGTAAAGGAAAACGCTTGAGTAAATGAATTTAGATAAATTTGTACTGTAAATTTATCTTTGCAATGGCAATATGAGACTAACATCCATTTAAAGGCACTTTAATTACTGACTTAATAAAAACATGCGATGGCTAAGGTTTATTGGGTCTTTTAATTTCTCCATTTTCTGATCCTATAGAAATTTTGTGTGTATTCTTTATATTTGAGATAAATTGTTGTTAACTTACAATAGTATAAATTGTTTTTCCTAGATTTATATGATGACATTGATTATTTATTTCCTTAGGGTTATCACCCATTTTTATTTCACCAGCATTTACTTCTATATTTCAATTCATTTCACATTTCCTATGATGCTAAAATTCTACTCATGAGTATTCTTGACTTGACGACAATGCCTCCCTTACTCAACTACCAGGTTCAACATAATATCTGACACGTGAGAAACTTATATATTTCTTTTAAAATAATTCTTTATCAATAATTATTTATTATTTTGTGGCTTCTTTATCTGATACCCAGTAGCTCTCCGTGTAGGTCAGGTGTGTGTCTTTATTGAGACATATATGACATGAGAGACTGATGTTCACAGCTGGCAACTTGGCTTGCTCAGAGGAGTGTAAAAGACCCAAAACTAACTTGACTGAATTTTTATTTGCAAGATTCACTCAGTCTCTTGCACCATTGATTATCCTTTGGTTTGTATCTCCTATGCTTCTAGCTGAAAAATCATTTTCTAGGAGTGTCAGGATTGCCTGGGATTTTGGCTTGATGATTTGCAAATGTACTCATCTAGAAATGATTACACAGGATATTCTGTTGGTGAGATAATAAAACCTTGGTTTGCTGGTTTTGTGGGCAACAAACCTTTGTATGGTTGTCTCCTCTGAGTGTAAACTGTAAGCAGAGTTATTCTTTCATGTCATAACCATAGAATGCTCAAATCCTGGGTCTTTATTCATTGACAAAAATTGTATAATTGTCCTTTTGTATGCATATACCTGTTCATAACTTAGAAATGCCTTATTATGAGATAAAATGCTTTTCTTCTTCTTCTTCTTCTTCTTCTTCTTCTTCTTCTTCTTCTTCTTCTTCTTCTTCTTCTTCTTCTTCTTTTTCTTTCTTCTTCTTCTTCTTCACTTCTTCATCTTCCTTTCTTTACTATTTTTTAAATTAAATTTTTTATTAATTAATTAATTTATTTTACATCCCTGCCACAGTCTCCCTTCCCTTGTCTCCATCCATTCCCTCTGCAGAAACTCCCCACCCCACCACCTCCTTTTCTGTTTCTGTTCAGAAAGGGGCAGGCCTCCATGGCTAGAAACAAAGCATAGCCTATCACGTTGCAGTAACACTAAGCATCTAGCGTTGTATTTAGGCTGGGAAAGGCAATCCAGTATGAAGAATAGCCTCCCAAGAGCCAGCCAAAGCATTAGGGACAGACCCTGCCCTCATTGTTAGGAGTCCCACAAATAAATCAAGCTACACAACTGTCACATATATGTAAAGAGTTTAGGTCAGTCCCATGCAGGCTCCTTGATTGTTTATTCAGACTCTGTCAGTTCCTATGAACCAGGTTGGTTGTTTCTGTGGTTTTTTTTCCATCAGTTACTGGATGAAAGCTCTCTGATGAAAATTGGGGTAGTCACCAATCTGATCACAGGAGATGGTCAGTTCATGCTATGTATCCACTATTACATGGAGTCTTGGCGGGGGTCATTCTTGTAGATGTGTAGGAGTTTCCTTTGCATCAGGTTTTTACCTGACCCAGAAAAGCCCCCTCTTTCCAGTCATCTGTTTCAGTACTCTACTCTCCTTCCACACACTAACCCTGTATTACAGTTCCCATCACCACCTACCCATAGTCATCTCAGGAGATCTCTTTTACTTCTCCTTCCTAGGAAGATCCATGTGTCCCCTTGGGCCCTCCTTGCTACCTTGCCTGTCTGAGTCTGAGGATTTTATCATGACTATCCTTAACTAACAGCCAATGTCCATTGATAAATAAGTAAATACCATGTTTGTCTTTCTGGGTCTGGGTTACCATATTCAGGATGATATTTTTTTCTAGTTCCATCCATTTGCCTATAAATTTCATGATGTCTGTGGTAATATTTTATTTGTATGTTAATAAATAAGGTTTGCCTGGAGATCAGAGGTAATAGCAAGCCATTAACACAAAAGTCAGGCAGTGGTAGTACACACCCTTAATCTGATCACTTGGCAGGGCAGGCAGAGTCACTGTGTGCTCAAGGACACACTAGGGAGCAGCCAAGCATGGTGACACACGCCTGCCTTTAATCCCAGTACCAAGCACAGAGACCTGGAAATCTGTACAGACAGGCAGTGACAAGTAAGTGAGGTAGCTGGGCAAAGAGCCAGTGAGAGGGCAGAACAGCAAGGCAATAAAAGCCTGGGTAGACAGGAAGTAGCTCTCTTGGGAAGCAACGGCAACATGGTGAGTTAAGGTTAGCTGGTGACTCTCACTATTTCCCTGATCTCTAAGGCTTTCACCCCTATATTTGGCTCTGTGTTTCTTATTTAATAAGACCGTTTAGAAATTCATCTACAGATGTCACTATTTTTAACATCTGAGTAATACTCCATTGTGTAAATGTACCTCATTTTCTTTACCCATTCTTCAGTTGATAGGCATCTGGGTTGTTTTCAGGTTCTTGCTATTACAAATAAAGTTTCTATGAACATAGTTGAGCAAATGCCCTTGTGGTATGATTGATCATCCTTTGGGTACGATCCCAAGTGTGGTATAGCTATGTCTTGAGGTAGATTGATTCCCAATTTTCAGAGAAACCACCATATTGATTTCCAAAGTGACTGTACAAGTTTGCACTCTCAACAGCAATGGAGAAGTGTTACCCTTGCTCCACATCCTCTCCAGCATAAGCTGTAAGTTTTGTTTTTGACACAGGCAATAGATAATCACACCAGCAAAATCCAAAGAAGGGAAACACACACATGAACACACACACATACCACCACCACCATCAACAACAACAAATAACAGGAATTAACAATCATCAGTTATTAATATCTCTCAATATCAATGAATTCAATTAGTCAATAAAAGACACAGGCTGACAGAATATATATGTAAATAAGATCAACTATATATAAGAAACACACCTCAATATCAAACCTGTGCACATGTTACCTCAGAGTAAAGGGTTGAAAAAAAGACTTCCCAATTAAACAGACCTAAGAAGCAAGCTGATGTAGCTATACTAATAACTATCAAAATAGACTTCAAACCAAAATTAATCAAAAGAGATGGAGAAAGACATTTCATATTCATCAAAGGATAAATCCACTAAGATGATGTCTCAATTTTGAACATCTATACCCCAAATACAAGGCACCCACACTTGTAAAGAAATATTACTAAAGCTTAAATCATATCTCAAATCCTACATGTTAATAGTAGGAGACTTCAACACCACACTCTTAAAAATGGGCAGATCCTCCAGACAGAAACTAAACAGAGAAATAGTGGAACTAACAGATTTTATGATTCAAATGGATCTAAGAGATATCTACAGAATGTTTCACCTAAACGTCAAAGACCATACTTTCTTCTCAGCACCTCATGGAACCTTCTCCAAAATTAACCCCAAACTCTACCACAAAGCAAGTCTTAACATATACAAAAAAATTGTAATTACCCCTGTATCTTATCAGATCACTGTGGATTAAAGTTGTAGTTCAAAAACACCACCAACTATGGAAAGCCTACAAACTCATGGAAACTGAACAACTCTCAACTGAATTACTACTGGGTCAAGAAAGAAATAAAGAAAATAAAGACTTTTAGAATTCAATGAAAATGAATGAGCAACATATCCAAATTTATGGAACACAATGAAAGCAGTGCTAAAAGGAAAGTTTATAGCACTAAGTGCCTACATAAACAATTTGGAGAAATCTCATACTAGTGACTTAACAGCACACTTGAAAGCTCTAGAACAAAAAGCAACAACCTCACCCAAGAGGAATAGATGGCAGAAAATAATTAAACTGAGAACTGAAATCATTAAAATAGAAACAAAGAGAGCAACACAAAGAATCAATGAAACAAAGAGTAGGTTCTTTGAGAAAATCAACAAGACAGACAAATCCTTATCCAAACTAACCAAAAGGCAGAGATTGTATATCTGAATTAATAATATCAAAAACAAAAAGATGGACTAACAGACTCTGAGGAAATACATTCTGAGGGAATTAATAGGTCATACTTCAAAAACCTCCACAAAATTGGAAAATCTAAAGAAATGGACTCATTTCTTGGTAGATACCACATAATACCAAAATTAAACCAAGATTAGATAAAAAATTTAAACCGAGTACTTTTCTGTTGTCAAAGATTACTCATAAGTGGGATTATAAAGGAATTATTTTCTTATGAAAATTGTCCTCAATTCAGTTTGAGGTATTTTGTGGAAACTTCAAGAGGTGAGTTTTGTGTTTTGTGGTCTTATTAATTAGAAAATGAGGAAAACAACCTCTAAAAAGGCTATGAGACAATCACCATTCTTGGTATATTTATAAACACTAAATCAAATGAGGTTGATTTTGTGACTATATATATAATTTTTATCATCAGAGAAGTTCAGTGATACCATAGAAAATATTGTGAAAGATGGAATATGTAAGAGAATTTCTGGCTAGATTCTTTCAATCTAGACTCATCTAATGTAGAGGGGTGTATTTATTGTTGCTGTTTTACTTTTGAATTAGGCTTCTTTCAATTGTTTTGTTGGGTATATACACACCATGTATGAAATAATGGGTATAGTGTAAGTATTTTTCTTCTCCATAGAAATTTTAGTTATATCAAGTGACACATGTGAATATTACCTTATGTGTCTTAACTAGCCTCATAGATTTTTGCATGTATTTGTAAATTCATTTCACTGATCTTTACTAGGTAATGCAAGGGTTTTATTTTGAATTTACCTAGAATCAAGTTATCTTGTATATGATTGCTAAACTCATTAATGAACTAAATGAAGTATTCAATAAATGAGAAATTTGAATTTTATAAGAATCATTGTGATTAACAGACTCATAGGTGTCTCCTCATATCCTTCCTCACAAGGGAGGCATACATAACTAAACCATATGGTGAGGCGATTAGTACTGTGGGAAGCATTTAAAAATGTAATCATATTCTTTTTCAACTTTTATTTGGAAAGATCTATCTTATTACAGGAAAAAGGACAGCCATTATTAATTGACCATATTATATAGTGAAATCAGCAAAGGTAAAATAGAAATTTTAAAGGCAATAAACAAATAAATCGTGCTCACTTTCTAGGAAATTCATGAACATAGTACTTCCCTATTTTTTCTCATAATAAAGTTGTGAGAAACAATAAAAATTGACACATAGGAATTTTATTCTATATGAATATTCCTGCAGAGTACTCAAACAAATTAAGAGCATTAAAATTTTACATCATTTGAAGCACAATAATAGAATACGTGTAGTATTATGGAACATTAAAGCAATATATTCATTATGGAAAAATTAGGTAAATGTTAATTATTATTAAATATTTGTGGAAAGTAAATGAAGTTGTGGGGAAATACAAACATAATGGTTGAAGATGAATGAGTAGAGTGCACAGTTGAATACGCAGGCAGAGGCAGGGCTTTCTAGATAGGATTCTAATGGAGTCACAATTGACAAGATGGGATCCCATGAAACCAAAAAGCTTTTATGTACCAAGAAAATAGTAAGTTGGCAAAGAGGTAGTCCACATAATGCATCTGACATTAGTCAAATTAGTGTTTAGAAAACAGACTATACAAAGAACTAAAAAAAGAAAAAAACAAAAACAAAACCAAACCTAAACACCAAGAAAAGAAACAACCCAATTAAAAATAGGTTATGCAGTGAACAGTGTTTAGAAAGGTGGCTAGGGCACCTCAGCCTGAATCGGAGAAATGCAACTTTCTATCTTGTGACTTTGGATCAGTTCCTGTGCCAGTTCTCTGCTTTAGATGAGATTGTCTACATGACTCACAGCCCTTTGTTGTGAGGAGTAAATGGTTGATCACATGGGGAGCAACTTTCTGTGTTTCTAAATTCAATGGGATGAGGAATAATGAAATGTAACTAGGCTTTAGAGACAGTTCCTGTAAAATATTATGCTACGTAGGTTTGGAAACACTCGTCCTCCTGGGTATTTTTTCTAGGAATAATTGTGAGGGTGTTTGTTTTTGTGTTTGTTGTTCAAAACACAGTAACATTCATGTTCATTAAAAATATCTTGCGTTTTTGATGAAGCAAGCAGTTTGATGGGGACTGTCTCAATTTTCTAGGTGCAATTATTAATATGTTTGGAAATACCACATCTGCTTCTTTATTGGTGACTTGATGCTTATAAATTTTAGCTGGTTGTTTGTCCTGTGCCTCCTCTGTGATGCCTCCTATTTTTTAGTGCTCTCCTTTGCAGTGTGTAATTTAATCAATGTTTTAACTGTGAGTCAAAAGTACATATTTTATGAATTCTCCTTAAAGGTTTACAATTTTATCTTTTACTACTAATATACAAAATGACCATTTAAAAAAAAATAGGTTATGATGCTAAACAGTTCTCAAATAGCAAATAAAAATGGTGTATAAACACAATCAAAAGTGTCAGCATCCTTAACCATTAGGAATATGTATATTAAAAATTTATGAAGATTCTATGAAACCCCTGTCATCACGGCCTTCATCAGGAATATGAAAGACAACAACTGCTGGTTTGGAGGTGGGAAAAGGGGAACTCTTCAAAAAACCATTGGTAGGAGTGAGATGTATTTTCACCATACAGCCTTGGTGAAAATACATCTGGAGGGTTCCGAAAAACCAGAAATATATTTACCATACGATCCAGATATACCACTTCTGGATATATACACACAAAAACACTTTATATCTCATCACAGAGGTATTTGCACACGTAGGTTTGTTGTTGTTTTATTCACAATACCAAGGAAATGGAATTAATCTAGATATCCACTAACTGGTGGATGAAAAATGAATATGTAGTACATATAAACAATGGGAAAAAAGGTGAAATCATGAAATTAGTTGGGAAAAAATAATCTGGTCACTAAAGACATGTGCCACATATTCTCTCTCATATGAGGGCCCGAGCTTCAAATGTTGTTTTGATGTTTAACAGGAGTGTATCTGGAAGCTAGGAAACTAGAAATAGGCCATGAGACAAGTCCATGTCATAGGAAACTGTAGGAGAAATGAAGTTAGAGTTTGGAATACCGGGGGCAGAAAAGTTCAAACAGAGATGGAGATGGAGATATGAGAGGCAGAACCAAAAATTAATGAAATGAAATTTGCATGAAGAAGCTACTTGACAACTTACGATTTTAGAATCCAAGTAAAAAGTACAATAGAAAAGGATAGTAGAATATATGTGACTTGAAAAAGTAGGGGGCGAATACTGGAAAGAGAAGAGGAGGACAGTATGAGTTCACCAAAACTGAGCATATGCGAAGAAGCTTCATAAAACTATACTGACTTGTAAGCTAACACACACACACACACACACACACACACACACACACACACACTAGTTTGGACAGCAGCACCCGTATTAGTGAACAATGTTGTTCTTAGAAAGCCTGAGTTACTAAATGAAAAATCTTAGTGCCAGGCATGGGTTACCTTATCATGAGTTACTGTCAGGGACACCTTATAAGGACCCAAACAATACAGATCATTACCAGTGTTCTTGGTTTCCCACTGCCATCTTCTGGCCTCTGCGTGTTCATGGTGCAGTTATATACATGCAAACAAAACACTTCAATTTAAAACAATAGAAAAAATGTTTTCAAAAAATAAATGAATAACACGAGAAATTCTTAAAGTGCAATCTAGAAAGGAAAAGTACTACGATTTGTAAAACATTTCTAATATGAATTTGAGTATTTGTAGTATTGAGCATCTTGATATCTTTTTGTTTGTGATCATTAACAAAATATAAATGCATAAATGTAAGAAAATATTATAATATGTAGTAAAGTGGAAAGAGATAACTTGTTGGTGAAGAACATTTGCTCTTCTTCCACGGGACCCAGATATGGTTCCCACCACACAAGTCAGGCAGCTTACAACTGCCTGCTATGGGATGTTCTGTATGTCAGATGTGTTTCTCTGATTGGTTAATAAATAAAACACTGATTGGCCAGTAGCAGGGCAGGAGGAAGTATAGGCAGGACAAGGAGGAGAAGAATTCTGGGAAGTGGAAGGCTGAGTCAGAGAGACACTGCCAGCCGCTGCCATGACAAGCAACATGTGAAGATGCCAGTAAGCACGAGTCACATGGCAAGGTATAGCTTAATAGAAATGGGTTAATTTTAGATATAAGAACAGTTAGCAAGAAGCCTGCCACGGCCCTACAGTTTGTAAGCAATATAAGTCTCTGTGTTTACTTGGTTGAGTCTGAGCGGCTGTGGGACTGGCGGGTGAGAGAGATTTGTCCTGACTGTGGGCCAGGCAGGAAAACTCTAGATACAACTGCCTATAACTCTAGGTACCTGAGCCCCTCTTCTGGCCACTGTCCTCACCTGCACACATGTGGCACACACTCACATGGACACACACGCTCATGAATATTTTAAGGCACACAGTAAAGATATCATAATAATCTCTTAGATTGTGTCACATATATGAAATTCTTTGTATTTCTATTAGATTCTGTCATGGTTAATATTATATGACAACTGACTGGGCTTGGCTTTTCAGTGAAATGTATTTATGGATATGCCTGTAAGGGATTTTTAGTTGAACCTAACATTAGTATCATCAGGACAGCTAAGATGGATTGCATTCTGTAATGGTGTTCTCACAGTCAACTGAAATTATCAATGGGATGAAAAGAAGCAGACATCAGAAAGCAGTAGGGATGATGATTCAGCTAGAGAAGCAGTGTTTTCTTGACACCAGACTCCAACAGAAACATTAAGACTTCTGAATATTTATTCTGTTTAGCTTATAGTACCACTGGATATTACCAGATAAATAGTTCCAGCCCATTGTTGTTCCATTTGTAACATTTTATACTTAGTAATAGACTCCTACATTTCCCAAGCCTCTTAAACACAAAGAACATTGTAGCATTATAAAATGTTGCAGCAAAGACAGGCAATAAATGTCCAATGTTAGGTTTTTTTGAGGAAGTAATGTACTTAAATTGTGCATGCTGTTGAACGGACTCAATAAATTTTGAGTGAGGAAACTAATTAGAAAGATTCTGGGTTGGTCTTCAAGAAAATATAAAAATAAAAACATATTTAGAACTGAAAATAATTAAATTAGATAGAAGGGCTTTAGCAATCCCTCAGATTTGAAGAGTGAAAGAGTTGATGACTGAAAATGATTGCAGGTTTGTCAAACAAGATGATTGAGAGGTGCACGTGATGTTGAAATGACTGAGAAACTTGGAGCATGGCACAGATCAAGAACAGAATATTCTACCTCAGTTATTACACTTGGAATGTTCTGTTCTGTCAGACTGCTTTGTGGTTTCTTAAGATAGGACTTTGACCCTGGTCTTAGCTGGATGCTAGTCTTTTCTATTTACAGAAAGCAAAGATCAATATAAGAGATTGAAGCAGTGTTTTAAAAATAATTAAGAGCATAGTTAGAGATAAAAAGATTAGTAGAGGAAAATGAGAACATAACAAAAAATAAGTCAAGAAAAAAAACCTGCCAGATTGAAATACATTTGTATTGTAATATGACATTTTGGCTTAGTTTGGTTTAGAAGTGAAATGCAGTAAAGTAATTTTAAGTTGATCTATTGTATACAGATGTCAGCGATCCATTTGACATAAGGAGCATTTTTATTCATGCAGCAGTATAACTCAGAAAACATATTCTGGTTATTTGCATAAATACAAAAATATGTTAGTTAAATGAAGACTATTTCCACAGTATTTAAGCTGCTGAAAAGCCGTGGTGCTGTAAAGAACATACTTATATAATGAATAATCTCACTTTACTTTTATTTTTACATGAGTCTTCTAAGGGGATTAGCTGTCTACCCACATATGGAAAATCTCTGCCATGTGTACCAGAATAATAGGAGAGAGGTGACTTGAGCCAGAAGCAATATAACACTAAAACACTTTTATTTATAACCCATGCCAAGTATAAAATTGTGGCTGAATCTATCAAAAATGTAAAACCTATATATAAATGAACAACTGAAAAGGTGATTTCAGCAAAGAACTAAGTACAGGAATATTTCTATGTATATTAACAGAATTCAACTTAAATTTAATTATTAGAGTTATGTTTTCTTATGGATATGTAGAACATATTTGGATTAAACTAATATTTACTTAGAAATATGCCTTTTATAATTTTATGTTATTACACTATTTTATTTTTATGCACATAAACCCATGATCACTTACAGATATCATCAAAATAATCATTAACTATGATCTAAATATTATTTGTTCATAATTTACTTCATATCCACATCACTATATAAAATTTTGCGACTATTTTTCTCTTACAGACTATCAGAGCTAAAATCATTGCATATTTATTATGTTTTTAAATAATTGTTTTTAAATTTTATTTATTTTTGATTTTGTGTATGGGAATGTGTGTAAGGATACACTTGGGGGCCAGAAGAAGGTGTCCAACATCCTGGAGCTGGAGTTACAGCTGGCTCTAAACCATGCCATGCAAGTACAAGTAAGTGAATTGAGTCCTTTATCACATTCACAATGTTACATAGAATGTGCATTGCAAAGAAACAGGATCTTGACAGTTGACATAAGGGAGTAATTTTGCCTTTTACAACTTTTTGTAATGCACCGTTTTTTTTTGTTGTTTGTTTAGTTATTGAAAGACAAATGTCTGTAGATTAGACACAAAATTATCTGTCAGTTACAGAAAAGTCTGGGTAAATATTAAACATCCCAAGTACTGAATATTGTATTTTAAAAATACTTAAGTAATTGCAATTTGAATCCAGTGTCTCAAATAAAATTCATAGTCAAAAGTATGAAACGTTAGTCCATTGCTTTCTTCCTTATAATGTTAATGCCCCCATACTGGTCTCATTACACCACAAAGGAAGCAAATAATAAATATAAAATTATGCTCTGAAAGATATTGTGAAGATTAGTAAATTCTAAAATGAGAAACAATCTTCACAAATAATATTTACATGTAATAATGTATTGTCATCAATAATAAATAGGAGACTGATATGAAGAGAAGAGATTCAAATTTAGCCAAGAACTGGTATTTCTATATTGGTTGTCATTGTAAACTTAATCTGTATATTTCTGTATATATAATAAGACAATTATTAACTTGTGAAATTTAAGTAAGTGAAATTATTGGAGTCTACTCCAAATATGCTCTTAGTTCAAACAATTTTACTTTAATGGCTACATTTATATTTAGAAGTTTACAATACATAGCATTTTTTATTAAAACAAATATAATTTCTATGTGATATATATTGATTGGGTCAAACACTGTATTTAAGCAGATTTTAGTTGCTTTAATTTTTTAATTTTTTATTTTTATTTTTTATTTTTTTAAATTTTTTTATTTTTATTTTGCAATACAATTCAGTTCTACATATCAGCCATGGATTCCCTTGTTCTCCCCCCCTCCCGCCCCCGTCACATTCCCCCCAGCCCACCCCCTATTCCCACCTCCTCCAGGGCAAAGCCTTCCCCGCGGACTGAGATCAACCTGGTAGACTCAGTCAAGGTAGGTCCAGTCCCCTCCTCCCAGGCCGAGTCAAGCAATCCTGCATAGGTCCCAGGTTTCAAACAGCCAACTCATGCAATGAGCACAGGAACCAGTCCCACTGCCTGGATGCCTCCCAAACAGATCAAGCCAATCAACTGTCTCACCCATTCAGAGGGCCTGATCCAGTTGGGGACCCCTCAGCCATTGGTTCAGAGTTCATGTGTTTCCATTCGTTTGGCTATTTGTCCCTGTGCTTTATCCAACCTTGGTCTCAACAATTCTTGCTCATATAAACCCTCCTCATTCTCGCTAATTGGACTCCCAGAGCTCCACCCGGGGCCTAGCCATGGATCTCTGCATCCAGATCCCTCAGTAGTTGGATGGGGTTTCTAGCATGACAATTAGGGTGTTTGGCCATCCGATCACCAGAGTAGGTCAGTTCAGGCTGTATCTCGACCTTTGCCAGCAGTCTGTTGTGGGGGTATCTTTGTGGATTTCTGTGGGCCTCTCTAGCACTTTGCTTCTTCCTATTCTCATGTGGTCTTCATTTACCGTGGTCTCCTATCCTTTGTCTCCCTCTCTGTTGTTGATCCAGCTGGGATCTCCCACTCAACCAAGCTCTCTTTCCCTCGACCCTCGCCCTTCACTACCCCCACTCATGTCCAGGCTGTTCATGTAGATCTCATTCCATTTCTCTGTCATTGGGCGATCCCCGTGTCTTTCTTGGGGTCCTGTTTTCCAGGTAGCCTCCCTGGTGATGTGAGTAGCAGTCCAGTCATCCTTGTTCCACATCTAGTATCCTCCTATGAGTGAGTACATACCATGTTTGTCTTTCTGAGTCTGGGTTACCTCACTCAGGATGATTTTTTCTAGATCCATCCATGTGTCTGCAAACCTCATGATGTCATTGTTTTTCTCTGCTGAGTAGTATTCCATTGTGTATATGTACCACATTTTATTTATCCACTCTTCAGTTGAAGGGCATCTCGGTTGTTTCCATGTTCTGGCTATTACAAACAATGCTGATATGAACATAGCTGAACAAGTGCTCTTGTGGTGTGGTTGAGCATTCCTTGGGTATATGCCCAAGAGTGGTATAGCTGGATCTTGGGGGAGATGGATTCCCAATTTTCTAAGAAAGCGCCATATTGATTTCCAAAGTGGTTGTACAAGCTTGTATTCCCACCAGCAGTGGAGGAGAGTTGCCCTAGCTCCACATCCTCTCCAGCATAAGGTGTCTTCAGTGTTTTTGATCTTAGCCATTCTGACAGGCGTAAGGTGGTATCTCAGAGTTGTTTTGATTTGCATTTCCCTGATGATTAGGGATGCTGAGCAATTCCTTAAATGTCTTTCAGCCATTTGAGTTTCCTCTGTTGAGAATTCTCTGTTTAGCTCTATAGCCCATTTCTTAATTGGACTGTTGGGCATTTTGATGTCTAATTTCTTGAGTTCCTTATATATTCTGGATATCAGTCCTCTGTCAGATGTGGGGTTGGTGAAGATCTTTTCCCATTCTGTAGCAAGTAGTCTTGAACGCATTGGCATAGGAGACCACTTCCTAAATAGAACACCAGTAGCACAGACACTGAGAGAAACAATCAATCAATGGAACCTCTTGAAACTGAGAAGCTTTTGTAGAGCAAAGGATACGGTCAACAAGGCTTTAATTTTTTTAAATCTCTGTAAATATTTCAAGCTATTATCACATTTGTATACAGATTTATATAATGAATACAAAATTGGGAGTGAAGTAATATAAGGTTGAAATTAAATATAAGAATAAATTATTCTTTTTCAAATTAAAACAAGTCTAAACCTGCAAAAATTACTCTTGGTTACAAACACACTTTGGTCTGTATGAAGCCTATACTATTTTTTAAATATTTCATCTGGTTCTTTTATTAGCTTTATAAAAACTAAACCCATAATATTAAAATACAAAATGTAGTTTATTTTTAAAAGAGATATCATTCTTAATTAATTTTGCATGCTGATATTCATCAGTATTTAATTCAAGAAGAAAAAAAATGTTCTCAGAAGCAGACCAACTAATCATAGAATAATAGGTTGTCTGGGACGTCCTTCTACAAATGAACATCATCAAAGGGTAAATACACTAAGAAATATTTAAAAATATGAATTTCCTGTAAAATCTTTTAGTTAGGACTACAGAGATGGCTTGAAGATTAAGCGAAGTTGAATCTCCTGCAAAGGACTTGTTTGATTTCCAGCACCCATTATCCTGGAGAATTTAGGTCATCTTTCATTTACACACACACACACACACACACACACACACACACACACACACTTGATAAAATAAATCTTTAAAAACATGTTAATTTTAAATCATCAAAAAGAGTTGAATTTAACTTAGGGTGTTGAGTAAATTATTACTTATTTACAATATAATCATTTTGGTTGCTTTCTAAATTATGTTTTGGATATTTCCAAAATTGTTACCATGTATCATATGTGTATATGTGTGGGAGAAAAAGTATTATGCAAGGATAAAACAGTCCAATTTGCAGGAAGTTTCCCTCCAACCACTTCCTTGTAGATGTCATTTTCTCATTTCTTTAAAAACTCCCAGAAGTACAATTCTCACATGCTTCAGTTACCAACACAGTGAAGAATATGTGTAAAACCTTTATTCTTAATGTGCTATGAATGGAACATTGATCTTTCACTCACCAAGGAAAACAGATAATAGGGTTCATATAATTTAATTGTTTTTAAAGTTGATACCAAATGCATAATCTACTGCTTTTAATAAGTACTATGTGAAGAGTTTTAAATTTTAATTGTTTTATGTTTAAAAATCAATGTTGCTGAATAACATGTTTTTTATCTTTTGTGTCCAAACTTGGCTTCGGCTGCCTCCTGAACATGTTAAAATCTTACATATTTTATTTTTAATACTGATTAAAATAGTCATTGATTGTTGGGGTTTTTATTTAAGCATTAATGGTATTCAATAACAGAATAAATAGAAACAAAACTTATTTCTCTGATATACCTGTTACATAAAATATAGAGGATTAACTTTTTTCTAATTTGAAAGTGTCTCACTATATAATGGATACTGGCCTCACACTCAACATCTTTCTGCAAAGTGTGCAAGTATAAACTAATGTACCTGGCCTTGAGAATTAGCATATTTTTAAAGGAAATTCCGAGTGAATATTCTAAAAGATCCTATTTACTCTAATACTTACTCTAAAAGTAAATATTTAATGAAACTAAAGTCACATAACAAAATTAGCTGAATGATATAGGTATTATGATTCTCAAATATTGTGAAGATATAACAAAAATTAACATGAATATTTGTCACAAGTAGTGGTTCAACTCCAAGAGTATACAGTATTTTTTCTTAGGACGTATAAATTGAACATAGTAATGAGGAATTTCCATACATGTAGATAGCAGGCATTGTCCATAATCAACCACACTTCTCCATCTTCTCTTACAGAGCCATTTGTATAGAAAATATTCAATTCCTCACAATCTAAGATAAATAACAGTGATTGGCTATCCATGAAAAAAGTCAGAAAAATCACACTATTGCTTTTAGTAATAGTAACTATCTGCTTTTAACTAAAGTTGTATTTAAGTACAGCTTTTTATATTAGTACAGCAGCTTTTGTTGAGGAATTATTTTTTAAATCTTCAATTACAAAGTTGTTATAAGATGTTTGCATATAGAATAATAGTGGAATGTTTGTTTAGTGAAGACAAAAGCTTTGATCCACAGTCACTCAAAATTATTCTAAAAAAATAATAAGACACTTAGTGAGTCTTATGATTTTTTTTTTTTTTTTTTTTTTTTTTTTTGGTTTTTCGAGACAGGGTTTCTCTGTGTAGCTTTGCGCCTTTCCTGGAACTCGCTTTGGAGACCAGGCTGGCCTCGAACTCACAGAGATCCGCCTGGCTCTGCCTCCCGAGTGCTGGGATTAAAGGCGTGCGCCACCACCGCCCGGCGAGTCTTACGATTTTTAAAATGGAATTAAATTTGAAAATCAAACTTATAAGAAATTTTTTACTTAAAACTATCTCACTTACAACATATAACCTTCCATTTATGTATATCTTTTTTTTTTTTTTTTTTTTTTTTGGTTTTTCGAGACAGGGTTTCTCTGTGTAGCTTTGCGCCTTTCCTGGAACTCACTTGGTAGCCCAGGCTGGCCTCGAACTCACAGAGATCCGCCTGGCTCTGCCTCCCGAGTGCTGGGATTAAAGGCGTGTGCCACCACCGCCCGGCTCCATTTATGTATATCTTTATCCTTAAAGGAAGAGTTATCACTAAGACAGTTCTTCAGAACCTTGAAGTCCTTATAAGTAGTGGAGTATTAAGCAAATATTCATATTTATATATGCATATGGAATGTATAAATAGGAAATAAGCCTTATTAACTAATTATGATCAGGAGCAGACAGTTACACAATGGGACTTTTGCACTTGGATTGAATTCAGTGAAACAAAAGGAACTCTGCAGGACCATTTGAATTAGTATAACACAGGAGGGGTAGTTGTAATTCAAGTATCTAAGGGCTGTGACTTGGACTACAGTACATGAAAATTCCTGTTTTGGAACTGCCCACCCAAAGTGATAGCCTTAGTTCTGGGGACTTTGTGGCTGATTAAATCATGTGGGGTTTATTCTCCAGATTGGATGGACTCCATCATAAGAGATTTCTAGATTAATCAGATTATTCTCTCCATTCCTTCTACTACATTTGAACTTGTTGCCTCCTATAATACCCAGAGTGAGCCTTTGCCTGACTTCAAGTAGTCATCCAGACCTTAATCTTAGACATCTCTAGTCTCTAGCACTGTAACAAATAATTTTTGTAGTTTATAAATTACTCAATCTAAGGCATGGTGTTTTAGTGACAAGACCAGACTAAGACAAGAAAGAATTCTTATGATTTCTCAAAATAAAAAAGTTAATGTTGAAGCATATTGACAAATCATGATGCTTAAACTTCATTTCTGCATGTGGAGCAATGTAAATAGAGTCATACTTATGGCACAAAATTCAACTCCAAATGGATCAAAGATTTTAATATAAAACCAGATACACTGAACCTGATAGAAGAGAAAGTGGGGAATAGCCTTGAACTCTTCCTGAGTTATTTCTAAAGAGAATGTTGTTAGTGTAGGCACAAAGATCAACAATTAATAAGTAGAACCTCATGAAACTGGAAAGCTTCTGTAAGGCAAAGCACGCCAACATTCAGACAAAGCATAGCCTATAGAATGGGAAGAGATTTTTACCAACTCGATATCTGATAGAGGAATAATATAAATATATATAAAGAACTAAGATACATGAAGAATATATAAAAGAATTATATAATATAAAATTTATAAAGAACTAAGAAATTAAATATGAAAAAACAAATAATCCAATTTTTAGATGGGACACAGATCTAAACAGAGAATTCTCAGTAGAGGAATCTTAAATGGCTGAGAAACACTTAAAGAAATGTTCAACATCCTTAGCCATCAGGGGAATACAAATGAAAACTACTTCTAGGTTCTATATTACAATTGTCAAAATGGCTGAGATCAATAACACAAGTGACAGATGGTGCTGTTGAAAAAAAAATACTAACACACACACACACACACACACACACACACACACACACTTACACACACACAAATCCTTAAAAACACTCCAACTGAAACCATGAATATAAGCAAAAGATCAGTAAAGTAAAAAAAAAAAAAAAAAAAAATGCCCAAAGAAAGCATTATGAGAAGAAAAATCTCCCAAAATATCACTCATTTTGTTTTGGCCATATACTGCTGGACATGGGGCCTGCCATTAAATGTGCTTTTTATACTCAGTGAGACTCCGTTGGAGAAAACCAATTTTTCCTCTGTGGCTAGTTCTACAATTGGATGCAGCTTCTGTGTTAGAGATGGGGTCTTGTGTCCACTTCTCCTCTCAGTTCTTGGATCCCATCTGGCTTTGACCTGTGTAGGCCCCGTGCATGCTGCAGGGTCTCTGTGAGTCCATATGTGTCAGTCCTTTTGTGTCTTTAAGGCTCAGTTTCCTTAGTGTCTTTCATCCCCTCTGGCTCTTACAATCTTTCTGCCTCCTCTTCTGTATAACACCCTGAGGCATGAGTGGAGGAATCTGAAGGAGACATCCCATTTAGGATTGAGTCTTTCAAGGTCTGTCACTCTCTGAACGTTGTCCAGTTGAGAATCTCTCTGTATTAGTTCCCATATTCTGTAAGAAGAAACTTCTCTGATAATGGCTGACTGAAACATTGATCCCTGGGTACAGCAGGATGTCATTAGGAGTTATTTCACTGCTACATTCCTTTAGCAGAACAATAGTATTTGGTTTTTCCCCTAGGTCCATGGCACCACTATTCTCAGGTTCTTGGCCACTCAAGCAGTATCAGGTACAGGTTCCTCCACCTCATAGAGTGGGCTTAAATCCTATAATATAGTGAGTTATTTCCACATTTTTGTCACTATTGTACTAGTATGTCACACAAGCAGGTCACCATTGTAGATCAAAAGGTTCTTTGCTGGATTGCTGTTTTTCTTTATCCTTTGTAGCACACAGGGTACTTTATAGTACCATTAACACTAGTCAGTAAGGTTGAAGTCTCTGGATAAGCACCAGTTTATATTCTCTGAGTTCACTGGGTCATGTGAAATGTTGCCCTCAGCAATAAGGTCTTACCAACTATTTGTGGAGAGCATCCAATTACCTTAGCAAAAGTCTGGGTTGTTCTCAGCTTTCCATGTGGTCGCTTTGGCCAGCAACTCAATTATGTGTAACCCATTGAAAAGATTCTGTTAAGAACTAGATACAGCCCCTGGAAAATGTTTTTCAGGAACAGTATTCTCCCAGTTCCTGTGAGAGATTACAAACTTCATTTGACTGGAAAACTTGCTCCATTTTAACACTAGTTTATTTATTTAATTGAATCAATTGATGTTTTCTGTGAGTAAAGGCCAATTTAAAAAAAAGACAAATGGCTTTAGATCATCTCATCTCAATTCTTAGAAATATGTTTCCTTCATTTCAGCAGCACTGAGTTTCTAGGTTTGGTCTACACTCCCACCTCTATCTCTGGAAATAGTAACAGGATACTTTTATCTCATTTCGTTTATCTTGTCTGCTGATTTTTCCTTTTGCAACTGCTCTTGTTAATAAAGTATACAGAGCTAATGTATCATTTTTTTCATAGCTCAAACCTTTGAGTACAAGTTATCCATAACATAGAATTATGTCAATACTTAGCTAGATAGTCTGCTTGACACAATAATGAAAAAGCACACTACAAAAGAAGATTAAAAACTGACTTTCTTATAAGAAAGCTTAGTAACTTTGATCACTCATGTTTTTTATGTGTTCATCTATTTAAGAAGTAACTGCGCTTATATGGCCATAGAAATTTAAATGACAACTTACATGAAGTCATATATTCTGGTAATATGCAAAGATATGTAATAGGACATGGATGAATAATAATTCAAAATAGTGGACAAAGGGAATAATATGTCACAATATCTTGTATATTTGAATGTATTTGGTATTTGAAAAATGAAAGTGAAAAAAAAATTTCTTTAATTCTGAGAAGAAATTTGCAAAGTAGGGAGTATATTCAAGAATGAAAACTAAGAAGAATTTTTCAGACAGTACTAACTACAATAGATTATTGGACTACTTAAGTGGAAGAAAAGAGGTTGGAGTCTTCTGTGAGGCATCCTTAATTCAAGTAGAATTTAGGACTTGTGAGATCAAGCTTTATGGTAGGGTAAGAGCTAACATAGAAGACTGGGAAGAATAAGTGCTCACCAAATCAACCTAACTGAGAAAGTCTTAGAATCAGTTATAAAGATATCAGATCAGCCTGGATGAATGGAGAAGGGGATTGGACCTGCCTTGACTGAATCTACCAGGCTGAGCTGAATCCCCAGGGGAGTCCTCGCCCTGGAGGAGATGGGAATGGGGGGTGGGCTGGGGGGATGGCAGCGGGGGACAGGAGGAGGGAGGACAGGATAATCCGTGGCTGATATGTAAAATTAAATTAAATTATAAAATTAAAAAAATAATAAAAATATTTTCAAGAAAAAAAAAACCCAGAAAACCAATTTTAATTTTTACAAGGGTATTTCCATATTTATCTCTAATAGATCAATAACAGTGCTATCTTCTTTTAAGAAAGCCACATCATGAAATGATGTATGTATTATATCTGTTGTGCATGTGTATGTGTTAGCAACATTACTGTAGGTCAGTGAAGGACAAGATCTAAAAGTACTGTTAGTAATTCAAGATGAAACTTTCTAGTGTGAATGCTTAGCATACAGTGAGAATTTTGATGTTTATTCAAACTGCTGCAACACTTCCCACCTCTGGAATTTGTGAAGAGAATTCCCTTGGGAGTTTACTGTCCTCATATCACTGAGGTCTCCAAATCTCTTACTTTATGTGTGATGTTTGTCTGAAAGCCAAAGTAGTATGAAAAATTATAACCTTAGAGTTGTAGATCAAATACTGACCAACCACTTTTTTCTTAGTAGTTTGAAAAGGTCTTTATAAATCTCCAAAATATACTTTTCTTATTCATTTCTTGTAATAGTAGAATCATCATCTTATTTAAATTTCTTGCATTACACACAATATCAAATATTATTAGGTAGAAACTCATCCCTTGGGTAACTCTGTGTTTTGTCTGTGTTCCGTATTGTTCAGTGTTCACTGTGACATTGTGGTTGGTTTTCTTTGCTTCAAGATATGCTGTAATTATCGGTCTAAATCCTTTCCTAGTAGTTTTTGTTTCAGTTTCTTCTTTTCCTTTTTTTGTATTTACTTAAACATGCTCACCCAGATGACACCAATTTCCCCTAAATTATATGAAGTTTCTCTTGCCTTCAAAACCACTTTGAATGCAGCTCTCTGATATTTTTCTTTGTTGCAAAGGAAATGGCATTATTAACAGTAATAATTCTTGATTTCTTGTAATCTTCTTTAGCTCTTGATATATTAATCTATTTATGCTGCTCCACTTTTGCTATTATTCCTATCACAATGAATACCTGGTAACCTTGGTCACCACTGTGTTTGGTCACCTGATATCCAAATATAAGGGTCATTTATAATGCTCATAATTCAGATTATCTGTATGTTCTGCTCCTTGATTTAAATTTCTTTTCCTCCTTTAAGCTACAGTAAACTCTCTTATGCATGACACTTTAGCCTAATGCATGCTGCACCAAAGTTGAAGAGATTCTTGCAAAAGTCTCCAACTCTGGAGTTCCCACATCTGTCTTTAAAATGGCAAAGCCAATGGAAATGACTTGGATTGAAGTATAGGATTAAAATAGGTACTCTAGGTTTAAACTGAAATGGTTTACCCAGAGTATTCTCTTCCATATATTTAGATCTTTCTTTGAGCTGCAGGAGCTTATGCTGTTGTAACCCTCAATTTTTCTTTTTGTCATTGTTTATTGGCAGAACGGCAAACCTTTAATATCAGCTACCTGCTCTCTGGGTCCTTTCAGAAAAACATGAAAACATGTTAGGTCAGTTGCCTGAAGACAGTGATTAGGAACAGAGATGTTTCCAAATTTCACTCTGGAGTTACTGTTGCTAATAATGTAGTTCATGAGAGCTGGGAATGAACACAGTGACCCTTCACCCCTGCCATGTCTGGTTACTCTGGAACAGAGTGGGAGGAACTCTGCAGCTCCACCTACCCTGCCACATCCTTGGTTATGTGTTGCTGAAGGTGCTGGTATCAACTTTGAGATTCGACTGTTGCCAATATACATACAGTGTCTAAAGTCACACCAGTGCTTGGTCTGAGAGCAGGTGTTCCTGACTCACAACGATAAGGCTGTCAGTACCATGTACACTTCTCAACAGCCTCAGAAGTGTTTGAGAGACCTCCAACACCTGACTGGCCACAATTCAACTGCAGGAATGGCCATAGAGCAGACACTTCGTATCATTGTAACACATCTTCTTGAGTCTGGAACACGTGCAGAAATGTGTGACAGATAAGCATACGGGTCTGGTTAGATCTGCAGTGCCTGCTTTCAATTCTTTTGTGAGTGCATGAATCTGGATTTATGATCTGGAATTAAAACTCACAGAATGCTTTTCTATGCTATGTATTCTGTACTTTTAAAAAAAAGGTTTCTAATTATACTTGGTATTCTAAAAGAGTATATGAGGCCAGGAGAGATGTTTCAACAGGGAAAAGGTACTTGCTATATAACATGGCAACTTGAATCCAAGGCTAGAAGTCACATGCATTTGAAAGGAAATAACCAACTCCGCAGAAGATAACACACACAGAACCTATATACCACAAACCACACAAGAAACTATAAATTTTTCTAATTTAATTATTTTTTTAAAAAAACATATGCTGAAAATAAACACTATTCAATATTAGACTTTAAATTAAAAGACATTGGTATAAATATAATTTATCTTTACTTCTTTAATTTGAATAGCTTATTGAGGGAAGAAGTAGAAATTACATTTGTTCTATAGAGAGTTTAAGCTTGTTTATTTAGTTTAAAATACTAAGCAAAGAATTTTACACAGTTTGTGTACTAGGAATTTTAAAAAGTGGGCTTCACGGTTTGATTCACTTAGTAGGAAGAGAACAAATTGTTTTCACTTGACACATCAGGATAATTTGATAGGAACTTTTTCTAAAAGGGACTGTGGGGGGATCAGGGCATTTTGGGTCATATTGACTGATTGTACTAGGTCTTTTAATAGCCAGAGTCTGGGACTGGGACACAATTTTAAATTCTCAGTGTTCACCAAAAAATTCAGCTCACAAAGCTTATTTATCTGTTCAGGGAAAAACCAAAGCAGAAAAGTTGCAGAAGCTTCAAAAGCAGCCAATAGTAAATCTCCCCAAATCAGAGTAAGAGACAGCCATGGGACTCACATCTGCAATCTCAGTATTTGGGAGCCTGAGGCAGGAGACGGCTGCAAGCTTGACACTAGCCTGGTTCACATAGTAAGCTCAGTCCAGCCAGAACTCCATACCAAGACGTTTCCTGAAAACTAAATGATAACAGACTATAATTCAGACTTTAAGGACACTTGGTGATATTATGTGCAGTGTTACATACCTTTCATAGAAAGAACAACAAAGACACATACACTAAAAAGATACACACTTGGACACACGATCCTACTATAGAGTTACAGCCTCTTTTGCTGAGTGCTGGATTACAAATATGCGTCACCATATCCGAATGTCTGTTATATTGCCTTTTAAAAGACTTGCTTTGTATTTTAAGCTAAGTATAATTTCTGCATGTTCCTAACATAGATATTCCAGTGTTTCCTCAAACTCTCTTCATGAACATAATATTACCTTAATGCTTACAATGTAATGAGACAGTGAAGGCTGGTCACAGAATACAGATTTGTAAAGTCTGAATTATCTATTTTATTTTCAGGAATAAGAACAGGAGTATTTGGAAATAAATTACACTGTTTAAACCAGGGTTGGTTTATTTATTTTTTATTTGTTTGTTTGTTTGTCAACTTGACACAAGCTAGAGTTACAAGAAAGGAGGAAATATCGTTAGAGAAAATACTTGTGTAAGAATGGCTTATTGGAAGGCCTGTAAGACATTTTCTTGGCTAGAAGTTGATGAGGAAGGGCCAAGCTCCTTCTGGGCAGTGCTACCTCTGGACTGGTGGTTCTGAGTACTATCAGAAAGCAGGCTGAGCAAGCAAAGGGGGTAAGCCAGTAAGCAGCACCCTCCAGTGGCCTCTGTATAACCTGTTGCCTCCAGGTTCCTTCCTTGAGTTCCTGCCCTGACTTTACTGAATGATTAACTATAAGCTGAAAGATGAAATAATCCCTTTCCTTTCAAATTTGAATTGGTCATGGTATTTTATTACAGCAATAGAAACCCTAACTAATAAAGATAAACTACTTGGTCTGATGTCAACAGTCTGTTGTAGCTAGAGTTTTCCTGCCTGGCCCACAGTCAGGACAAATCTCTCTCACCTGCCAGTCCCACAGCCACTCAGACCCGACCAAGTAAACACAGAGACTTATATTGCTTACAAACTGTATGGCCATGGCAGGCTTCTTGCTAACTGTTCTTACAGCTTAAATTAATCCATTTCCATTATTCTATACCTTGCCACGTGGCTCGTGGCTTACCAGCATCTTCACAAGCTGTTTCTCATCGTGGCGGCTGGCAGTGTGTCTCTGACTCAGCCTTCCACTTCCCACCTTTATTCTCCTCCTTGTCCCGCCTATACTTCCTGCCTAGCCAATGGCCAATCAGTGTTTTATTTATTGACTAATCAGCAACACATTTGCCATACAGAACATCCCACAGCAGTCTGTGTTATGGATATACAGCATCTGTTAATGCATACATTTGTACATACGTTTATCTTTAGTTGTTTGTCTAAGAGCTGTTTTTTTTTTAATTTCTCAAAATTCAGCCCTAATGCCATTTTGCTTGTTTTCTTCATTGCTGTTTTGTTTGTTTCTCATGACGGGTTGTCATTTATCTTACTTGTGTGTAGGTAGGATGAATATATACCTCTAATAGTTACATTTGATCCCCCTTTCAGTATTTTATATAATACAGAAAAGAAGAAAACAAAGAAATGAGACTAAGAAAATAAAACTTAAACTGAGCAAATAAAGCTGTGTGAAGCATGTTTTTATTCTACTTGTTTAGTAATGTGCTAACTCTTTTCAAAAAATCAATCGAATGTAATTCTCATAACAAATATTTTATGATTATAAAACAACAGAGACCAGAAAATATTACTAGGAAGTATTTTGGGAAACATTGGAGTCCTGAAAGAATAGCAGAGATGCTTAAAAATGAAGGAATTTAGGACGTCAAAATAGCTGTTCCCTTCAGTTTGCTTTTTTTCTTTTGTGATAAATCACTCATAAAAGTGAAATTTTTCTGACAAATTCTTTATTTTTTTTTTCATGGTACAAAATATTTTCAAAGAACCTTTGCAAACTAGGGAAATTTAATTCCCAACAGTGAGACCAGAGAATCCCCCCAGTTCATGTTTAATATACATTTGGGTGTATTCAAAATCTTTCATCTCAATCAGATGCAAAGAAAACCTTCCAAGCATGTACATAATGCGAATCTCAACTAGGGATCACGAGGCTTTATCTATGTTTCTCATGCTTTGCCTGAAATTCAATAAATAGCTGAGTGTTTATCTAGAAAGAGTGCTCAATTACATTTACCACAATATGGTGAGTACATAAAAATAAAACCATAACCAGCAACAACATGAAAAATAAAGTAGGAGAGTGATGCCTCATTAGATCCTCTATCTCCAAGATAATATACACAAGGTTCAAACTCACTCGGTTCTCATCACATTCTCATTATCTTTTCTATTTCCAAAAACATATGTAACAAGTGTCACCCACTCTGTTCCTGCAGTAGCTATGATGGATTTTTGCCTAATTTTTGCTCTGGAGTAGTACAGTGATGGTATATGGGGGAATGATATGACCATCAATTCTCTTTCTATCTTAGCCCCATCGTTTTGTTATACAGTCCTATTCAGTCTCAATGCAACTCAATTGTTCATTGAGAACTTCTCTCTTTTTTTAAATATTTATTTATTTATTACGTATACAGTATTCTGCCTGCATATATCCCTGCAGGCCAGAAGAGGGCACCAGATCTCATTACAGGTGGTTGTAAGCCACCATGTGGTTGCTGGGAATTGAACTCAGGACCTCTGGAAGAGCAGTCAGTGCTCTTAACCTCTGAGCCATCTCTCCAGCCCCGAGAACTTCTCTTATTTGTCATTTACTATTACTGTTTTAAATGTGATGTGATGTGTGTGTATGGGGGTGGGTAACATATCATCCCTATATTTATTTATTTATTTATTTATTTATTTATTTATTTATTTTTGTTTTTAGTCTTTTGATGGTAATAGAGAGATTACCCAGAGCCTTGTGCAAAAAAGACAGACATTCTGCTTCATCCCCAGGCAATAGTATCTCAAGAGATGAGATATCAAGAGAAAAAGGGAAAGAAGTTGTTAGTTACTTTTTTTTTAAATGTAACATAATCTTTTGCAATATTTAACTGCGTGATAGTAATGAGTCTTTTGAAGATCATGGAACAACACTGAGTTTAACAGTACACAATTTCCTAGATAAGAAGTTTATAATGTTACTCACTTAAGATATATCATTACTTAAGCTCAATGTGATTCAATGATCCAGCGTGTTACAATGAAGTAAAGCTCAGATTCCTTGTTTGTTTGTTTGTTGTTTGTCCATTTGTTTGTTTTATTTTGTTTTTAAGACAGGGTTTTTCTGTGTAGTTTTGGTGCCTGTCCTGGAACTCACTCTGTAGACCAGGCTGACCTCAAACTCACAGAGATTCGCCTGGCTCTGCCTCCCAAGTGCTGGAATTAAAGGAATGCACCACCACCACCCAAAGCACAGATTCCTAAGTTTTCCCTACAAGGATCTGTAGTGATCCAAAACATTTCTACAGCTAAGTGTTGTGGAACCAGGATAAGGATCAGTTACAGTGTTCTCATCATACTAGGAAGCCCTAAAACTAGCCTCAGACTCTTCTGCAAAGAACCACAATCATTTCACCTACCCCTTTTCACACTATTCTTGTCAATAAAGTGAGGATATCAACTTCAAATAATATTCAAATGGCATGGGTTGGAGAAACAGCCAGCTCTCATGGAGCATAGCTGTAATCTCAGCAGTTGGGAAGCACATGCAGGAGTATCAGGCTTTCAACTTCACCCTCCAACACATAGTAAATTTGAGGACAGCCTGTGTCTGCCTCAGAAAACAAAATCAAAAACAAACAAACAAACAATCCAAACCCAAACAACTAAAACCCACAAAACAAAACAACAAAATGAAACAAATATGACACAGAGAACACACACACACATACACAAAAAAAAATGCAACACAATTTTTGAAATATTTAGAAGCAACTAAAATAATCATATAAACATTACTTCTCAGTGGATGATCCCAGCACACCTCATACTGAATGTTTTCCTTGGCGTTGTCTTTTAATATCCCTGCATTTTTCAAGTGCGGCTATTTATTGATTAGAATTTCATGGTGATGTCTTTTAGTCTCTAAAGGGATTGGAAAAAGAGGGGTGTTTACAATCAACCATCTAATAACCAGATCGTTATTAGAGATGAAGTAGAGAGAACTGAGTTCATTCTTATGGGGTCATTTGTGAGACATTAATGAGGCTGTTTTCGAAGAGTCTGCTTGAGAAAAAAATGGATCCGAGGTCAGCGGACATTATCTCAGTACAGGTAACTGATGAGTGTTTGAAGAATCCCAAGGCTTTTTTTGTTTATGTCTATGTTTTTTTTATGATACATTTTTATTTATACTTTTTGTACATTATACTTTGATCATTTTCCCCTGCTCCAATTCCTCTCAGTCCTCAGTCCCTCCACACCTTTAAATGTTTTGTTGTTGTTGTTGTTTGTTTGCTTGTTTTAAGACAGGCTTTCTCTGTGTAGCCAGTTGTCCTGGAACTCATTGTGTAGACCAGGATGGCCTCGAACTCACAGAGATCCATTTGCCTCTGCTTCCCGAGTGTTGGCATTAAAGGCATGCACCATCACCACCCAGCTCCCCTTTAAATGTTAATTCTCTCATGATGATGATTTTATCTCTAAAATTTCTATTGATTAAAGAACATCTGGAAGAATAATGGGCCTAGTGAGTATCCCATGTGACAATAATTACTTATCCCTCTCATATCCTATTTCCATTTAGAGATTTGCTATCTTGACAGGCCATTCCCTGAAAAAGAAGGAGATGGGCAGATATCAGCTCTTGTGAGAGCAGTAGAAGGAGAAAGGCCCCAGGTGGGTATGTCCTATTTGCCCTTTACAGTAACTAGGAGACAAAGGGACTACATGTCTGAGTTCTAGCAGTGTCCTGACAAGGATCTCATGACTAATTACCTTGTGCACCCATTCTCCAAAGTAAATCTCCCTTGAACACACGTTTTAGGTATGAAAAATGAGCAAGGTATAACTTGTAGCTTACCGTCAGTGCAATCTTCTACTCTGAATATGTCTACTCTGTGTAGGCTGTGGTCTTCCCCAAACTTTTCATGGATTTGCAATGTGTAAGCCTCATATTTTTTTTAACACTCCAGCACATGTAATAGTTCTGCTATAATAGAAAACCTCTATACACTATTTCTAAATGGCCGAGTTCTCCTAATGGAAGTGTTCAGTGAATACTAACAACTGTTAATGATCTGGTTTTTAAGTAAGTTCTGTTATACTGTTTTAAGGTTTTTTTTTAACTGACCTTTCCTTCTCATTTTGCTCCTCCCTTCTATTATTTCTTCTTATGGAAATTTACTTCAGAACCCTATAATGAAAATAAATGAACTCATGAGAATATATCCTAATTTTTGTTGAAGGTCAAGCTTTGTGTTTTTATCAATGTACATAGGCGTATTTCATGAATATGCAGCTACTTATAGAAGATAACTTTAATCTTATGTGGTCACAAGCTATGTGGTTACCTTTTTCTGGATGTATTTCTTTGTGAAGCAAAGTGAAGTTTCTTTTCTAAGGATACATTGAGATGTGTGTCTGGATGCATAAAGTGTTCTTTGCATAGTTTGTCCCTGTAGATGCTCAGGCTTGTCTTCCTGGGATTTTGCTTTTGTTTCTTCTACTTTGTATTGGAGGTTATGGAGAATGCATATCTGCTAGGCATTAAGCTACATATGTGGCCACAACTAGTAGTTAGTTATCTTTATTTTTCTCTTGCTAAACTGTTCATATTGCACTCAAAAGCTTAATCTTCCTGCCTCAACTTGATGAATAACTGAGATTATATGCATCATCACACTCTTAGTGGTGAAAACTTGTTTTAAAAAGAACTGACTAGCTAGACTGTATACAAAATTCTAAACTGTCTTATTAAATAAGAAACACAAAGACAAATACAGAGTTAAAAGCCCAAGAGATCAGAGCAAATAGCCTTTATCTTACCACTCACTGCTGTCCTTCCCCTGAGAGTCCTTCTCCTGTGTGACCTATCTTTTTATTTCCTTTCTGTTCTACTTTCTCATTGGCTCTAAACCCAACCACATGATTTCCTCATTGCTGCCTGTCTGTACAGACCTCCAGGTCTCTATGGTTTGTACTGAGATTTAAGGTTCAGGTCACCGCTTTCTGTGTCCTTGAACACACGGAGACTCTGCATGCTGTGTGATCATTTTAAGGGTGTGTGCCACCACTGCCAGACTTCTGCTAAATGGCTTGCTTTTAGCTCTGATACCCGGGAAACTTTATTTATTAACATACAAATAAAATCACATTTCAGCACAAATAAAATATCACCATAATAGACAGCCTAGACAGCCTAGAATTGTTGGCTTATATGTTCTGTTGAATATTTCCTATGATGTACAATCTCTTCTATTGTTAACATTATGGAAGTTCAAGATCTCTGGTTCAATTCCATTTTCGAGAGTATTTCCTTATTCCCTTCTCGATTAAATGAGCAACAGAAAACACATCCACTTGGGAAATTCTCAGGATTTTCACAACTTTCTCATGGTAGTGTTTCAGAAGACAAACATGCATTGTAATTAAACAATTATATTCTTTAGCCTATATTTCAATACCAGATTCATATCTGACATTTATATGTTTGCCAATGTAGCTTAGTAATTCAGACAACTCTCTAATATTTTTATCATTGTAACTTAAATCTTCTAATTCAAAGAAATATTTTCAAATAACATTTCAGGGAATACTTCTCCATATTTAATTTCTTTGCTCTGTCCCTCCCACTAAAAGTTCTGATTTTGATATCTCTGTAGATGGACGCATTTAAGCTTTACATTCCTTGTGCACCTAGTACACATAATGTAGTGGCTTCATGATCAGAATGTAATCTTAGGAGCTAATATCCCTGTGTAGTAAAGTTCCATAGGGAAGAACATTTTCTAATGGCTTAAACTTTCTTGTGAATAGAGAATGTTTCCTTTCTCTGTTTCTGCACTGAATTTTAAAGAACAAATATTCTTTCATGTGAGTTTCTTTGTAATTTATGACAGGGACCTATCATTCATATCTTTACCTGCTAAGTTAGTCAATTTTTTATGATTTATTAGGAGAAACACATAGAAAATGGAAAAAAATCGAAATACCTACAGAAACTTATCATGTTAATGAAATTTGCATTAAGGGATATCATTTGGTATTAACAAAATACAACACATATGGGTAACATCTCCCCTCAGAATAAGGTACAAACGCTTTGGGGAAAATACTAAATATATCTCAAGAGAAATAGCATTTTCTTTTTTCTTTTGCTTTTTCTTTTTGGTTTTTCGAGACAGGGTTTCTCTGTGTATAGGTTTGCGCCTTTCCTGGAACTCACTCTGTAGCCCAGGCTGGCCTCGAACTCACAGAGATCCACCTGCCTCTGCCTCCCAAGTGCTGGGATTAAAGGCATGTGCCACCACTGCCCAGCGAGAAATAGCATTTTCAAGGTAGAACAAATTTTGCATCAAATTTTGCATCAAGACACCAATGCACATCAAGTAGACTCTGATAGTTTGTGACTGGTTAAAGTATAACTGAGACTCCCATAGATAGATTTAAATAAATACATGGTCTCCCCAAGGGATAACATTTACTCTTTCCTTTTTTTTTTGGGGGGGGGGGGAAGCAAACAATATATACTTTTTTACCTTTACTTTTCAGTATTATATGATGTTCGGATTAACACATAACATTTTAATGTTTCTGATCAGGATTAGCCTCTGAAGAAGAGAAATGTACCTTCTTGCTTTGATTCTAATCTCAATGAACTTTCAGTTGTTGCTATTTCATTGACGCTATTGTTTTCTTATACTTACACTAATGACTCACCAACATTAATACTGATAACGGTCCAAATGATCTTAACCAGAATAATTTTCCATAAAAATGCACATAGGCATATTTTATCCAAAGTCAACTGGAAAATAGATCTGTATAATGTGGGTTCCTTCTAAACTGATATTTGGAAAGAATCTAATAAGTGCTATTATATTGGACTTTAAAAAAGAAATACAATGAAAATGCCACAGATGAATGGCCAACACCATCCTGTCTGCTTTGTCTGAGTGGAGAGTAGTCTACTTGTTCATAGTATGTTATAAGAATAAACCATACGACTGATGAAAGATGTTAGGATGTAATGGGATATTTCATTTTTATTCATGTAAAATACTCACCTGTAATACAAAAACATCATATAATTTAGGGTAACTCAACAAACATAAATTTCAGAATTTCAACCAATGCGAAACTTTCAACTGCCTAAAAAGGGAAGTACCAATGACATGTGGAGGGAGCTAATAGGAAGCAACTGAGTCTTGATTGATGACTGACTTTATTCTTAGTAAAAATCCATACTTGCCTCTTAATTTCAATGTTCACAAAAATAGGTCATGATGGAGGACATGGATTTCTTCATTGGTTTACATATTGTTATCACTGTTCCGTAGTGCTTGCTAATTGTTGTTATCTTACTGTTTAAGCTTTTGTTTTTGAAGAGTTAAAAGAAGCAGATGAAACGTTGTCTTTTACTCTGCACATTGCTCACTTTACCCTGACTAGGCATCAGCTGTGATGCACAGGGCTCCATCTTAATTATCTAACCTTAATTTTTTCTCATTGAAAAAGTAAATGATGAATGACCATTGCTGTTTTTGGTCTCATCCTGGTAATCATCATCCCTAAGCATAACACTAAACTCATAATGGGCCCAAGAGAAAGACAATTAATTAGCTGGTACAGGACACAGCCGTCTCCACCATTCCACAGTGCTGGTAGCACAAGCACTCTTTTCAATCAATTGTAAATACTTTACTCCTTTTTCATTTTCCCATTGCAATACACTCTTAGAGGGGAGAACATATGACTGGATAAGAACAAATTGAAATCATGAAGAAATTAAGAAATTAAATGTTCACTCAATTATGCTTCATTTTAGACAATTTGGTTTTCAAAACTTTCAGTAATTTAAAAGTAACATTTTAGACTTTCTAAAGGACACGAACAATGCATCATCAGTACATCAAGAAAAAATGTGTTCACCATTCATCTTCTAAGCAGAATGTATCTTTTTCCTTGTGCATTGATCAGCATTAAGTATGTGGAACAATGGAGCCACACAAAAAATATATAATACAATTATAAAGCAATTAACTAAAGTGAAGGCCACAAGTACCTTTTGAAGTACTAAAGGATCATATAAAATGCTTCAAACCTTAATTTCCATGTGCAAAGTGGTTTGAATTGCTAATTTCTCTCTCTACTGATCCAGTAATATTGCAATTTCCCTCTGCTGATACTCAGTCTGAAAGGATCAATTGAACCCATGTGTGCTTAATACACATATTGGGCATTTTTGTTCTTTCAATGATCTTAGGAGAACCTTCACGCTAATATCACTGTTGTCCTCATCCCTTATTGCAATATGTGGTCATGTCATCCCTTGTGTTTAAATAGTGACCTCTCCTAGCTTGTCTTTTAGAGTAGAAGCCAGATCCTTATTTCAGAAATCTCCCTGTCACAATTGTTTACTGTCTGGATGAATGCTTCTTTACTTGTATAATATTATCTTCAAGAATTTTAAGAATTCTAAGAATAGTTTTCTGGAAGTGTTGAATAGTTCTTTTGTGTTCAAATCACGATCATGGTAAATGCCTGCTTTATTCCATGGTACATTGAGTAGAGGGAAACTGCGCCAGAACGTTCCGCTTTTCTTTTCTTTTTTCTTTTTTTAATTTAATTTTTTTTTATTTGTATTTTGCAAGACAATTCACTTCTACATATCAGCCACGGATTCCCTTGTTCTCCCCCCTCCCATCACCCTCACATTCCCCCCAGCCCACCCCACATTCCCACCTCCTCCAGGGCAAAGCCTTCCCCACAGACTGAGATTAACCTGGTAGACTCAGTCCAGGTAGGTCCAGTCCCCTCCTCCCAGGCTGAGCCAAGCGATCCTGCATAGGCCCCAGGTTTCAAACAGCCAACTCATGCAATGAACACAGGACCCAGTCCCACTGCCTGGATGCCTCCCAAACAGATCAAGCCAATCAACTGTCTCACCCATTCAGATGGCCTGATCCAGTTGGGGGCCCCTCAGCCATTGGTTCATAGTTCATGTGTTTCCATTCGTCTGGCTATTTGTCCCTGTGCTTTAACAACCTTGGTCTCAACAATTCTCGCTCATATAAACCCTCTTCATTCTCCCTAATTGGACTCCCAGAGATCCACCCGGGGCCTAGCCATGGATCTCTGCATCCAGTTTCCTCAGTAGTTGGATGGGGTTTCTAGCATGACAATTAGGGTGTTTGGTCATCCCATCACCAGAGTAGGTCACTTCGGGCTGTTTCTCAACCATTGCCAGCAGTCTCTTGTGGGGGTATCTTTGTGGATTTCTGTGGGCCTCTCTAGCACTTTGCTTCTTCCTATTCTCATGTGGTCTTCATTTACCATGGTCTCCTATCCCTTGTCTCCCTCTCTGTTGTTGATCCAGCTGGGATCTCCCACTCCCCCTAGCTCTCTTTCCCTCGACCCTTGCGCTTCACTACCCCCACTCATGTCCAGGCTGTTCATGTAGATCTCATTCCATTTCTCTGTCATTGGGCGATCCCCATGTCTTTCTTGGGGTCCTGTTTTCCAGGTAGCCTCCCTGGTGATGTGAGTAGCAGTCCAGTCATCCTTGTTCCACATCTAATATCCTCCTATGAGTGAGTACATACCATGTTTGTCTTTCTGAGTCTGGGTTACCTCACTCAGGATGATTTTTTTCTAGATCCATCCATTTGTCTGCAAACCTCATGATGTCATTGTTTTTCTCTGCTGAGTAGTATTCCATTGTGTATATGTACCATTTTGTTTATCCATTCTTCAGTTGAAGGGCATCTAGGTTGTTTCCATGTTCTGGCTATTACAAACAATGCTGATATGAACATAGCTGAACAAGTGCTCTTGTGGTGTGGTTGAGCATTCCTTGGGTATATGCCCAAGAGTGGTATAGCTGGATCTTGGGGGAGATGGATTCCCAATTTTCTAAGAAAGCGCCATATTGATTTCCAAAGTGGTTGTACAAGCTTGCATTCCCACCAGCAATGGAGGAGAGTTCCCCTAGCTCCACATCCTCTCCAGCATAAGGTGTCTTCAGTGTTTTTGATCTTAGCCATTCTGACAGGCGTAAGGTGGTATCTCAGAGTTGTTTTGATTTGCATTTCCCTGATGATTAGGGATGTTGAGCAATTCCTTAAATGTCTTTCAGCCATTTGAGTTTCCTCTCTTGAGAATTCTCTGTTTAACTCTATAGCCCATGTCTTAATTGGACTGTTGGGCATTTTGATGTCTAATTTCTTGAGTTCCTTATATATTCTGGATATCAGTCCTCTGTCAGATGTGGGGTTGGTGAAGATCTTTTCCCATTCTATAGGCTGTCGCTTTGCCTTGTTGACCGTATCCTTTGCTCTACAAAAGTTTGTCAGTTTCAAGAGGTCCCATTGATTGATTGTTTCTCTCAGTGTCTGTGCTACTGGTGTTCTATTTAGGAAGTGGTCTCCTATGCCAATGCGTTCAAGACTACATCCTACTTTCTCTTCTAGCAGGTTCAGAGTAGCTGGATTTATGTTGAGGTCCTTGATCCACTTGGACTTAAGTTTTGTGCACGGTGATAGATATGGATCTATTTGCAGCCTTCTACATGTTGATATCCAGTTATGCCAGCACCATTTGTTGAAGATTCTTTCTTTTTTCCATTGTGCACTTTTGGCTTCTTTGTCAAAAATTATATGTTCATAGGTGTGCGGATTCATGTCAGGGTCTTCAATTTGATTCCATTGGTCCACATGTCGGTTTTTATGCCAGTACCAAGCTGTTTTTATTACTGTAGCTCTATAGTAGAGCTTGAAATCAGGGATCATGATGCTTCCAGAGGTTGTGTTATTGTACAGGATTCTTTTGGCTATCCTGGGTTTTTTGTTTTTCCTTATGAAGTTGAGTATTATTCTTTCCAGGTCTGTGAAGAATTGTGTTGGTATTTTGATGGGGATTGCATTGAATCTGTAGATTGCTTTTGGTAAGATTGCCATTTTTACTATGCTAGTCCTGCCTATCCATGAGCATGGGAGATCTTTCCATTTTCTGACATCTTCTTCAATTTCTTTTTTCAGGGACTTAAATTTCTGTCATATAGGTCCATCACTTGCTTGGTTAGTGTTACCCCAAGGTATTTTATGTCATTTTTGGCTATAGTAAAGGGTGATGTATCTCTGATTTCCTTCTCCGCTTCTTTGTCCATTGTATATAGGAGGGCTACTGATTTTTTTGAGTTGATCTTGTATCCTGCTATGTTGCTGAAGGTGTTTATAAGCTGTATCAGTTCCTTGGTGGAATCTTTGGGGTCGCTCAAGTATACTATCATGTCATCTGCAAATAGGGAAAGCTTGACTTCTTCTTTTCCAATTTGTATCCCCTTAATCTCCTTATGTTGTCTTGTTGCTCTGGCTAGAACTTCAAGTACTATATTGAATAAGTATGGGGAGAGCGGACAGCCTTGCCTCATTCCTGATTTTAGTGGAATTGCTTTGAGTTTCTCTCCATTTAATTTGATGTTGGCTGTTGGCTTGCTGTAAATTGCCTTTATTATGTTTAGGTATGTTCCCTGTCTTCCTGATCGCTCCAAGACCTTTATCATGAACGGGTGTTGGATTTTGTCAAATGCCTTTTCTGCATCTAGTGAGAGGATCATGTGGTTTTTTTCTTTGAGTTTGTTTATATGGTGTATTACATTGACGGACTTTCGTATGTTGAACCACCCTTGCATCCCTGGAATGAAGCCTACTTGATCATGGTGAATAAGTGTTTTGATGTGTTCTTGGAGTCTGTTTGCCAGTATTTTATTGAGTATTTTTGCATCAATGTTCATGAGGGAGATCGGTCTGTACTTCTCTTTCTTTGTTGTATCCTTGTTTGGTTGAGGAATCAGGGTAATTGTAGCCTCATAGAAGGAGTTTGGTAATGTTCCTTCTGTTTCTATTGCGTGGAACAATTTGGAGAGTATTGGTATTAACTCTTCTTTGAAAATCGGGTAGAATTCTGTGCTGAAACCATCTGGTCCTGGGCTTTTTCTGGTTGAGAGATTTTATGACTGTTTCTATTTCGTTAGGGGTTATTGGACTATTTAAATAGTTTATCTGGTCTTGATTTAACTTAGGTATGTGGTACCTATCCAGAAAGTTATCCGTTTCTTTTAGGTTTTCCAGTTTTGTGGAATAGAGGTTTTTGAAGTATGACCTGATGATTCTCTGGATTTCCTAAATGTCTGTTGCTATGTCCCCCTTTTCATTTCTGATTTTGTTGATTTGGATGCTCTCTCTCTGTCTTTTGGTTAGTTTGGATAAGGACTTGTCTATCTTGTTGATTTTCTCAAAGAATCAACTCTTTGTTTCATTAATTTTTGTATTGTTCTCTTTGTTTCTATTTTATTGATTTCAGCTCTCACTTTGATAATTTCCTGTCATCTATTTTTCCTGGGAGACTTTGCTTCTTCTTGTTCTAGAGCTTTCAGGTGTGCTGTTAAGTCACTAGTGTGAGATTTCTCCAACTTATTTATGTGGGCATATAGTGCTATGAATTTCCCTCTTAGTACTGCTTTCATAGTGTCCCATAGGTTTGGATATGTGGTGTCTTCATTTTCATTGATCTCTACGAAGTCTTTAATTTCTTTATTTCTTCCTTAACCCATTGGTGATTCAGTTGGGTATTATTCAGTTTCCATGAGATTGTAGGTTTTCCGTAGTTTTTGTTGTTGTTGAAATCCAACTTTAGACCATGGTGGTCTGATAGAACACAGGAGGTTATTCCAATTGTTTTGTATCTGTTTAGATTTGCTTTGTGGCCAAGTATATGGTCGATTTTAGAGAAGGTTCCATGGGGTGCTGAGAAGAAGGTATATTCTTTTTTGTTAGGATGGAATGTTCTGTAGATATCGATTAAGTCCATTTGAGTCATGACATCAGTTAAGTCCTTTATTTCTCTGTTAAGTTTCGATTTGGGAGATCTGTCCAGTGGTGAAAGTGGGGTGTTGAGGTCTCCCACTATTAATGTGTGAGGTTTTATATGTGATTTAAGCTTTAGTAATGTTTCTTTTACATATGTGGGTACCCTTGTGTTTGGGGCATAAATGTTCAGAATTGAGACTTCATCTTGGTGGATCTTTCCTGTGATGAGTATGTAATGCCCTTCTTGATCTCTTTTGATTGATTTTCATTTGAGGTCTATTTTGCTGGATATCAGGATGGCTACACCCGCTTGTTTCTTAAGACCATTTGATTGGAAAGTCTTTTCCCAGCCTTTTATTTTTAGGTAGTGTCTATCTTTGAATTTGAGATGTGTTTCTTGTATGCAGCAGAAAGAGGGGTCCTGCTTTCGTATCCATTCTGTAAGCCTATGTCTTTTTATAGGTGAATTAAGTCCATTGATATTGAGGGAAATTAATGACCAGTGATTGTTCATTCCTGTTATTTTTTGGTGGTGATGTGTGGGTACTTCTCTTCGTTGGGGTTTACTGCTGTGGCTTTATCTATTGCCTGTGTTTTCGAGGGTGAATCTGACTTCCTTAGGTTGGAATTTTCCTTCTAGTGCTTTCTGTAGGGCTGGGTTTGTGGATAAGTATTGTTTAAATCTGGCTTTGTCATGGAATGTCTTGTTCACTCCATCTATGGTGACTGAAAGTTTTGCTGGGTATATTAGTCTAGGCTGGCATCCATGGTCTCTTAGTGTCTGCATTACATCTGTCCAGGTCCTTCTGGCTTTTAAAGTCTCAATTGAGAAATCGGGTGTTATTCTGATGGGTTTGCCTTTATATGTCACTTGGCCTTTTTCCTTTGCTGCTCTTAATATTCTTTCTTTATTCTGTATGTTTAGTTGTTTAATTATTATGTGGCAAGGGGACTTTTTTGGGGCGTCTAGTCTGTTTGGTGTTCTATAGGCTTCTTGTATCTTCATAGGCATTTCCTTCTTTAAGTTGGGAAAGTTTTCTTCTATGATCTTGTTGAATATATTTTCTGTGCCCTTGAGTTGGTATTCTTCTCCTTCTTCTACCCCTACTATTCGTAGGTTTGGTCTTTTCATGATGTCCCAAAATTCTTGGATATTTTGGTTCATGACTTTGTTGGCTTTAGTGTTTTCTTTGACTGATGAATCTATTTCTTCTACTGTATCTTCAATTGCAGAGGTCCTCTCTTCCATCTCTTGCATTCTGTTGATTATACTTGCATCTGAAGTTCCCAATCGTTTACTCAGATTTTCTATTTCCAGCATTCCCTCTGTTTGTGTCTTCTTCATTTTTTCTATTTCCCTTTTCAGGTCTTGGACTGTTTCCTTCATTTGTTTCATTGATTTTTCTTGATTTTCTTTCAGTACTTTATTGTTTTCTTCCAGGACTTTATTGATTTCTTCTAATTTGTTTGCCCTTTCCTCTAGTTGTTTACAGTGTTCTTCCCATTTTTTTGTCTTTTCCTCTACACAAGCCTCTAGCTTCTTCATGATGTCATTCATAAGGCTGTTTTCTTCTGCTTCTTCCAATTTCTGATGTTCAGGTCTAGGTGTTGGAGGAGGGCTAGGTCTTGGTGATGCTGTATTGCTATCCATTTTGTTGTATGAATTTCTGCCTTGACGTCTGCCCATCTCCTTGTGGTTCGTTCTTGGCCTTATCCGCACACTTGGTTCAGACAGAGCTGACAGATTCAGGAAGTCTCTCTCTCTTGTCCAGATGGGAACTCTCTTGTCCAAATTAGAAGTCCGGGGCAGGATGGGAGCTCTTGTCCAGAAGGGAAGTCCGGGGCAGGATGGGAGCTGTGCTCCAGAAGGGAAGTCCAGGGCAGGATGGGAGCTGGGGGCCGGCCTCTAAGTCTCAGCCAGTTTTTCTTATTCTGTTCTTTTGACATTCTAGTGATCATCCCTAACCCCCTCAAACCCGAGGATCTAAGACAAATCTTTCTTCTCTCTATAATACCTATCAGAGGTGAGTCTTGCTCCTCATATATTTTTATTTTACATTATTCAGGCATGCCTTTAAAAAATTGAATGCAACATAGGACTCCTATAAATCAAAAAAACATTGTGCTCTTTGTTCAAAAGGCACTCAGAAATAAAATCAAATGCATAATGCTAGTACTATTTGATAAATAGAGTACATTTCTAGCTATTATCATAACAAGTTACTGCAAGTTAGAACAAGGGGAGTGTATTTACTGTCTACTTCTGTAGGTTGGACATTAAAGTTGACTCAGGTGACTTTCAGTACTAGGTCTGCCAAAGCAGAGATCAAGGCATCAGCAAAGATGGCCTCTTTCCTCCAGTCCCTGGGCTTACATCTTCTTTCGAACTGTTCTAAATGTTGGTAGAATTCAGAATCATCAGCTGTAGAGTGAAGTCCATGTTTACTTCGTACATGTTTGTCATGGCTGGCTTTTAGATATCAGTACCACTTATCCCTGTCTTCAAAGCAAGCAGCTTGAACAGAGTCTCTTCTTGGTTACAGTCTCTCTATTCTCCCGTTATACTTCAATGCTTCTCACTTTTTGGCTTCTAAAAGTTCTGCACACTTTAAAGCTGAATACAATTAGCTGAAGGATGAAAGGTAATGGTAAATATTTTCATAACTTTATAGGTTCCTTATTCTAAATATATTATCAAATTCCATTTTATTAATGAATATAATGTGATAATATATTCACAAATCTGTAACTGGAGTATTCCTGTGTCCACCTGGCTCCTGTAGCCATTCAGGCTCAATTAAACACACAGAGACTTATATTATTCACAAACTGTATAGCCTAATGTCTCAAGCTTCTTGCTAGCTTTTCCTATATCTTAAATTAACCCATTTCTATTAATCTATAAGTTGCCACGTGGCTAATGGCTTGCCAATATCTTAACATGTTGCTTCTCATCACAGTGGCTGGCAGCGTCTCTCTGCCTCAGCCTTCCACCTCCCAGAATTCTCCTCTCTCTTGTTCAGCCTACACTACCCTTCCTGCCTGGCTACTGGCCAATCAGTGTTTTATTTATCAATCAATTATAGCAACATATATTTACAACATACAGGATATCCCACAGCACAAATCTACAGCTATCTTTCAAATACTGTCATTTTATCTACAACAAAATATTTTCAAGAATGACATTGATTATTATAATCAAATATCAATTGCTCAAACTAGTGGGATTCCCTGTGATATTTCTATATGTGCATACATTGTGCATGATTCTTGTTCCTCCTTCCTTCTACTATCTTCCATCCCTAACCTTCTCTACCTCAAAAAGTCTTCTCATTTATTTTTAAATTTGATGTTTCATTTTTGTAAACATCTTCTTAGTGTGTTTCCATTATAGAATATCAATTCTATGTTCTATAAAGATATTATCATTTGAATCTGTCACATATTTTAAATGATTTCACCCCCATTGACTTCCCTTCTCTAGAACTATATTCCTTTTCACCTCTCCCTCTCCTTTCCATCTAAAGTGACCACTGTTTCATCTTGTCTTTCTACCGGTTATCTACTGGTTTCCACAGAACAGTAAGAATGTGGTATTTGACTATCTTGTGCCTGGCTTGGTTTCTCAGAATAATGCTTTCCAGTTCCATCAACATTTCAAATGTATGTGTATTCTCTTTTAATAATTAACTTTGAAACTTATGGGGAAAAGTAGCACGATATGCACCAGTACAACAAATAAAAACTCTTACACATACACATCTGTGGGCATATGGGCTCTTTGTAACTGCTGCCATTCCATTTTACTCTGGCCAAGTTTTTCTATCACTATGGTTATAACAGGCCCATTGTAAAATTTTTCAATAGTTAAAAGGACTTTTTACAAGTATTCCAGTTGAGATTTTTGATTTTTTAAAAATTTCTACTTATTACTCTTTCATATATATTTGTAAATTTGTTTTCCCCTCCAGTCATTATTAGTTTTATGTTTTTGACATTCTGACTTACATTATTTTATTTTTACCTTCACCTAATTTTACTTGGCATCTGGTCAGTGCTTCATTTTCAGATTTTGCCTTTTCATTTCAGGTCTGTAGTCAGGTTGAAACAGCACATAGGTGTTCTAGCTTATTGAGAAACACTAACTAAATATATTTTAAAATTTAGCCCATTACAAATGCTTTACAAAACACTCAAAGGCTTTCTGATTCGCACAGTTTTTCCCTTATTTTGATATTTCATTTCCAATGAATTAATGTTGTTTTATAAAATTCTTTCAACATTCCCTGATTCCTGGGTTTAGAAATGTGTCTCTTCTCTATCCCTCTTAGGGTTTTCTTCATAGAATTTGCATTTTCCCTGCTAGTGTTGAACAGTAAGCCAGGCCTTGTCTCTGCAGGTTTGACTAGAGGATTTCCAGCTGGGCCTGTCAATCAAAGGGAATGTCTATCTGACTGGCAGTTATTAAAGGGAAAAACCACTTATATCAGGAGATGATTACTTCTCCATTATCTCTAATTTGATCTTTAGTTTGCACTGACATTATGTTTTATTTTTAAAATTACTTTACATTTCCTTGAGCCTGATCTGGGGAAGCCTTGCCATCCACATTAATGTGGGCTGAGGTAGTGGAGTCCTTGATGTAGTTATACTTCTGTCAATGATACACATTCATACAGCATTTCATCCACCACCCAAACTTCCTTGTAAACCCTGATATGATAAGAATTATTTATTTCTATTTTTTTCCTTTAAGCCTGCAATGTACTAATGGATATTCTATATAAGAAACTGAACATATCATCTTATATCTCATGTCATCAGGTATTGAAATGGATATTTTGGTGAATAATTACATTTTGTCCTAATAATGACATTGGGAGATAATTATATTTTAATGGATAAGAGTAGAGAGAGAATTTAAAGAATTAATTAACAGTCATAGAAATAGAAAGAACCAAGAAGAGTGGGAAGCCATTTTGAATTCATACAAAATACTATTTTACATCAGCTTTTCCATGAATTCACATGTACTTCTGTTATTATTTACACATTATTCATAATATGTAACTAGCTTATGTGCTATGTATTATGTAAACTCACTTTACAAACTATACTTTATAAACAAATTTATTATCAGGTTTGTTTCTTACTAAATACTATAATATATTTTTTATTTTTATTATTAAGACATTTTCTATTCATTTTCCATACCAAATACAGAATCCCTTCTCCTCCCTCCTCTCACCCCTCTTCCCACCAACAACCCATCCTCCATTCCTACCTCCTCTAAGGCAAGACCTCCCATGGGGAGTCAGCAGAGCCTGGTATATTCAGTTAAGGCAGATCCAAGCCCCTCCCCCTGCACCAAGGCTGTGTAAGATGTCCCATCATAGGCATTGGGCTCCAAAAACTTTGCTCATACACCAGGCATGGATCCTGATCATATTACCAGGGGGCCCCTTAAGCAGATCAAGCTACACAACTGTCTCGCCTTTGCAGAAGGTCTAGTCCAGTCCCATGGAGTCTCCACAGCTATTGATCCACAGATCACAAGTTCCCACTAGTTTGGTTTGGTTGACTGTGTACATTTCCCCATCATGATCTTGATGCCCCTTGCTCATAGAATCCCTCTTCTCTCTCTTCAGTTGGACTCCTGGAGCTTGGCCTGATGCTTGGCTGTGGATCTCTGCATCTGTTTCCGTCAGTTACTGGATGAAGGCTCTATGATGACAGTTAAGGTATTCACCAATCTGATTACCAGCGTAGGCCAGTTCAGGCACCCTCTCCACTATTGCTAGTAGTCTCAGGTGGGGTCATCCTTGTAGATTCCTGGGAACTTCCTTAGCACCCTGTTTCTCCCTATCCCCATGATGAATCCCTCTATCATGGTATCTCTTTCCTTGCTCTCCCACTCTGTCCCTGTTCTAGCTCTAACCTAGATTCCCCTCAACCGAAGAATGGATAAAGAAAATGTGACACATATACACAATGGAGTACTACTACTCAGCATTAAAAAATGACATTATGAAATTTGCAGGCAAATGGATGGAACTAGAAAATATCATCCAGAGAGAGGTAACACAGACTCAGAAAGGCAAACAGGGTATGTACTCACTCATAAGTGGATACTAGATGTAAAGCAAAGGATAACCAGACTACAACCCACAGCTCCAGAGAAGCTAGCTAATAAGGAGGACCCTAAGAGCAACACATGGATCACCCTTGGAAGGGGAAATACATGAGGTCTCCATGAGTAAACTGGGGGTGAGGGATAGGCAATGGAGGGTAGTGGATGGGAGATGAGAATATAATATATATATATTTAGATATTAACAAATGTTTATAGATTTGTCTATTAAGTAAGGTTATTTTAGTTGTTGGAAAGGAATTTAAATATGAAAATATTAGTTCCTTGAGAGAAAATAAGACAAGTCATAAACTCAATGGAGCAATTGAAAGCTAATCTTTCATGATGACATATACCAGGGAAAATTCTGAAAATCTAAGTAGTAAGAATACTTAATGATTTCTCCCTAAGAGAGCTCTCAATAACAACATCATATTTCAGAGCCTCAGTATTGTTTTTTGCTGTATAAATTTTAAATTCTGGGATAGAGTATATGGAACTATAGCCATGATATTGAGAAGGAAATCATGTATGAGAAATTATCCCAGTGGTAGTTCATCATGTTTTGTTGAATATTTCTAGGTTATGGACAATTCATTGCAAACTACGGGACAACTTAAGAAGAGTCAGCAGCACTTTTCCAACTGATAAGGTCTTTCTGTGCCAAGGATATAATTGTTAGCGTGAAGACACAATGAACAAAATAGGAGAACTAGTTATAAATTGTATATCTGATAATGGATTATATATGGATCATACAACAAATGAAATTTCAGGAGCAAGAAATCAAATATCTTGATTTAAGTGGATAATTACTTTCAGAAGAAAGACAAGCAGGTCCCCAGAAAATAGTCAATATTAATAATAATACTTGTGGGTTGTGACCACTTGGGATGGAATGACCCTTTCACAGGGGTCATGTATCAGATATGCTATATATCAGATATTTACATTACAATTCATAACAGTAGCAAAATTACAGTTGTGAGGCAGCAATGAAAATAATTGAATTATTGAGAGTCACTACAACTTGAAGAATTCCATTAAAGTGTCACAGCATTGGGAAGGTTGAGAACCACTATCCTGCACTCTTCCCTTTAGCATTGTTTCTGAGTCAACAGAAACCATCTTTATGGAAGAAGCCATAAATAATTCCTAAAGAGTTTCAATGTAAACTTGTCTTAAGCTTTGTTGTATACTCAAGCCTGAGTTAATTGTCAATGGGAAACTTTTTTTTTTTTCAAAATTGTTCTGTGCTTAAATTGGCTAAAATAAACTGCCTGGTGTCACACTAGTCAGACTGAACCGAGTTTCATTTTTGCCTCTCAGATCATTCTGCAGGCAACAGAGGTTGCAGGGATCTCCACCAAAGTTCTTTGAAATGAAATAATGTTGTTTTCAAAATTAATTTGTTAAAAATCACAGTGTTACAGATTTACAGCTATATACTCAAATTTTATATACAAAGTTTTACAGAATTGGTATATAAATTGCTGTATGTTCTGGCCCCAGCAAGCAGCAGAACTTGGTAGCTTCAGCCATATGGTTCTGGCTTTAGGGTCAATGATGCAAGAAAGAGGTTACAGAATCTCCTTCCATGACCGAGGCAAGCAACTGAGGCCAGGCATGTGTCAGAGGTCTTCACATGGAGGCCCAGAGAGGCCATTGTGTGAAGCTGTGAAGGTGAAGCCTGTATTATCTTGGAGACCCCAAAATGTTGGAGATGCCAGAGGGGTAGAACACATGCCAAGGGAAGCTAAAGACTGTGTACGGAACCAGCCCAGGGGAAAAAAGTGTGTTGCAACCAACAAAGATGAAAGGATTTGGAGATCTGAAGAGTATTTTGACATCAGACATGGAGGTACATATTTTGGTGTTTGCCCAACTAGTTGTCAGTCTTACTTTGGATCAGTATTTCCTCATGGTGCTCCCTTTCCTCCCCTTTGGTAAGGTGATGTATATTCTGTGTCATTTTATGTTTGAAGTATGTGATCACGTTTTCTGATTTTGATTTTTACAGGGTATTAGAGTTAAGAGATTGCCATAAGTCTCACAAGAGACTTCTAACTTGGGACTTTTAAAACAGTGCTGAGATTGTAATAGACAATGGAGACTTTTGAAGTTGCCTGAATTTGTGTTTGTATTATGGTATGGCTACAAGCCTGTGAGGGTCAGGGAGTCGAATGTGGTGATTTGAATAGGAATGGTCCCCATAGGCTCAAGTGTTTTGAATGCTTGATCATTAGGGAGTGCCAGAGGAAGGCCTTGTTGGAGGAAGTATATCACTAGAGGTGGACTTTGGAGTTTCTAAAGCTCAAGCCAGGCTCAGTGTCTCCCCCAACCTGCTGCCTATGGATCCAGGTGTAGAGCTCTCAGCCTTTCCTTCACCAGGTCTGCCTGTCTGCTGCCATGTTTCCCATCACACTAATAATGGATTAAAACTCTGAAACCACAAGATATCCCAAATGCTTTCCTTTATAAGAGCTGCTGTGGTCATGTTGTCTCTTCACAACAATAGAACACTGGCTAAAGAAGCCACAAAACATAAAGTACAATTTTATTTTAGCAGGCCAGAAAATTGATTTTTTTCAATATTTTAATTAATGTATGCAGATTTTTATTATATTGCCCATGTAAGTTAAAACTAGAACAACACTGAATGACATAGGTAGCTGTTATATTTTTTATAACTTTGAAAAATATTTGTGAGATTAGAATAAAATTATATCATTGATCCCGTTCATCCTTCCAAACATTTCCATGTAACCACCTCCCGTTCCCTTTCAAATTCATGCCTTCTTTTTTTTTAATTGTTGCTACATATATGTTTGTGCTAACCACATAAATACAACCTGTTTAGTCCATATAATGTTACTTGTTTTTATATTTTTAGGGCTGACGATTTGATAATAGATAACCAATTGATGTGGTCTTTCCTTGGGGTGACTATTTCTCCCACTCTCAGTATTTTTTACTTGCTTTTAGTTCTTTGTCCAGATACGAGGCCTCTGGAGCATCTCCTACTTACATAAGCATGTTTATTTTATGGTTATTATTCTGGCCATATTAAGGAAATTGATATTTTTAAACTATAGTAGGTTTCCTAGGCCTCATCTAATAGTGCAAGCAGGATCATTAGACACTTAGAGCCAGTCGTTAGTTTTAAAATACTGAATAGGAGCAAAAATAAAGCAAGACTCATTCATGAGTTGGACATGGTGCTGCATTCCTGAATTCTCAGACAGCCTGGGTCCTGAGGTGTGACAGTAGAAAATTCTAGAATAGGTTAGAAAGCTGAACAATCCTTGTCTCAAAGTGATATGAGAAATGGCTGGAATTATAACTCACTGATTCAGTGCTTTTGTAGTATGAGGAGACTTGAATTCTATTCACAGCATGGCAAAACCTGATACATGTTCTTCATTTGTAACTTTGTTTGTATAGTTGTTTGTCTATTTGTTTATTTATTATTTTTCAGAAGCCTCACTTCATCTAGGAAATGGGTATTTTGGAGTGTAGAAACACACACTTCCTGCCCATGAGTGTCAGTGAGAGAGTGATTCCAGGCTCAAGAAATGCCAACACATTGTAGACATGGAGTAGAGGTGTGAAAAATGCTATTTCTTTAGGAGTAAGAACAATGGTGCGTTAAGTGCAGAGAAGAGCATTCAAAACATTAAGTGGGATAAACCTGTTCAAAATGATAGGTTTACCAATGACTTAAAACACCATTGTAAAAAGTAAAATTAGCTTTATTAAATGTAGCTGGGGTTTTCACAACAGTGGATGCATTTATCAAGGAGCAGACATTTTTACTACTGGATAGTAGTCTTAAAAGTGTGTGAAGGGAATTGGGATTCAGGAAGAGAATAATGCTGCCATGTATCTGCCTGTAAGGATGGAACTCAACTCCAATGCTTACAGATAAAGGGAAAAATCTATTGTCCTCTGTCATTATTTCCCACTATTAATGGGTGAGAACTATAAACATGTAGCACCAGGAGACAGTTACTAACATAGCAATAGTAGAAATATGTGAAGCCTCATACAAGTATATCGCTTCCTAAGCTAGGTGCTTTTCTCTGAAAAAATAACAAACAAACAAAAAATGGTTTATGCGTGAAACATTTAAGTCCAGTCATAAATGTAATATTAAGTCTCTTAATTTATAAAATAATGCATCATTAAACATTTTAAAAGATTAATTTTGTTGTTTGGATATAAATGGCAGAGTCAACTGTATATTATTCAATTAAGTGAAATATAATACTTGTTCTTTAAATGCTAAGTCTTGTGCAATGGTTTTATTATTTATTTATTTATTTATTTTGCAAAAGTGGGGGTTTGAACTCAGAATTTTGTAAATGCTAGTCTGTGTTATGAATTTTAGAGAAAGTTTTTGTTTGATCATTCATTTATTTTACTTGAAAAGTTTAAAAATTAATGATTGAGATATATTAATAAATGGCATACTTTAGCAATATTTCATCTTCATTGTTAATGTTATAGGATTTATAATCACTTAAAAGCCAAGCCTCTGGGGGTGTCTATAATGTCGTTTCTGCAGAGATTCAAGTAAGATTGGAAGACTCACTTTTATAGTGGATGGTCCCATGCTGTGGCCTGAGATCTCAAGAGGAAGACCACGGCTCATATTGGGAACGTAGGTAACTACTCAATGCTAGTAAAGTCATGATGATTGGAGAAGAACCCACAACCAGTAATTTGCTAAACCAGCATAATGTCTAACAACAATCTGTAAACATTTGTCCTTATACCCGTAGATAAATGTAGTCTTCACCTTTTGTCAAGAAAACTATTTTTTGTAACAGACAGAGACGACTAGAGAAAAACCATGACCAATCAAACTGCAAAGATGTGAAGCCCAGTTACACCTGATACAGCTATGAAAAGCAAGCAAACAAACAACAACAACAAAAAGTCTGCACTTCAGACTCAGGGCACAGTGTGGAAGAGGAGCAGAAAGGTTGTAGGAGACAGAGAATTAGGGAGTTTGCTCTGAGGTTTTGCCTCCTAGTAACATCAGATTATAAATCTATAAAATCTCATCACTTTGTCCAAATGTGAGCTGAGAAATGCACATGCTTAAGGAATCAATGGAAAATCCCATGAGGCCTCAATCCTTTGCAAAAAAAGTAAAAGCAACTGAGAAAAGCTGGAAATGAGAGAAATGTTATTGGTTTTCTAATGCCAAATAGTCAGCCCTAAAAACATACATACAATTAACACTCAGATGAGCATGTTATATCTAGAAATGTATATGGGTATACATACACATGCATATATGCATACAATAACAATTAATAAATAATGGAGCATGAATTTGAAGGAACGTGGGAAGAAGTATATGAGAAGGTTTGGAGGGAGAAAAGAGATTGAAGAAATGTAATTATATTAAAATCACAAAATAAGAGAGAGGAGAGAGAGAGAGAGAGAGAGAGAGAGAGAGAGAGAGAGAGAGAGAGAACATTAAGTGATCCCTAGCATTCATCTCTCTCTGTGCCTTGGCTGAAGATGTAATATCTGCATGGCTGCCCCAGCATAAGGGACTGCCTCAATAAACCAAAGTAAGTCCTCCCTTCCCCAAGTTCCCATTCTTAAGAGCCATGTGGGGTTGTGGACAGGTTTAAACTAGTAGCAACTGCATTTGTTTTGTACAAATTTCTGTTCTAGTTTATCTCCTTTTCTGTGTCAAAATACTCTGATGAAAACCAACTTAAGAGACAAATAGTTTATCACAGTTCATGACTCCAGGTCTTAATCCATTATTGTGGGAGTCAAACCAATACATGTTTGAGACATGTCTAAGGAATGATGCCATTCACATTGAGATGAGTCTTCCCACATAATTGACAACCAAAACCATTCCTCATAGAGATACCTACAAACTGATCAAGGAAATACCTCATGAAGACTCTTCCATGAAGATTCTACCTATTTTCAAGATGTTAATTAAAGCTAACCATAATAAAACCCAATGGTGATAACACTGAAAAAAATGGACATGCCAGAATAAAGCAAGAAGAAAATACCAAAGACACTGGTATGTGATGTCAGGTGAAAGCTGAAATTTTCAAAAATATGATGTGCTCTTCTGAGTGCACCGTAGTACAATTTTCTTCAAATTTTTATAAAAACCCAGACTTTGAGGATGGAGCAATGGCTCAGTGGTTAACAGTAAGTACTGCTCTTTCTGAGGAACCATGTTCTGTATCCAGAACCCAGTCAATGGCCACATAAATGCCTCTAACTCCAGCTCTAGGAGATCCAAGATCCTCTTCTGGACTCAGTAGTAACCTATGGTCATACATACACACACCCACACAAGTCCACACACATACACAAAATTCAAATATTTAAGAAACATATTAGTTTTAATCAATGTTGCTAATTCACAGAACACTGACTGATTTTATGGAGAAGGAGAAAATGCTACAGTTAGCATAGTGCGAATACTATGATGATATTAGGGAAAATGCCTATTCCTATTAGCTGTGAAATATGCTTGGCTTCTAGTAGGAAGGATCTCCTGAAGACAATACACTCAGCCTCCTGGGTCTGGAAAACCTAATGAGGTTTGTTAGCCTCTTCTATCTCTATATTCAGCATAGACTTAACTCACCTGTTCCTTCTAAACTCTGGGATCAGGATTCTACAAATTGGACACCAGTACATAGGTGAACGGGGTCTAATGTGACATCACTGAGATGTGCCCTTCAAAGAAGCAGCAGTTACTGTTGATGCATCTTGTCATTTTATTTCCTTCCCTGGAAGCTGTTATGCAACACACTAAATGTCAAATGATCGCCCACATTATAAAATTCTCTCCATTAGAGCATTAGCTGAAGACTGCTGTGGTTTGACAGGGCCTGTATCATTGCCGTAGCCTGTTGAAGAACACATTGGAGTAGCATTTAATTGCTTTTTTGGCAGGTGGTCTAGCTTTATATTGAAGATTGTTTTGTTTCTGTTCTGGTGATTGAACCTAGGGTATCATACATGCTACACATGCACTCTACTACTAAACTATAATCATAGTTCAAAGATGAAGTTATGAGGATGCTTTAAACTATTAATGATTTCCTGTGATTTGCCTGATACATTTATGAAACAAAATTTAATAGTGCCATACATATTTGGCTTGAATAAATAAAAATAAGTATTCTTATACTCCCTAAGAACATATGCTTTGATTTATTAAAAATGACTTCACTCAGCATTAAAAATGTCACTAATTTAGAAACTAGTGTTAAAAAATGAACATTTGCTTAATAGTCCCAAAGAGAGAATATAATCCAGTAAATCGCTGAGAGATAATTTTATCCATGTTTTTGGGTGAATATGAACCTAAAACATTGATTCTCTACTCTGAGAAATACAACATAAAGGAAATGCTTGTTATCAAATATAGAAGATAGTGATAGAAATAAATAGATGCATAAGTTCTTTTTAGAAACAACAATAGTTCCTGCTTCAGCCCCTTCTCATTAGTTTGCACTTACTTATAACCATATCTAGAAAATGAAACACTTAATAAATGAAAGAGTGGAAATAGCTGGTCACAAAGAAAATACATCAATACATAAATATCCTACTGAATATTGCAAATTCAAGGCTTGTTTGTATACAGGTCACCTTAAATAATGGTTTTGAAGGAAGCATAATGGTCCAGTGGGTAAGAGGGATGGTTAGCATTCTTGGTAAACTCAGGTCAGCCCCCAGGATCCAATGGTGGAAAAGAGACCTAATTCCCACAAGTTGTCTTGTGACATCCAAACATACATCTCATACCCCAAATAAATAAATGTAAAAATAAATTAAAATAGTTTGATTAAACAGTAGACAATGCTGCAATATGATCGCTTACATTTTCACTTTAACTTAGCATGGACCACTGTATTCATGGCCAGCAGAATGGCAGGTTCCAAAGCCTTTTGCCAAAGATACCTAATAATCTGGACAAACACAGACCTGTCCATTGTAGCAAGCTCTGATGTTCTGTGAGATAGCTGGAGGCAAGAGGGATCCTATGATAATCTATTGCTTATTGACAGAATAAAATATTTCTTTGATAAAGTAGTCAATATTTCCTTCTTTCTTGATGAAGCCAAAGATGCTATTAGCAAAAGCTATAATAAAATAACCTGTATGTGAAATCAATCCAAAGCAAGATGATGGGTAGGATTCTAGATTGCAAGTATCAAAGTGAGGAGCCAAGTACCAGGTTTTCATAAATTTTCTTGTGGCCATTGAAGTTATAAATAGATTGAACCCTGTTCAATTTTCACCTCATTATAAAGAACAACGTGTACTTTAGGTAATAATGTGACTCATTTTAGAGAGATACTTTTATATTCTATACAGGAAGGAATATGTGGAGCCTGGAGAGATGGCTCAGCACTTAAAAGTACTTTCTGTTCTGACAAAAAACTCATGTTTGCTTCCCACTACCCACAAAATGCCTCACAACCATCTGTCCATCTTGTTTCTGGGGATCTGATACCCTTTTATGGCACCCACAGGTACCAGGCACACATGCAGTGCATATGTGTGTGTTTTGTGTGTGTGTGTGTGTGTGTGTGTGTGCGCGCACGCGTGTGTGTGTGTGTATGTGTGTGTGTGTGTGTGTATGTATGTATACAAAACATTCATGCATATAAAATAAAACAAATAAATTGTTTTTTTAAAGAGGATTAATGTGGAATCAAAACCAAAAGCATACAATAAACAAATAAAAACTAAACAAAAACTTCCCAAAGGAAAGAAGGTAAAAGATAAAAAGATAAAGCAATCATAAGAATAGAAAATTTTGTATGACCTTGAAGTTAAAGAAAAAGTAAACAAAAAATAAACAAACAGAAACTTAAGGTACCACAGGAAACTGTATTGACCATAAAATTCTTATGAATCCCAAGGGCCTGCTATTCCTATGATCATACCTGCTGATTCACATACTTGTATTTGGTAGAGAAGTGAGACATTAGGGTTACCAGACAATGTTGATTTAATAAATAGATAAATATTTTTTATAATCGAAACATTGAATTGAAAATGGTACATATTGTTCCAAAGGAAAAAGACATTGTGAGGAAAATTAGTGTCTCTGACTCCTCTGAATGCTAGAATTAAACAAAGACAAAATACTACCCTAAAATATCCTAGAAGATAAATTGAAAGTGTGTTTCCCATGTCACACTCTCTGGGCCTTGAGAGAGAGCAAAGAAGATTTCTATTCTCAACATGGACAGTGTTTAAAACACAGAGCAATTTGAATAAAGCTATGAAATTTTAGTTTGACATTCCAAACAGAATAAACTCAAAACTGGAATAAATACGTACTTAAATACCCAATTTAAGAAATCATCCAGTCTTTCTATTTGTTATATCAATATTTTAAGGAAATTCTGAAAATAATTCATACTAAGCATATTTTACCTAAATGTTTTTCTTGCTTGATTTTTATTTATGAAAGTACTAGAAACTGTATAATGCACTTGATAAAAATATACAAACTAGTACAGTATAAATCACAACAAGTAAGGTCCTTGAGGCCAAAAGAATAATTCAACATGAAAATATTTAGCCTGGAAATATTGCTTCTGGCAGACATGATGGAGTAAAAGCCTGTGTTAAACTAGATTTAATAATCTGATTGCTAAATTTGTTATATGGTAAACATAGTCATTTCCTATTTCACTCAATAACATGGGTATATTAAATAAAAGCTTCAAATTTTATGCCCTACTTAGAAAATATTTCTCTTTCACTATTAGAAATTGTCATATTGAACTATTTTTCTTTCCAGAATTTTTCTCAATAATGTATCTCTGGGCACACTTATGGAACATAGCTTGGTATATTTTATAATAACTTTGTTTTATTGAAGAAATTATTTGCACTATTCTTCTTCTTTAGCTACATCTTAAAACTGAATATATTATAATCATAAAACATAGTAGCTGATGGCAAAAACCTTTTGTCTACATAGTGTGGCTTCCAAATATCTGAGAAGACTTCAATGATATTTTAAATTGTGCTTCAGCAGGAAATCAGGCTGGAGAAAGAAAACACAGAGAACAATTAGTGTAAGGTATGTAACTGTTCTCATCATAACTGAAAGCCAAGGTGGAAACCAATGTGCCATTTAATAGTTGTCAGAGTCTCCCAGGAAGCTGAGAGTGAAAAATCATTCACCTTTGAAATGACTGGGCTTGTGCCCCATAATTTAATTTCATCTTAACTTTTCTTACCAGTACACTGTCAAGGGAAGCTTTTCACCCGCATGAACTCAAAAGACAAAATAAAATATGTAGACAAACCATGACTCAACCCATTTCCCTACTGTTGCCTGCCATTTCCTTCCACGATTCTACTAGATCACAAGCCAAGTTTAAGAAACACTATATGTTATGTCACTTCAAATCCTAAGCTAGCTTTTTCATGTGTGCTACATGTAAGGAGAGACTCAGTTACATCATTATGTATTGATTAATTCAAACATGCAGAAATTTACTTAAGTGTGGAGCAGATGGAGCCTGTCTTGGTAAAGCTATCCTGGAGTGCTGGAGCCATGATGAGCACCCAGCTCTAAGTTGTTCCAGGATGTCATGGAAGAATTTTCATGGGGAGCTAGATGGTGGCTTGCTGATCAGAAAAAAAGTCTTTCCTGTTTTCACCAAACTAAAAGCAATGGGCACATATCCTCACTAAGAGAGGAAAAGAGCACCTAAAGTTTGCACATGCCACTAAGTGTCTCTTCTTTCAGATCTCTTTAAGTCTCTGAGAGCTTTCTGTTATGTCCAGAACTTGCTGCATAAGATTCTTTAAAACTAAAGCGTCTTCTCTGTGAATCCATGTTCTCAATGACTGAGTATGTGCGTGTTTGTGTGATATGTGTGTGTATTTGTGTGTAGGTTGATGCATTTATCTAATTATTCATTATTAATAAAAAAAATTGAGAGCCAGATATTGGAGTATGAACCTGAATGATCAGAGAAGCAGCAGAGCAGCCACCAGTGACTTCCTACCTCTCTGTTTCTCCATCTAAAAGGGCCCAGAGCCTCTTTAAACACTGCTTTACTACTTCCTCATTCCTCCAAAACCTCTGTGGATAATTGTGGTCAGCTAGTGGCTAGCTCCTCACTCTAATTCAAAACAAACTTTATTGTGAGAATGCAATCAAAATTTCACACATTTTCCCCTTTTTGTCTAAATAAAAAGGGAAGAATTACATTAACAATGTTCAGTCTACTTGAATTTGGCAAATTCAGGGAAAATACTCCATTATCTATCCTATCTTGGTGAGTCTGAAGATTTGTACCTAATTCATTTTCTGTCCTAACTTGCCTTAACAACCATCTTACCAAAACTATTTTTTATATCTCTCAACCTTATATACTTCATACTTCTTTTATGAGTAGCATTTGTGATTTTGGTAACAAGGAAAACTATAAGTATGACTACCTAGTCTTCGCCTCCATCAGAGACCTACAAAAGATATACTATTACCTGAGTAAACAGGAAGTATAGAGCAAACAACTCACAAAACTAGGAAATAACAGAAACAACTGGCTTCCTGGACAATCAGACAAGGGTGCACTGTAATGTTGGGGTATCCATCTCTGGCATACAGGTCTTGAATATCTGACAGACTTTTCTGTGAGGCAGGAAATTGGAAGGACTGTCCTGTCTTGTCTTGGCAATGTTTGTCAGTCACTTTCTTTTGTGTCCTGCTTGTCCAATTTGGACAGCATACTGCTGTGGGATGGTCTGTATGTCAAATGTGTTGCTGATTGGTCAATAAATAAATCACTGATTGGCCCGTGGCCAGGCAGGAAGTATAGGCGGGACAAAGAGGAGAATAGAGCTGGGAAGTGGAAGGCTGAGAGAGAGAGACACTGCCAGCTGCCATGATGAGAAACAGCATGTAAAGATGCCGGTAAGCCACGAGCCATGTGGCAAGGTATAGATTAATAGAAATGGATTAATTTAAGCTGTAAGAACAGTTAGCAAGAAGCCTGCCACGGCCATACAGTTTGTAACCAATATAAGTCTCTGTGTTTACTTGATCGGGTTTGAGCGGCTTGGGACTGGCGGGTGAGAGAGATTTGTCCTGACTGTGGGCCAGGCAGGAAAACTCTAGCAACAGCATACTGTCAACAATCAAGGAAAGGACAGTTATTTTCCCTTACAGGCTATCTTTTGTCACAAAGAAAGCAAACCCAAATGGAGTTGTTTTGATGTCCATAATCTTCTCTGAAGTAGATTGGTGCTGCCAAGAGCAGACACGTTTCAGTATCATAAAAAATAAAATCTTATAGTATTAAAACATCTTAAATGTCATGCTCTTCAGATTCCTAATGTGTTTGAATATCACATGTCTATCTAAAATATATCTGTTTGACCTTGAAAACATACGTAACATGACTATAAGTTTGATTGTAGTAGGTGACTAACTGCTAATCTGCATTTATTATCCTAAATAATTTGTAATGGTAACTTTCAAGAACTAAAAATTTACATTATATTGGTAAATGAGCTGTATAAGTATAATACTTTAAACAAAAGTCAAAATGTATGTACAGCATGACCTAACAAAAATAACCTTAAACTTGTATCAATATACAAAAATCTTAAAAAAGATTAAAAATATACATAATTGAACAGTAATCTCAAATTTGTGTTAATATACATAAATCCATACCAACTTAAAATATTTAAGACTAGTAGTTGCTCATTTGGTTCAAAAGTAGATTCAATAATCTACGCTTGTATCCTATTATTTCTATATCCCCACTTTTTTTTCTTTTCAAAACTAGATCCCTGAATCTAATCTCCCCTATTCAGCGTTTTTTCTGACCATTACCTATAACAACTTGTAACCAACTTCCCATAACAATGACTATGGTGATATTTTATTTGTACTGAAATGTGATTTTATTTGTATGTTAATAAATAAAGTTGCCTGGGGGTCAGAGCTTTTAGAAAGCCATAGGAAAGCTGGGCGGTGGTGGTGCACGCCTTTAATCCCAGCACTTGGTAGGCAGAGCTAGGTAGATCTCTGTGTGTTCAAGGATAAAGCCAGCATTGGAGACACACGCCTTTAATCTCAATACCAACCATAGAAGATCTGGAGGTCTGTACAGAAAGGCAGTGACTAGGAGGTCATGTGGTTGGGTTACAACCAATGAGAAGGCAGAACAGAAATTTTATAAAAAAAAAGACAGACACAGGAAGTAGGTCTCTTTTGGAGAGGTAGGACCACCGTGAGAGGAAGGGTAAGGTTTTTAGCTCTTAGCTCTGACCTCTTGGCATTCTTCTTTGCATTGGTTCTGTGTTTCTTACTGAATAAGATGGTTACTTCTACAAATGACAAATATCCATAATCCATTGAATAACCAAAAACCGTCCACCCCAGCTCTTGAGAATGTGGGTATCATATTCTCAAAATTGCTTCCTATTGTCTGGAGAGTACTGGCATCTCTAGGAGACTCTGATAAAACTGGGATAATGGTCAAGTGTTGGGAAAGCTAGCTGTATCATTGCTTGTCCTGTTTCTGTGCAATGGGAAAGTGTAGCGCTTATCTGAAGTCCTGGCTGGAGTCGTGAATGAGGCTGGAACAGCTCAGCTAGCCTCTGTGAAATGATCCTGAGCAATTTGTAGTCCAAAGTTGGTCTTTGGGTGGTATCTGTCAGCTTAGTCATGTCACCACAATCCAGGTGGAATCATCACTGTAGGCCCCATCTTCCCTTTGGAGACTTCAAAGGTCACTGTTAGGCATGGTCATGGTTCATTGCAGAAAACAAAAACATTTTAAATGCCACATGCACCAGATCTTGAAGATGTTTAAGACCCATATTTTTTTAAGTACATCCAAAGTATAAAAACTTGTAATTCTTAATTACCTTTTAGATACTCAAATCCAAAATCATGTATAGGAAGATAGATTAAGCATTTTCTAAAATTAGTTAGTGTTCTATATGACCATTAATATCATGATTTAAAGTTTTATATAATATAATATTTATATATATATTATAAATTGTGAAACAATATTTATATCTTCAGAAAAATTTTAAAGAGTCAAAATAAAACCAAATAAATATGACATTAGTGGCAATAGCATAGCCCCTTAATTTTGGTTTTTCTTCTGTCCCATATCAGATGGCTCTTCTCACATGAGACAGAGATTTTGGATTTTCCTTTAACAAGCATGCTTGGATTTACAGACAGGAAGAGCCACTCTCCAACTCCAAAGCCAGCTTTAACGTTTAATTAAACTGGGACTGCAAAAAGACCATTTGTATATGTGTCTGATGAAAGGAGAAGAAACAAATATTTGTGAAGATTTGTGGAATGCTATCCTGTTGGAAATGTGATATATCATTAGGCCAATTTACTCTTTTTCTTGGGACATTTTCTTCGGATGATTCCATCATTTATTCAGATGTCTCCTTAGTCCAGTGGTTTTCAGATTCCTGAGTTGGATGCCTAAGTTCTCCTGAAAAGACAAAAACAAACAAACAAGCTGCCCAATCCTAACTACCATGGAGTTTCCTTTTTGGAAGATTATATCTGATCAAATGAATACTATTTTTAGTCTTGTATGTTAATTTTGATTGAATGGTCACACTGGTTGATGAACTATCACCTCTTCTAATCAAGAGGTCTCTCCTTTTCAAGTGTAATCTTTATCAATTTTGTTGGTGACCATAACTATTCTTCTATGGAAACAAAGGATAACCTCTTCCTCAGTGTAACACATATCTTGGTTTCCATGCTGAGGTCAGCACATCCTTAAATTATATAGGCTGATTTAATTCAGCAGTCTTTTCTATTATATAGTGTCTCTCCATAGCTGTCATTTCTTTCTCACAGTATTTAAAAATTTTAAAGTAAATAAATCACTGTGTAATCTATCTCTGGGAATTCTTATTACCCTTTTTTTTGTTTATTAAGCATATCTTTTAGAGTACAATTAGATCTTTCTATAACTGCTTGCCCTGTAGGATTGTGTGGTGTACTTGTAATATGTTTCATATTGTAATATGCAAATAATTGTTCTTTTACTAGAGACATATGCTGGAGCATTGTCTGTCTTAATTTGTACAGGTATCCCCATGATGGCTTTCTAACAAATGCATAATTACAGAATCAGTCTTTGCAGATATAAAAGTAGATGCCCATTGAAATTCTGAATATGTATCTATGGTATGGTGTACATATTTTAATTTTCCAAAGTCTACAAAATGAAACACATCCTTTTGCCAAATTTCATTCATTTGAGTACCCTTTGGACTACATCCTGTGAGTAGTACAGTTTGGTTATACCGGTAGCAAGTAGGATATTTCTTGATAATTTCCTATGCTGCCAAATAGTAGAAAAATCTTTTTTCAAACCCTTGCTATTAACATGATGTTTCTTATGAAATTTTGAGGCTCCTGGTACATTTCCTACCAATAGCTGATAAATTTCATCATTACTTTGAGCTAGAGGCCCTGGTAGACCTGTATGAGATCTGATATGCATTATATACAAGGGGTAATTTCTATTTCTGATTATTTCTTGTAATTAAATAAATAGCAAAGTTAATTATGAATCATCTGAAATAATTTCAGCAGTTTCAATATGTAAAATAACACTTTTTGCATATTGAAAGTCAGTAGCTATATTAAGACATTCCAAAAAATATAATAATACCATGAGAATAGCATATACTTCTGACTTTTGAATAGAATCATGAGGGCTTTGAGCCACTTTACTTAAATTTCCTGATTTATAACCTGCACTTCCTCAATTATTGGCATCAGTATAGAATGTAAAGTCTCCAGAAATTGGTGTTCCTTATACAATGAAAGGAAGAGTCCAATTAGTTGTCTTTATAAACTTAAGTCTCTTGCTTTTGGGATATTTGTTGCTGATCTCTCCCCAAAAAAACTACTGCAAGCTATTTGCCAATGTTCATTTTCTGTCCACAATGAGGAAATTTCAGTATAGTAAGAGGTACCACAATCTCCACTATGTATATTCCTGCTAATTGATGAAATCTTAAATTTCCTTTCAGTATTAATTCAAAACCCTTGTCTACATAGGTCTTTAATTGTTTTACTCTGTTTGTGTGTTAAAAAAATATCCATTCTAAGATATTATCTCCTCTCTGCATTAAAATTTAAGTAGGAGAATGCATAAAAGCTAAAATACCTAGAATACAATCAAGCTGTAGATCCAAACAGTGCATATGTGCATCCCATAATTTCTTTTCTATGAAAGCCAATTCTCTCTCAGTCTCAGTTGATAATTTTCTTGGACTATTTAATTCCTTCTCACCTTGTATGATTTGAAATAAAGTACTTAGTTCTTGAGTTGTCAATCCAATTGTGGGCCATAGCCAGTTAATATCTCCCAACAATTTTTAAAAATCAGTAAGAGTTCTTAATTGATCTTTCTGGAATTGTACTTTCCATGGGTGAATTTTTTGTATATCTATATTATATCTTAGGTAATTAATAGAATTTCCATTTGGATTTTTTCAGGAGTAAATTCTAATTCCAAACAAGGTAAAATTTTCTTTACTTCTTCAAACATTTTCTCTAAGGTATCTGCATCTGAATCAGCTCATAAGATATTATTCATATAAATTATACATTGAGGAAACTGATTGTGAATAGTTCCAATAACTATTGTATAAAATATTGACACAATGTAGCGTAGCTGGAGCTTTCCTGCCTGGTCCACAGTCAGGACAAATCTCTCTCACCTGCCAGTCCCACAGCCGCTCAGACCCAACCAAGTAAACACAGAGACTTATATTGCTTACAAACTGTATGGCCATGGCAGGCTTCTTGCTAACTGTTCTTATACCTTAAATTAACCCATTTCTATAAATCTATACCTTGCCACGTAGCTCATGGCTTACAGGCATCTTCACATGCTGCTTGTCATAGTGGCAGTTGGCAGTCTCTCTCCCACTCAGCCTTCCACTTCCCAGAATTTTCCCCTGTCCTTGTCCCGCCTATGCTTCCTGCTTGGCCACTGACCAATCAGTGTTTTATTTATACAGAACAATATCCACAGCAATGTAGGGATGTTTAACATTCCTTTGGGAAGATTTTTCCATGTATATCTTTTAACAAGCTGGGTACTATAAGTAGGCACTGTGAAGGCAAATTTTTCTCTGTCCTATTCTTGCAAAGGTGTAGTAAAAAAGAAATCCTTTAACTCAATCACTATAATAGTCATTCCTTTAGGTAACAGAGAAGGCAAGCGAATTCCAGGTTGTAAATAGCCCAAAGGCTGAATCACCTTTGTAATAGGTCTTAGATTTCTTACCATTCATTGTTTTCCAGATTTATTTTTAATGACAAATATAAAAGAATTCCAATGACAGGTCAGTTCTTCCATATGTTGAACATTACTAGCTGTTCTAATGCTTGTAATTTTTCTGAAATCAAAGGCCATTGTTCCACCCAGACAGGTTTGTAAGTTAACCATTTTAAAGATAGGGCTCTTGGTACCCTGGAAAGATTAGCAGCTGTTGTGCCCTGTTTATGTACAACCTGAATGGTCAGTGACTGTTCTTTATAATACCTTTTAAAATTCTTCTCAGAAACATATGTTAGTTTATGATTTGTTTATGAGACTGGTGAACTGTTAATCTGGGTATTCCATTGCTATAACAATCACAACCCATAAATTCATTGCTATGTTAGCCACATATGACTTTAATTTTCCCCTCTGTCCTTCCAGCCCTATACATTTGACTCATCTTACACTTTGATTTACTTAGATAAATTTACATTTCCTAAAAGATGAAAATTTGCCTCCTGAAGAGGCCAATTAGAATGCCAAAATTTTGGTGCAATTATTATTACATCTTCCCTCTGTGTCTACCAAACCCTTAATTACAATTCAATTTAATTAATATTTTTAACTTTGGTCTTTGATCCTTTATAGAAGTTTGCCAAAATATTTGCTTTATGGTTTCTTCTGGAATTTTTGTTTTATCTTCTAAAGCTGTTCTCTCATTCAGAGCAGTATAGTTTTCTATAATAGGCATTAAGACTTCTACTTGTTCTATGGAGGAGCTTCCTCAATGCTGACAGGGAATGATTTAACCAAATTTGGTACAGGGGTCTGAGAGAAGCCCCCTAAGGCATTCCAAGGTGGCAAAGAGTCACTTTGCCTGTCTTATGTTGATCTGAAATTATTAGTCCACTAATGGCCTTTGTCACACATTCTGCATATTCCAAAAGACTGTGGCCTTCTGTATGGATTTTCTCTAGGAAAACAGCAACAACAACAAAAACACAAACATTTTTTATAGGAACACCTTGCCTACAGTCCCTTTTCAGATGAGCTGGTTTATCACAATTAAAACATCTAAACCTTTATTTTTCATATAAATTTTACCAATCACTTCTCCTATCCAAGTATCATCATAAGCATAAGATCCACTATTAGCTGTATGTCTAATCCAGTCATCTATGGGTGTTGATCTTGCCTTTAAAGACCTGATCACCCTTTTACATTCTGAATTAATATTTTTTAAAAGCCAAATATTCAATTATTATTTGTCTAACTTCTGGATCTGATATCATTCCATTTACAACTGAAATCAATCTTTGTAAGAAATCAGTGAAGGCTTCTTTGGGGCCTTGTATAATTTTAGTAAATGGCTCATTTCTTTCTTCAGATTCTGTAATCTTGGCCTAAACAGTCAATACTGCTGTACACATAGGGCCAAGGTGTGATCATAAACTATAACCTGTCTTTATACATCAGTATAATTGCCCTCACTGAGAATTTGATCTTCAGAAGCCTCATAACCTCTAGCCTTACCTAGTTGTTCCATGACCCTAGCTTCCTCTCTCCACCAGGTTCTCCACTGTAAATGAGAATCAGCTTCCAATACTGCCATAACTAAATCTTTCCAGTCTTGTGGAATACTTAAGTTCTGAGTTGTAGCTAGAGATTTCTGGTCCTGCCTGGCCCACAGTCAGGACAAATCTTTCTCACCTGCCAGTCCTGTAGCCGCTTAGACCAAACCAAGTAAACACATAGAGACTTACATTACTTATAAACTGTACGGCGATGGCAGGCTTCTTGCTAGCTGTTCTTGTATCTTAAATTAACCCATTTATATTAGTCTATACTTTGCCACGTGGCTCGTGGCTCACCGGTATCTTAACATTTTCTCATGGAGGTGGCTGGCTGCTCTCTCCCTCTCAGCCTTCCTTTTTCCCGCCTCCTCCTCTCTGCTTGTCTCGCCTATACTTCCTGCCTGGCTACTGGCCAATCAGTGTTATTTTTATTAACCAACCAGAGCAACACATTTAACATACAGAACATCTCACAGCACAGAATGGCCAATGGATTTAAAATCTGCTTCACCAAAGGTGAATGCATATCATATGAAACTATTGATTTCTCAAATCTCTTCAAATCTAGCATTTCCATAGAATCCAAGTTAACTTCTGAATCATCTTGTGAATGCCTATCATCTGGCAGCCATTCTTTAACAGTGACTGGATAAATTAAGGTTGGTTTTCTAATAACCTTGTGCCCCTACTCTTCAGTATCAGAATGCAATGGAGTGGTAACTTCTGTTCTAAACCCCTCTGTCTCTGTGTGAATATTTTTCTTAGTTCCATTATGCTATCTTTCTAAGTATTTTGCCTTATCATTTTTTTTTCACTTTTGGCACTGATATCAAACAACATTTTAGAGATAAATTAAGAATTACCAAAATGATAATTGACATTATGTCAATCGCAGCTAAGGGCTTATCCCTTCATTTATTTATTCCATTTTCAAACCAACTATTGTGGAACTACACAGAGACCTAATTCTGTGCATGATATTTCCGATTTTTCAAAAAAAAATATTTCCTATCTTTAATGTGGGGAAAAAAAAAACATCTTTTTTTTTTAAAACTAATTCTCCCCTTTAATGATTCTTAGTTTTCTCACCAATCTGATGCCGTTGACAGTGAAGTTGAGGCCAGCTGTCACTGCGTAGCATAATTGGGCAGGTGACACAGATGGTGCACAGCCTGGCTGAGGGCAGCTGCAGCTACTTTTGAAACTGTGAGCTGAGTATATGTGGCAAATGCAGCAACAATAGAATCACAAGTCAGTTTCGAAGGGGCTGCACTAGTGTGGCAGCAGCCCAAACAGGACGCCCCACATAAGACCACAACCCACAGGGAGAAGGATCCAAAGAGCCATCCATCTGAAAAGAGGACAAGGGAACGTGTGGAAGAAGCATGTGTGTCGGGAGCTGCCTGAAAAAAAGAGCCAGCCGAATGTGGGTGGGTAACCCTGGAGTTTGGAGCCCAGGCCCCTGTGGAGTTTGGGACCTTTGGAGTTTGGAGGGCAGCTGGAGACTCTTCTAGACAGGCTACAAAAGGAAAATCCCAAACTTGCTCAGAGAGCTTGTAGCAAGGGAGAAAAAGCCAGTCAGTTCTTGTGGCTGTGCCTGTGGCTGTGGCTACTGGTACTTTTGTGCCCTGAGTTGGATGCCAGGTGATTTGTTTATCTACTTATTCTTTATCAATAAAAAATCGGGAGATATCGGGTAAGAGCCTGAAAGATCAGAGAAGCAGCAGAGCAGTCATATATGACTTCCTATCTCTTCTGTTCCTCCATCGAAAGGAATCGAGATCCTCTCTAAGCCCTGCCTTACTACTTCCTAAGTCCTCCAAAACCCTTATTGTTAACTTTTGTCAGGTAGTGGCTAGCACCACCTTCTGATTCAAAACAAATTCATTGTCAGACTGTAATCAAAATATCACACAACATCCCAGATTGTCACTTCAGTCTCTGTGAACCTCTATGAGAACTGCTTAGTAGATTCTGTCGGCTGTGTTCTCATGGTATCCTCAAACACTCTGATTTCTGCAATCCTTCCTCCCCATCTTCTGTGGTGTTCCCCTGGCTCTGGCTACTGTTTGCTCCCCTCAGTCACTGGATGCACCCCTCTAGTGACAAGTCGACTAGGCTTTAGTATATATCTTTAGTAACCTTTTCATTGACTTTTTCCTCCAGTCGTGTTTGGTGCTATCCTGGGACTCTGAGCTGTCCAGCCTCTAGTTCCTGGCCATTCGGGCAGTGCCAGGTAGAGGCTCCCTCTAGTGGCATGGGCCTCAAGTTAGACCAGTAAATTCATTGGCCACTCCCACAACTTGTGTGGTACATTTACCTTTACTGTAGCACATCTTGGAGGGAAAACAGACTGTAGGTCAAAGGTTTTGTAGTTGGGTTAATGTCCCAGTCCCAAGACTGATTGATAGCCTTGTCTACTTATACAAGATGTCTGGTTCAGGCTCCCACTAAGAGTCTTCACTAGGATCACTCTCAAAGATTCCCGGATTCCACTGCACTAGGTTTCTACATCTCCTCCCAAATGCACTCCCCCCCAATTCTAGTCATCTCTCCCAGTACTCTCTCTTTCCATCTTCCTCTACCATGCCTGATCTTAACTATTCTCATACCAACCTGCCCCCAGTCTACTCTCAAATTCTTTTCCATTTCTGCTTCTCACTTCCCAGAAAGATCCATGTGTCTCACCCCTACACATTGAATCTTCCTGTTACTTAATCTTTCTGGATCTGCAGATTTTACCATGACTATTCTTTACTTAACAGCTACTGTGCACTTATAATTGAGCATATACCATTTGTATCTTTCTGGGTCTGGGCTACTTCACTCAGGATCATTTTTTTTTCTAGTTCCATCCATTTTATTGCAAATTTCATAATGTCATTGTTCTTAGTAGCTGAGTAATACTCCATTGTGTAAATGTGCCATATTTTCTTTTATCCATTCTTCAGTAGCAGGACATCTAGGTTGTTTCCAGTTTCTAGCAATTTTGGATAAAGCCACTATGAACACAGTGGAGCAAGTGTCCCTGTGGTAGGATGGAGAGTCCTTTGGGTATATGTTCAAGATTGGTATACCTGAGACTAAGTAGACTGATTCTAAATTTTCTGAGGAATCATCATATTTATTTCCATAGTAACTGTGCAAGTTTGTACACCTACCAGCAGTGTAGGAGTGTCCCACTTGCATTACATCCTCACTAGCATAAGCTGTCACTTGTGTTTTTGATTTTAGCCATTTTAACAAGTGTGAGATGGAATCTCAAAGTACTTTCAATTTGCGTTTCCCTGGTTGCTAAGGATATTGAATAACTTTTTTAGGTTCTTCATCCTTTGATATTCCTCTGTTGAGAATTCTCTGTTTAAGTCTGTACTGTATTTTTAATTTGATTATATGGTTTGTTGATGTATAGTTTCTTCAGTTCTTTATATATTTTGGCTATTAACCCTCTGTCAGATGTGGAGTTGATGAAAGTCTCTTATTCTGTAGGCCTCCTCTTTGTCCTACTGATGATGTCCTTTGCCTCACTGAAGCTTTTCAGTTTTATGGGGTCCCATTTATTAATTGCCAGTCTTAGTGTCTGTGTTACTGGTGTTCTATCCCAGAAGTTGTCTTCTGTGCCAATGTGTTCAATTTTATTCCTCAATTTCTCTTCTGTCAGGTTCAGTGTATTTGATTTTACGTTGAGGTCTTTGATCCAGTTGGACTTGAATTTTGTGCTAGGTAGTAGATATGGATCTATCCACATTTTTCTAAGTGATGACATTCTTTGCATCAACAGATACATATTCCAAATACATATATGTAACCGAAGCATACTAAAAACTGAACTAAAGAAATTCAGTCACCCTTTCACTTCAGAAGACTCCCTAGACTTCTGTTACCATCACACCAACAGCACAGGATTCTAAAAATATTGAGACAACATTTAAATGAAGTGAACAAAATGTATGCATACTGAGTATCAACTGCACTGCTCTCATAACTTGGCTCTAATCTTCATAAAAGAACTAAAAAGGTATTTTGAATGTCATTCTACACATTAATTTCTTTTCTTTCCTTTTACTTTTATCTTACTTTCCTTCTTTCAAAATGGCCTTTCTCCATGACTGAAATCACTATTGTATTTCTACACAGCACTTTGGAATGATATCCTTCATTCAATTTTTGAAAGTGTATTTATTATTTTCTATACTCATAGTGCTCTTCAATCTCTAATTTTTACACATCATGAAGTGTGTATCTTATGGAACAATAAGATTAAGCATAATTTCAAACTAGACTCTTGGTTTTATATAAAATTCCAATTTGCTGAATCAGAAAAAAAGTAAAAAAATAGAATGATGTGGGGGTCTACATTGAAATGATGATATCTAAACAGAGAATGAAATCAACAAGGAATGATGGAAACATTGTGTTCCATTCCCCCTAAACTCAGTGTTCCCAACATGTACTGACAGTTGGGTTTTTATTTTGAACAAAATACTTCAAGTCTTCATGTAGCAAACAACTCAAATAAATAAGAATTTTAGTGAATTTTAGCACATTTAAAAAAATCAATCAGATCCTTCTGGCATAAAGGAACAACTGACTCACTTCACTGAAGTGACTGAACTAGGACACTGCTTAATAAATTGCCATTTGTACTTAGGAAATGGCAACAAAATGATGTCAGGAGTCGGGAAACGTGGAATTTAAAAGGCCAGCAACATTAGGCAGGTAATTTTTCTTTGATCATCAGTAAATGAGCTGAGAGCTATGGAACTAGGCTTTTAGAGGAACAGGACAAAGATTTGGTGCTTTATCTACCACACAGCATCTTTCATGTTCCAGAGCAGGGCTACTTTACATGGACTACTTCATACAGTTTGTTTAGTTGATTAGGAATTCACTTTCCACACTTTCCTACCAGGTAGAAAGATCCTGTTTCCCAGGTAACTGTACTTCTCTAGAATAAAACAATAGCCAGCAACCTCCAGCAGTCCATAGATCATTTCCATAATGAATTGTTATTTTCACCAAGACAGAGATTTCAGAATAAATGCTCAGAAGTTCTGGTCTGGCTGCAAGTATACATGCATCTAAGATATCAATGAAAAAGCCTTCTACAACATTGGGTCCAGATGTGACATGAGATTATATTGGGTGGATGTCTGAGCCTTAACCATGTTGCCTGTAACAAAGATATAGAGCAGACACTGGCCTCTGAGCATACTTACTCTAATCTTAAATCTCACACAAGCTGTTATTTATGCACTGAGCTGAAAATTTTATGTTAAGATTATTAGATAATAAAATAATCACTTTTGCGATTAAAAATCCCAACCAGGTATTTTTCTTTTGGTGCATAGTTCAACAAAAAACAGTTTGTTTTGTTATTGTAAATTACTGTGTCTAAGAGACAGAAATAAACTGCTAGTGTAATTTCTTCAATAGTAACAGGAAATTTTCGAGAATAACAAGTCTCTCTGTTTTTATGGTCACAGAAACTATTGACAGGGAATAATTAGTCACCTGACTTGAACACCCATTTTAACTCAGTGCACAACTGGTCATTTTGTATTTTTTCCCCTCAGTAATTCTTACCTTCACATGTCCAATGGCAATGTTGGAAGTTTCTACTATAATGACAACCATTGTTCTCATTGTTCTGTGTAACTTCTCTTGGTTGCTGAGTTCCAGAGCTGTGAGCTAAAGGACAGCACTTCCTGATACATGGGCTATTGATCATTTGAACTGTAGCTAATCCAATTGTGACAGTTACTTGTGTGCATTACACAATAGACTTAAAGAGTTTCTAAACATAAGGAAGTTAAATAACTCATCTCCATTGTCATGTTGATTGTATCATGAGATAATATTTTATATTGTGTTAAATGAATATATTACTAAACTGACATTACCTATGTAGTTCATCTTTTTAAAATAGCCACTAGAAAACTTAACATAGCGTATACATTTTTACTTGTGAACAATATTAAGTTTTTCATACAGCTTCATATTAATGTTTATCTGATATCTGAAAGACACGAGATGCAGGCTATGTAAATACAAGGAAAAAAACAGAACTAAAGTGAGAAAATGTAAGGAAAACCATTGGAAGGTTTTAGATTTTTCAAGCTGTTGGTAAGTTGTCGAATAATTGACATATTTTCTTGCAGCATATTGCAAAAAGGTGAACTTGTACGTCTTCTTTCTCTAAACTGTAATTCTAGACAAAAGGGAGAGGTAAATTCTTAACAACTTAGGACCAGTTAAATAATAGTCCCTCAATAAAGACATAGCTAGTTGAATTCAGCTTAATAAGATACAAATTAAATGTGTGAATGCACATGAGATGAGATTTGAGGAGTGTTTTACCAGCATTTGGCCTAGAGCTGCTCCATTCATATTTGAAGTTTAGCATAAAAGTTTTCTCTGCATATAGTGAGTACCAACTTACCTTACATAGAAATGCACTGGACCACTGTTGTAACAGGTAGCTGAGTCTATGTAAGCTGCACATGAAGAGTTATTCATATGCTGCTAAGTAAATTAGGATTGCTATGGCTGTTGAACCAATGTGTGAGCATTTGGTAGCCTTTCAAACATGGTTAGTAGTGGCTTGCTTTGTTGTTTGTTGTGCCATTTCCTTGTTCTCTTGTATTGAGCATCATTCTGAATCATTTTTAGTCCTCACTGCTGACCAATCTTTGAATATCAAAGCCAGTTGAGATCTGCAAGACTGAATTTCATTTTATTTTCTAATAGTAAGAAAAGATAAAATGTGACAAAATAAACATTCGTTCTTCCCCAACTCCCCTTTCCTCTTGGTAAAGGCAGCACTGATATCAGATATGATCAAGCCCAAAGTGACCTGGCCTTGATTGCTCCCCTTCCCTCATAACTCTGACCTAATCTATCACTGCATTGATGGCTATCATTCCATCTATTCTGTTGGCATTCTAGTTCAGAGCACTGTGTGTGTTCCACTATAACCTTTGTAGGTATAGGTCTTTTTGATGCCATTCCTATAATTTTGTATATATTGGTCATCAGGGAGCCAATGCAATCACAGCTTTCCAAATGTTATCTGAACTGTCTCTGGCTCAGCACACATTCAGATTGATCTGTCCTGCCTTTTTTCAAGACATCACAGTCCCTTAGCATCCCACCAGTTCTCTATTCCAAGGTCTCATGTGCTTCCATGACACTTACTATGACCAGTCACTCCAGCTTCTATGTTTCCTAAACATTTTATGTTCATTTATTATTAGGTTTTTTGTTTTAGGATTCTATGCATGTCTTTTCATTGCACATAATAATATTATTTTGGATATTTTAAAATAGAAAGATCCATTCAATTATCAAACTTGGATTTTGTTTTGAAAACACATGAATCATTACCACTGTTTTTCTCTGGTAGTAGTTCTTACTTAGGGCCAAAAAAAATCTTATCTGTTTCCTCCATTTTTATTAGTTTTTTATTTTTGTTTTTTGAGAATTTCATACTGTGCATTTTGATCATATTTACCTCCTTTGTTGATACCACACTTTCCCATTCCCTACTCTCTTGCTATATTATTTTGTCATTTCTTCAATTCTCCATGAAGAGTTTGTTACAAGTTAATATGCCTCTCATTGGCAGACTTTTCATATGTATATGAATATATATATATATATATATATATATATATATATATATATATGAACTTCTTTATGGAGCTTTAGAAATTTCTCAGTGTTTAGGAGGATTTACTCACTTAACCTCTCGCAGAGGACCCACATTTGATTCTCAGTACCCATATGGTAGCTCACAACTATCTTTACATACAGTTTCAGGGAATCTTATGCCATCTTCTGACTTCTGTGGGCAACAGGCATGCATGTGGCACATAAACACACACACACATACACATACACACACACACAAACACATACAGATTTTTTAAAATTAAAAATATTTTTAAAAGACCACAAAAATCTAATTTTCTTTATGTAACTCATCCCTTCCTGAAATTGTCATCACCTCTTATTTATTGGTCTCCATCAGTGTATGTATCTCCTGGATCTTTTTATTTTGCAAATTCAGAAACATTAATGGTTCCATATTTCTAGCTGTTGCTAGTGTTAAACAAAGCATTCATAAAGAAGAACAAAATAATAAGTAAGACATAAGATGTGTTCAGTAATGAATTGAACCATTTAAAGAAAATAAATAAAATAAATAACATACTATCTTTGATATTTGATAAATCATGTATGCTTCTAGATTTATTTGCTGATTGTGATTTAATACTGAAAGAAACATATGTTTCTAGATACTAGCCCTGAATGCACTGAGATGTTGAAATAACTGTATAGAAAATATTTGAGTTGTGTTTATTATAAAGTTTTAACATTTTCAGTATATTAAGGCTTATGGAAATACCAGGCAATATAAAACCTCTACTATATTAAACTTTTGTTCCCAAGAACTTACTGGCCACATCTCATGTGTGGTTGATAATTAACTAACTTGATAATTAATCAGGATGGATGGCATTCATATGTCCTAATTTTCAGGAACTCTGAGAAGATTAATCAATCAAATTATTTGACTCTTGTGGTGACAGTGGTCCATCTTTTATGTTTAGCATATTTGAAAATGGTGAATATCTGATACAAAAACATGCCGGGCGGTGGTGGCGCACGCCTTTAATCCCAGCACTCGGGAGGCAGAGCCAGGCGGATCTCTGTGAGTTCGAGGCCAGCCTGGTCTCCAAAGCGAGTTCCAGGAAAGGCGCAAAGCTACACAGAGAAACCCTGTCTCGAAAAACCAAAAAAAAAAAAAAAAAAAAAAAAAAAAAAAAAAAAAAAAAAACAAAAACATAAAATTTAGGTCTAGAACCATTGTCAAAATGTAACACAAATCATAAATCCAACAAGCTAAAGGAAGAAATGAAACTACCAAGGAGTGATGGAGGTCATCACAAGATGCTGCTGTTTAGCTGTTTGGTCAGGTCCTTTCAGAAAATTCAGAAGTACCATCAAGGTACTTGAAAGCTGTGAAAGTATCACCCCAAAAATGAGCAAAGGTAAGAGGATAGTGCAAAAGTTATATATTCAAATAAATAATTTCAATATTTTTGGCTTATGAACATTTGCAATGCTGTGTTTAAAACAAAAAAATCACAACTATGCACATTATTGTAGTTAGATGACTTCTGGTTCTCCACAGTGATAATGAGCATGCTCCAGGAGATTCATAACATTTCATTGTTGATTCTGAGTCTAATAAACATACTTAAAAGAAGAAAGAAAATCTCAGCATACTCCCTTCTAATTGCAATTTCATGTTTCTTCACAGATGGTACTGAAGGACAGACTGTAATCACACTGCTGGAACTAATATTAAAAGTACAGACTTACAGATTTCATAAACTTGATTTAAAAACTGCATCTAGGAGATGAAGAGGTAGGAAAATTAATAATTTGCTGGTCGTATACTCACAAAGACCTGAATTAGATTTCTAGAACCTACATAAATGTAGCTGGGTAGAGTAGAACACATTTGGAGGTCTAGTGGAAGGAAGGTAAAAACAATTGGATCTCTTGGGGTTCATTGGTGAGCCAGCCTAGTCAATTTGGTAAGTTCTAGGCTAATGAGAGAAATTGTTTTATAAAAACCATGGATGATGTTCTTCTACTTGTTTCATCAGAGGCCAAGGCGCTACCACCAGGAGGCACCAAATGTTTCTTCATCAAAGCCACCTTCATCCATGTCTTACCATGGGAGAATCCACTATCTTTCTCCATCATTAACATGTCTAAACACTCACAGTGTCTGAGTTTATGAGGCCACATCTTCCTCCCCACAGGCCATTTGTCTATCTTTTCCATGACTGTTGCGTGTGGTGGTAAGGGTGGTGAGAGGAAATCTTAGGGCTAAAGGCCTTATACATTGTGTTCTCCAAGAACTATTCCAATTTCTACAATTGAGACTGAGATACCTCTAGTCACCAGTTCAGTGTGCTGCTTCCTCTGCTGGAGAGATTTCCTTAGAAAGCATTGTTTTTCTCCTTGGCTTCCTTTGTGTCTCCTTGATCTCTGGGAGCTCTTCAGCAACCTGGACTTCAGTAAAGCAGTGATTGCATCCCTCTACTCACTCAGGGTGGCCTCTCACCCCTCGTGTTCTACATTGAAGACTTTTTCCCAACCCAGAAGAGATTTTATACCTTTCCCTTTAAAATTCTTCCTATCAAGCCACTACATAGCACCATTTACAGGTAGTGAATCTATGTTGCACATCACAGTTTGACTTTAGGATTTCTGTCTCCTTGTCTAGGTAGATGCTGAACATGAACACTTTAGTTCTATTTGAATTAAGTCTATAGTGCATACAGAAGTCTGCCATATACAGTCACATTGTCACATTGTCTTTGTATATAAGTTTGCCATTGTCAGATGTCCCTTCTAATCTGTGGAAGGCCTTTGATCAAGGATTGCTGTTTTCATGGATCCACCTAACTATTGGAGTCATATTGCTCTGAGAATTAGCCTTTGACTCCATCCTCTTCCCTCTCCACATATGCTCATGCCACCAAGATAAAAATCCCTGTCTTCCCCTACCCAGAGCCCATATATTACCCTCCTATCCAAATTCAGAAGTCTTAGACTCATGTTCATAAAGACCCATGCTACTAGAATGATCTTGTCAGAATGAACTTTATTGCCTTTCACTGCTGTCCCGTTAGCAATATGGACATGAAGAACAGAGAGAGTCCCTGATGGGAGACTATTATATATAGCTGCTTTCCTACAGTTAGCTGTTTTCCTGTTCATACCTGAACTGATCCAATTAGTCACTGGTACAGAGGAATAACTGGCAGTAGCAACGAATAGAAGTATAACAACTCTTGCTTACTCCAACAGATGTATACTAAAATTGGAACAATACAAACAAGATTACCCTGGCCTCTGACTAAGGGTGATACACAAACTCATGAAGCATTCTATAATTAAATAAAAGAAGTGTGGCAATATGTACATTCGGTAGTTTCCAGGGACCTGGTAATAAATGTTGTTATTATCTCTGTATACTATGCTGGTAAAATTTTAAGCCACATATTAGTCTGAGGTTGTCCACTCTCAGTGATTTTTTTTAGACTCTCTATATTATCACAGATATGGGGGCTGTCTGGTGCCTCCCATACATTGGAATAGCAGGCTGTGTGGTATATGCAAAGTGAACAAATAGAAGGTTAAGATGGTAAACATAACTCTGAGTTGGTTAAGTATACCCTCAGGAAAGTTTGAGTAAAATTAGTGGGAGATTGCCCACAGAATGCCTCAAATGTAATTTGTCTTTATGTGGCAGTGGTCTGAGCCTGGATATAACTACTCTCAATGGGTAAACCATAGTCTCCATGGCTTTGTTGCCTATATGACTTTGTGGTCCATGCATATCCTGGAATGAGATGAACATCAGAGGCACAGGAGCTGTGCTGTAATACATTTATAGTATTGTAACCTGTGGGTATCATCTTCTGATTGTAAAATTTCCAAGTAGGAAAAATAGAATATCTCTAAGGCCAAAAGGGAGTGTCATAGATATTTTCTGAAACTAGATATCAAGATACTAGTAATACCTCTTTTTTAACTGAAACTTCAAAAGGTATTTATATGAGCTCACAGTTCCTAAAATATAGGGTAACTCTAGTTATTGCACATTATAGGAAATAGGAAGATTATAAAATATAGTATTTATTGAGTAAATAAGAAAATATAGTCTTAGATATAAAACCATTGACCTAATGTATATAATAACAACAAAACCTTTGTCCTTTCTATTGAGTATTTAATAGTTTGCAGAAAGGAAACTCACAAGAACAGCACATACTCAAGTACTTGGTTACACACCCTTAGTCTCCTAGCTATTCAATGTAAGATCTACTTCTCTTTTGATCTAGAAAACTTCATTTCTCCATTTGGGATGTCTAGTGTAGTTTATATGAGCTCTTAAGGTATCTGCAGTCCTTGCACGTCTGTCACAGTGTGAATCTGGGATGTCTCTGTGAGAACCAGTCCTGGATTTTAACTCTTGTTATTTGATGAGTCAAAATTGCTAAATTTGTAACTGGTACTATATTCTTCAAAGATTAATTCATCCTCCAGGGATTGAGAAACTGAGAAAGCAATAGCTGTTCTTTTACAAACCCTATGAATAAATTACTCACCCATGAGACTCTTTGTCAAGCAGCTGTGCTGGCATTATGACTTTTGCCATTCCCATCAGATATGGCTGTGCCATGTACACGTGTGTGTGCATGCATGAGCATGTACACACATGGGTGGGCACATGCTGGTGGGTATTTGAATATGAATGACTCCAATAGGTTCATATATTTAAATTCTTGGTCCACAAATATCTGAACATTTTGAGAAGGATTAGGAGGTATGGCCTTGTTGAAGGAGATGTGTGTCATTGGTGGCAAGATTTAAGGATTCAAAAGCATATTTCATTCCCAGTTAGCTCTCTCTCTCTCTCTCTCTCTCTCTCTCTCTCTCTCTCTCTCTCTCTGCCTCATGCTTATGGATCAGATATAAACTCTAAACTGCTATTCCAATAACACGCCTATCTGTTGGATGTCATAATCCATACCATAACAGTCATTAACTAACCCTATGAAATGATGAGTCCCCAAATGTAATGACATCTTTTATAAGTTGCCTTGGTCATGGTGTTTTGTCAGGTCAAAAGAAAAGCAACTAAGGCAGAAGTTGTTACCGTGGAGTAGACTATTGGTGTGATAGGCTTAATGATGATGATTTTTTAGAGAAATGTATAAGACTTTGGTACTTCTGACTGTTAAAGTAGTTGGACACTGCAATCAGGACTTAATGGGCCATTCTAGTAGGAAAAAAAGGCAATACTGCTGAGAGTTATGTAGATAATGCAGACCCAGTTCAAGAGGTTTCAGATGGTAAGAATATTAGCAACTGGGCTAAAGGTCATCCTTTTGATAGATTGCTGACAAATGTGGATACATTTGCCCCTTTCCTAAAAATTTCCCTGAGGTAAGTTGAAAAGTTTTGGACTAATTTCATTGCCAGAGGAGATTTCAAGACAGCCAAATATCAACTCTCAATTGTTTACTAGTAATTGCTCTTATGCAGATATACAGTAAAAAAAAAAAAAAAAAGTGCAAGCAGGACTAAAAGAAATTACAAAATGCATAGTTTGAGAAGAAAAAGAGCTCCAGAAAATTTAATGTTGGAGATATGTTTTGTACTGAAAGAGATAAGGCATATGGAATAAAGGAGTAGTGTCCTCATGGCAAGACCCCACAAAGCTAAGCTTCCAACTTCTAAGAAAAAAAAAACACCTAGTGAATTATATGTTCCTAAAGAACAACAAATAAAACCTTACACAGATACAATTTGAAGGTGGAGGTCTGGTTCTATCCCAAGTAGGCAGTGGATCTTGGTTGCATCAAGCAAAGAAAGTCCCAAGAGTAAGTAGGTTGTGGAATCTTCCTCCATGTTTAAGGAAATCCAATGAGGCCAAAAGTATGGCAGAAGAGTCCATGCATGCAAGACCAGAGAGGCTATTGCATTAGGCTGTCAAAGTAAAGCCTGAATCATACTCAAGACCACAAAATGTTTTAGATGCAGAGGCGTGGGACTTCTGCCAAGAAAAAACTTCACACAGAAAATGGAAACAGCCCAAAAAAAGAGACGTGCATTGCAGGCAGCAAAGATGGAAGGGCCTAGCCATTTCAGACCTCTGGCATCAGACATAGAGCTACAGATTTGGAGTTTATCCTTATAGGTTTTGATTCTCCTTTTGTCCAATATTTCCTCACCATTCACCTATTCCTCCCTTTTGGAATGGTGGTACATGTTCTGTGTCGTTGTATATTGAAAGTATGAAATTAGCCTTTTGATTTCACCGGAAGGTATAACTAAGAGATTACCTTGAATCTCAGAAGATATTTTGGAGTTTGAAGCCATGTTGAGATTGAGAAAGACTATGTGTTCAGGGATGCTGCAAGCCTCATGGCAGTAGAGAATGAGCCACAAGACCTGAAGAATGAAACCTGAGAGAGTGCCATCTTTGCAAGCACTGGGTTATGCCCTCCACTGACCCATGGTTCTCTTTTCTTATATATTTAAACATAGTAGAACTTGTGACCTGTGCTCTTTACAATCAGAACAAATTCTATTGTCTGAGAAATAGAGCTCAAAGCTAGGGCCTAGAGGAAAGATCTGTGATAAGCATAAAGATAGATTCTATTGGTGGGGGATGAAAAGTCCAGGGAGATTGATTTTTTTTTTCACTCTGTCATTCCAGGAGACTAGACATCATTAATTTCCTTCTGTTGAAGAAAATAGGCCTGCACTATTGACAATCCTGGTTTCTCCAATGCTTACTCTATGCTATCCTTCCTAAAACTATGGACACTTTGAAGGTGGAGTAAATAGATTTCACATTATGATATGGCCACAAGCCTATGGGGGTCAGGGAGAAAAATATGATCATTCAAATAAGAATGACACCCATTGGCCCATATATTTGAATGCTTGGTTTATGGTTTGTAGAAATTTTGGAGAAGAATTAGGAGATGTGGCCTTGTTGGAGGAGGTGTATCACTGGAGGCCAGCTTTGAAATTTCAAAAGCCCATGACATTCCAAGTTAGCTTCCTCTGCCTCATGCTTATCAATAAGATGCAACCTTTCAGCTACTGATGTCCATGTGTAAGGGCCAAAGTAAATCTGTATGCCCCATTTGCCCAAAGATAGATAACTTCCTAGAATGCTGGAGGCTGTTCTTTACTGAGAGACAAGAAGTCACATGATTTCCCTCACCAAAACAAGTTTGTTTGACCCAAATGCACTGGATGTGCTTGACTGGATGTATGCAGGGAGGAAGTATGTCAAGATACATGCTTGTCCCACATTAGACCTGGTGGGAAATAAGGAGGTCCTAAGGTTTTGTCTTTTTAAGCCTCTGCAAAATATTACTTGTAGCTATTTTCTGGGAAGCCAAAAATGGTCTTGTACAGAATCTATCATCCTGGCCAGTATTTAATTAAAGTGTGCTTCAAATTTGGCTCAAAAATTGTGGAACTGGTCTTTCTCTAGCAATTCTCAGGTTTAACAGATGCTGTCTTCTCTGCTGCCACGCATTATGGTCACTGATTCTAACCCTCTGTAACCATGAGCTCTCACATTAAGTTCTTTCATCTCACATTAAGTTCTTTCATTTATAAGATGCCTTGGTCATGGTGCATTGCCACAGCAGTATAAAAGTAACTAGGGCAGAAATATCTATCTATCTATCTATCTATCTATCTATCTATCTATCTATCTATCTATCTCCTATCTATTTATCTATCTACCTATCTGTCAATCATCTATCATCTATATTTCTATTATCTATCTGAGAAATCCACTTTCTGGTTCAATTTAATTTTCAATAAATTCTGGTAAGGGTCTATACTGATCCTTACCAACAGAAAAGAAGCCTTACCTGTTGAGGTACTGCAAGTTTTCCCTTTGCAAGACATGTGTTTGTTTACCTACTCCTGTCTGTTTTGTTGATAAGGAAAAGCTAGCACTAAGCACCTCCTTATTTTTCAGTAAACTCTTTCCTCTTATATAAGTTTGGAAAGTAAATGAAATAGCCAAGAAATATTACTTACACTATAGATTTAAATTATGGATTGATGCTAACTATGAATCATATGTATGAGTAAAACTAATAAATTTATCTCTCCAAAATTAAGAATGGCTCAGTAGGTGAAAGTGCTTCTATGTAAAATGATAAGCAAAATTCTGTTCCAAGATAGATGTGGAGGAAAAAAAAAATCAACCACATGAAGTTGTCCAATCACCACTGTGTGCAAAGTGTCATGCCTCTCTGCCAATCATGCACACACACACACACACACACACACACACACATACACACACACACTTGTAAAGAATCTGTTTTTATCTTTTTTAAATTTAAGTCACCATCTTTTGTATAATACTTACCATAACCTTTGATTTCCCTGAAATTTTCATAATTTATTTTTCTTTAGGGCTGAATAAAATTACATTTTATAGTTATATATTTATATTATGGTGGACACATAGGTTATTTTCATGCCCTGCAATTGGAAATAAGGATGTGCATGTATCTTATGCAGGATATAGAGTCTTTGGGGCATATGTCCAGGAATGATATAGTTGGGCAGTATGTCAATTCTGTCTTTATTTCTTTGAGAAACTACGCAGTGATTTTTATTATGGAAGTATTAGTTGACACGTCCATCAGCAGTGAATAAGGGTTCCTAGAAATTTTTTCATTAAGAAAGACATTTCCAAAGGAGTACTCATATTTGTGTTCTTGAATGATGGGGTACAATTTTTAATTAAATTTTCACTAAGATTATGCACATTTTTCTTTTTCTTTTTTTTGGTTTTTCGAGACAGGGTTTCTCTGTGTAGCTTTGCGCCTTTCCTGGAACTCACTTGGTAGTCCAGGCTGGCCTCGAACTCACAGAGATCTGCCTGCCTCTGCCTCCCGAGTGCTGGGATTAAAGGCGTGCGCCACCACCGCCCGGTACATTTTTCTTTTTTATAAGCTTTAAATTTCTGATAAAATCAAGACCTATAATATATGGCTACCTTGACAATGTAATTACTGTACTCACAAGTGAAATTTATTAGCACAATGAACAGATAACTTCTGTAATCAACAACATTTTTAAAAAATTAAGGTGAAAATTCATGGAACATATATTACATTGAAGAGGAATTTGATAATAAACATTATTTATTAATATTTGTGAATGTGTCATGAATAGAATCCAATAGATGTACATTTACTAACAACCACTTTTTATACATGTGTAATATTTAGATCATATATATTCATATAGATCTTGTCAATAATACGTGTACATGTATAAAACTGTACCATAGGGTAAGCATGTCAATTCAAACTTAAAATGCAGAAATTATTGTATTCAATGAAGAAAATAAATGATAATATACAATACATAAAAGCCATGTATATATTGATACTTAGCAATTATACTCTCAGAGAAACGTTTGTATACGTGATTTCAGAGATGTGTAAAAATAACATTGTTACATTTGTTGAAAAAATGACAACTTGGAAACAATTCAGATACTTATAATACAGAAAGGATTCAGTAAATTATTTCTATTTAAGTAATAGTGCTTGACAGAGAAGATAAAGTAAATAAAATAGGGATACATATGTGAACATCTATGCAACTCACAGGTGATGCTAATAAAAAAGTAAATTGGGGAAATTATGGATAGCACAATTCCATTTATATGAAGTTCAAACCATATAAAATAAAATATTTATGTGCATATTTAAAATATAAAAAGCATGAATATTTAATATAAAGATCAAAGTGTAGTTTGAAGTTTGAGGCACAGGTCAACCAATAATTTGGGAATGCCTTCAACTATGCATATAATATTTTATCTCCAAATATGAGTGCCAGATGTATGGATCCTCTGTTTTTCTTTGTGTAATGCACAATTGTATATACACGAAATATGGATATAGACTATTTACCTGTATCATTGTCTTATAAACCTATTAAAGATTTTGGAATTTGAATTAGAACTTAGTTATACCAGTTACTAACTAGAGTTACCTGATAGATGACTCAACACATATACCTTTATTCTTGTATTATGAATCTAATTTTGCCCATATATTTTTTTAAAAATCTAATCATCTAAAGTATTTTCTGCTTGCTTGAATCAAAGTTAATTTCAAGTAGATAATTTAAACTGTATCAACCCACCTGGAATGTCTTAATATTTCTTTGTTTTGTTTTAAAAAATTTGTTCATTTTACATACCAACCACAGATCCCCCTCTCATCCCTCCTCCTGCTTTCCCTCCCACCTAATCCACCTCAATCCACTTCTCATCCTCTCCTCCAAAAGGGTAATTCTGTAGACGAATTTCTAAGCAGTTTTATTAAATAAAAAACAGGGATCCAAATATAGGGTTGAAAGTCTTAGAGATCATGAAAACAGTAATAGCCACCAACTAACTTTACCTCACCATGCCGCAGCTTCCAAAGTGAGCTACTTCCTGTCTACCTGTGCCTTTATTGCTCTGCTATTCTGCCCTTTCATTGGCTCTTAGCCCAGCTACCTCACTTCCTTGTCACTGTTTGTATAGACCTCCAGGTCTCTATGGCTGGTACTGGGATTAAAGGCGTGTGTCACCAAGTTTGACTCTGTTCCCTAGTATGGCCTTGAACACACAGAGACCCTGCCTGCCAAGTGATTGGATTAAGGGCATGTGCTACCACTGCCTGACTTTTGTGTTTACTTAAAATGGCTTGCTATTTCCTCTGATCTCCAGGCAAACCTTATTTATTAACATACAAATAAAATATCACCACATTTCAACACAAATAAAATATTACCACAAAGTTCTCCCATTGGGGGACAGAAGAGCCTGGTATATTCAGTTGAGGCAGGACCCCTCTCCCCTGCCTCAAGGGTGAGCAAGATATCCAACCATAGATAATGGGATCCAGAAAGCCAGCTCATGTACCAGGGATAGATCCAGATCATACTGCCAGAGGCCCCTCAAAAAGATTCAGCCGCACAATTAATATTTCTTAATAATAACTTTTAATTAAAAATGATTTCTTTCATTTTTCCCAGATAGTTTTTGAACATTACTACTTGTGGTTTTACGGAGTATGCTGAATTAAACGTGTGTCTACATTATCTATTCAAAAGAAGGAGGAAAATGAGATGTTTCCTAAGAACCTGCAGCGTGGTATATGCTATGCTTTTTTTGGATTTCAAAGGTAGGTAATAGTACAACAACAAGACAATTACATTCTTTTTTTTTTTTTTTTTTTTTTTTTTTTGGTTTTTCGAGACAGGGTTTCTCTGTGTAGCTTTGCGCCTTCCCTGGAACTCACTTGGTAGCCCAGACTGGCCTCGAACTCACAGAGATCCGCCTGGCTCTGCCTCCCGAGTGCTGGGATTAAAGGCGTGCGCCACCACCGCCCGGCGACAATTACATTCTTATTGTTACACTACATGGCAATTGGGATAGTTCATCAAAAGAATGAAATTGAGCTGGTGTCTCAAGTTATGCCTGCAATATCTGTAAACCTTTCACATTAGAACCTGAAGCAAGAAGTTTCTGTCCAGTCTAGTCCACATATTGAAACCCAGTCTCTAAAAACAAGAACATAGAAACAAATCAAAGGAAGGGAACATAACATCTAAAATTGAACATGAATATGATTAAAAGGTATGCGAAAACTATTTGAACAAGTATGTAACTCACATCTCCAAGTCACCTAACCCAGACATACCACTAATTCTTGCTTGTTTATGGTGGCCTCTTGAGAAAGTTAATATATTCAACTGAAAGACAAAGGAAAAGGTCATAAAAATTAATGTTAACCCACCTGCATTGTAGACACATTCCATGATTGCATAGACACAGTGGAGATGGAAAATCACAAAGATTCACTTAGTGAATGTCCTCTCCATTTTCTGATTACAAGAAGGGAAAGAACTCTAATGTAGAGGATATTTACATAGTATTTGCAGTTTCTATGTTCTGACCATGAGGTAAGAAATCTGGAAAGGTATAGGAGAAAGAGGTATGGGACAAAGTCACAGGGATGAAGCAAGGAAGAAGCATAATATGCTAAGTTATAGTTCCTCACTTCAAATATCACTGAAAACTCTCACCTTGACTGTTGATAATCAAAAAGACACACAGGCTAACCTGGTAACATCTTTTCACATCTGTTGCACAGACATAGTAGAGGTAAATTGATAGGTTGACCATTGTGGTTCAGATAAAGGCTACAGAAGAGTCCCAGAGCATGGTATCCCTTTTGCCTTATACAGCACTGCTAGTGAATCTTCTGAAAATCCCACTTTTTCTTAACAGCATATACATTTTTGGAAGTCTATAAATATTACAATTTTATGAACATTAATAACTCATGCTTATATATAGGCCATAACAGAGGATACATATAAGTATAGAATAGAAGGCCTCTATTTGAAATACAACTTCAAGAGTAACTACTTGCAAACTCTGCCATACTACTTTTATCTGTACTGATTAATGAAAATATTTTTAAAATTATTTTGAGTTTACATAAGATAATGTATTTACCAGAATAAATTTACTGACACGGGAAGAATTTTTTATTGCATGATAGTTACTTTGATATTTTTAAGTAATTTTTCTTTAGTGTCAATGAACCAATGCAGAAGTAGAAAAGATATAATTAAAAAATAATAATCTTGGTCATTGTTACGTTATTTATTATGATATTAAATATTCACCCTTACCTGGAAACACTGTGATCCCTTATGTACTGTAATTTTGTGCTCAGCTTCTCTTAGCTTGAGTTTGTTACTGTTCTTAAGGCTTTTGACTTGAAACAACCAAATGGAAGATTTTCTTTTGATTTGTATTTTCAGAGGCTTGAGTGCCTTGTTGGTTGAACTGATGAACTTCTGAAAAAACATCATAGCAGTTGGAGTATGGCAGAGGATTCAGTTCTTGGCAGAGAGAAAGTTGTAGAGAAGGAAGGGGAAGAGGGAGTGGAGGAGAGAAAGGGGAGGATCAGAGAAATGGAGAGAAAAGGAGAGAAGTGGGGAGGGGAAGGGAAAAGAGAGGAAGGGGAGAGAGGGCAGGAGGTGGGTGGAGAGAATGAAAATTTGTAAACATCTATCCTGACCTACATTCTTCACTTCAGCTCTACTTTCTAACATTATCACAAACCCCTCAAGCGGTGCCACCAGCTGGGGACTGGCCACTGAATCCCAATTGCCTGTGCAAGACATTGCATATTCACACCAGATTACTGTTCTTCCCAAGGAAATTAGAGAACATTTTCTCAAAAAAAAATAACAAGAGAACATAAGGCAAATAAGGCTCTTGGGTACTTCTTTCTTGCTCACAGGATGCCAAGGTCACAATACCCCAGTGGTTTCTGATCACAATAAAAATAATGCTGATGTTACTGAAATTTTTAGAGTCCATTAGTCATTTGATCCTTCATTTCTCAAAATCAACAGGGAAGTTGTACTTCATGTTGTCCAGGGTGTGGCCTTTCTCACTTATTAGATTTCTAAACTATTTTTTTTAAAAAATGCATTCCATCACTTCCAGACTTTGCATGAAACAAAATCATCTTTCTTCTCTGTGAGTGACTCCTGTCTTCATGAGAAAGAAATTAGAAATTTGCCCTTGGAGATGTAGTGTGGCTGCACTGGGGCTACATGACGATTCTTAGACGATGGTCTCTTTGGGACTAAGATGTGTCATAGATAGGGTTATTCTTCGTTTTTTGTAAAAATTTATAGAAATGTTAAAGTCAAATTCATAATTCAATAACTTTGAAGACAGTATAATATGTTTCAAGGTAGTGGGTGACTATTTAGGACCTTAGGTCTTTTATACACAAGATGGTTTAGTTTTCTGAGGCATTTTGTCATCAAAACTCTCCATGATGATAGAATTTATAATCTGTGCTGCCATTGGCTGTTATGGGCAAGGAAACTTCTTTTGTAGTGGTGTCGATGACAGAAGACTCATAACTGAGAATCAGAGACATTGAATGCTGGGGACACTATGAATGTGTTGCTCTGATTGGTTGATAAATAAAATGCTGATTGGCCAGTAGCCAGGCAGAAAGTATAGACATGACAAGCAGAGAAGAGAATTCTAAGAACAGGAAGGCTAGAAAGGAGTCACCAGCCAGACACAGAGGAATCAAGATGTAAAAGTACAGGTAAGCCACAAGCCACATGGCAACTTATAGATTAATATAAATCGGTTAATTTACGATATAAGAACAGCTAGCAAGAAGCCTTGTGGTGGTATTGTGTTCCTCAAAATATTGTGCACCCTAATAAACTTATCTGGGGTCAGAGAACAGGACAGCCACTAGATACAGAGGCTAGAAAATGATGGCACTCATGCCTTTAATCCTGGCACTCCAGAGGCAAAAATCCCTCTGGATCTCTGTGAGTTCAAGGCCACACTGGAAACAGCCAGGCATGGTAACTCACACCTTTAATCCCAAGAAGTGAGCCTTTAAACCCAGGGAGTGATGGCAGAAAGCAGAAAGGTATAAAAGGCATGAAGAACAGACACTAGAAGCATTTTGGCTGGTTAAGCTTTTAGGCTTTCAAGCAGCAGTTCAGCTGAGATTTATTTTGGATGAGGACATAGAAGCTTCCAGTCTGAGAAAACAGGATCAGCTGAGGAATTGGTGAGGTGAGGAAGCTGTGGCTTGTTCTGCTTCTTTGATCTTCCAGTATTCAACCCAATACCTGGCTTCTGGTTTGATTTTATTAATAAGATCATGCTGTGGATATCATCTGTATAAATAAAACACTGATTGGCCAGTGGCCAGGCAGGAAGCATAGGCGGGACAAGGAGAAAAGAGAATTCTAAGCAGTGGAAGGCTGAGTGAGGGATTCACTGCCAGCCACCACCATGACAAGCAGCATGTGAAGATGCCGGTAAGCCACGAGCCAAGTGGCAAGGTATAGATTTATGGAAATTGATTAATTTAAGCTATAAGAACAGTTAGCAAGAAGCCTGCCACAGCCATACAGTTTGTAAGCAATATAAGTCTCTATGTTTACTTGGTTGGGTCTGAGCGGCTGTGGAACTGGTGAGTGTGAGAGATTTGTCCTGACTGTGGGCCAGTCAGGAAAACTCTAGCTACAAGACCATTTAAGATTCATGCTACAAAGCCTGATCCATTAGGCCAAACAGTTTAAATAATATAAGCGTCTGTGTGTTTATTTGGGTCTGAGTGGCTGCGGGTCTGAGCGGGACTGGCGAAAACTCTGAGACAACCTTTCCTAGCCCAACCCCATAAAAAACAGTCCAGGCAGGAAGCCATTAGCGAGAGTCCTTAAAGCTGTGAAAAACATGCTGAAGTATACCTCTTCAAAGTTGATGGCTTTTGGCAGGGGGTTGGAGAAGGACTCAGTTCTAAGTGGCCTGCCGCTGGAAGTTTGACCATGCTCCAGTGAGTATATGGGCAACACAAATTGTAATTTGTGGGGTATTTTTTGGGGGGAGGGGTTGCATAAGGGTGGAAGGGTAGGCCTGGAAAACTGGGAAGAGAGTATGAAGAGGGTGCATTATGCCAAATTCCCAAATAAATAAAGATATATAGTTCAAAAGTTATTCCCAGCAAGTTGTAACTATGGTCATAGTATGCCTTCTTCTTACTATTAGATGCACAAATCCACTTCGGATGGTTTGACCTGGAAAAAAGCCAAGGAGTGACTCTCCTTACCCTTTTGAATATGGTGTGCTACAGTCCTACACAGAAGAGAAGTTACTTAGTAGATTCATGTGTTCCAGAGTGGAATCCCCATGAGTAAAAGGATATCTGCCCCACCTCCCAAGGAGATCTGTTTGATGGTTTGCATTTGACACTGATACTTTACTCTGCCATTTTTTTTCAAAGGTTACATTTTTTTTTTTTAGTAATGGAGGGCAAACCTGTGTCTTTGTCTTTTCTTTATTTTCCTTATTTTTGTCTTTTTTGAGATTCTAATTAAATGGCTACATTTGTCCCTCCCATTTTTTGCTCTTAATCTTCCCATAGACCGTCCCTACTCTTTCAAATTCATGGCCTCATTTTTGACTAATTGTTATTGCATGTATGTATTTATATATATACTTATATTCCTAAATACTGCCTGCTAAATACATATAACGTTAATTGTATATATAATTTCAGCACTGCAGATTTGGTATTGGACCACCAATTGATGAGCTCTTCCTAGGGAGGGCCAGTTCTCCAGCTCTCAGCTTTTCTCATTGTTTGTAGTTCTTTGTGTAGGGTTGAGGCCTAATGGGATTTTTTCCTTCCAGTTAGAATTGTTCCTTGATGTTCTTGTTCAGCTTAGATTTGGCCATTTATGTTGGAGTGACTTTAAGCACATAACCTGTGCTATTTTCTTTCCAAACTTGATAATGGATATGTAGATTAGTGTGTATTAGCAAAGTAAATCTGTCTGGGTTTGTGGTTTACTCACCTCTTTTTGTCTTCACAACTGAGTGTAGGATTTGAAGAGCTCCTAAATAGCCTCAGGTTTTCCTAATCACCTTCATAGATACGCATAACTTACTGAGATGTTCTACTTGGTGTCATAATTTCTTAAAGAGAAATGGATGAAATTGAAAATTTCCCATGGGAAGAAGTATATGGGACAGAATCCAAGAAAGTAAGAAACATCACTGAAGAAAGTGCTCCCTATCAACCAATGGCTGTTGGTAACAAATAACTCTTCATCTATAAATAAAGTCCCACCAAACAATGGAGCCCTTAAGCCATTTGCTCCAATATCCATTAATGTAAACATTTTGAGATGGTTAAGAATTAAATTTAGTCTCCTCAAATTTTATCTTGTCTACCAGATTATATGTGTTTAGAGGAATGTTCATCTTTTAAATTTCTCCTTATTCATCATTCTCTCAAGTGATAACAAGAGTTGCTAATAACTATAGTCAACATATTTTTGAGGCAGTGTTTCACATTAAACAACAATTTGGCTGTGAACTTGATTCTCAAGCCTCTGCCTCTTCACTATGAGGATTAAAAGTGTGTGCTACTAAGCCTGGCCTCAATATATTTTGTAGTCATAGGTAATATTCTGTTTCCTATTTATCTTCAAGCCTGCCACTAGCATTTTTTGTATGATCTGAAAATTTTATGATGTGATCTGCCACTTTGTCCTTTGATATTCAAAAGTAGCACTATTGAGCTAGATTTTTGCTATCTCCTGAGCTCCTACTTGGAGACACTGTTCAAGCTTCAACTTTATGTGAAATTTCTTTGTACAGTTGTTTCAACAAATATTTATTGAAAAAAATATTATATATAATCTCACTCTCAACACTATTTAAAATGATAGTCAATAAATTGGATAATTTATTCCCCAGTTAATTGGTTATACCATTTTCTTATAAATATGTTTATGCTACAAGTAAACCAATGTTTTTAATATATAGTTATGGTGGAAGGGAAAGAAAAAACCGAAACGAAAAACCCATAGAAGTTGTAAAGCATGAGGCAAAGTTGAAAAACACTCAGAATCAATGTACTTCCATTGTATGTGATTTAAGGCTGTATTGTAAAGAAAAGAGAAGAGAAAAAATGTCATTTTAGGATGTATTACTCTTTTGTTGATAGCAGAATGCACATAAGATTAACTTTGATCATATTTCCTACAATATGGGAATTCAGACGTTCTCTGGAAACAAAATCATGTTAAATTCTTGCAAGTAAATACAGTGGAGAACATTGGTATGATATATTAAGAAATGACTGAGATAAATAAGTGAATGTTTCAAGAATTTTGAGTGAGAAGGTACAGACAGATTACTCAGGGATAATGTTAGTTAAAATAACATGTATGACAGGAAAGATCAAACATACTGATTGACTAAGGAAAACTTTCTAGTATAGATATTTATTGTGTGAAAAATGTATATTGATCTTTGTCCTTGGCTAGAGAGAGCCTCTATACCCATGTCAATCTTTGGGCAGACTGTGCTATATAGGAACTTCCATTTTTATCTTAATGCAATGAATCTATCTATCTATCTATCTATCTATCTATCTATCTATCTATCTATCTAATCTATCTATCTATCTATCTATCTCTATATATACATATATATAATTAAATAGACTAGCAGTGTGATTTATGGTGTGTTCACTCAGTTACATATTATCAGTTTAACCTCCAGACCTGTTACAGACTGGCATCAAGCCCACAGACAGACAATCATAGAGACCTAACAAATTGATTGTATGTTCAGATTCAGATAAATTTCCCAGAAGAACATGCTTTTCTAGAGAGAATAATGTATGCTACATAGTCATTTTCCTTTAAAAGTTATTCTTTCATAATTTTTACATGGATATGATATATTTAGATCATGTCCATCTTTTTCATCCTCTATCCAAATCCTCCCACCTCCATATTACTTACCAGCTTATCTTCTTCATTTTCTTTTTATAAACTAAAATCTAATTCACATTATCTACGTACTTAAAGTTTGTACAATATCAAGCCAGTCAACATTGCACTATAGAAAAGACAGTTGCTTATGAGGCTCACCATCTAGATGAAGAGTCATTTGTCACCAATAGCCATTGATTGAAAGGCACCACTTTCTTCATAATGTTTCTTACTTTTTTGGATTCTATCCCATATAATTCTTCCCTTGGGAGATTTTTATTTCCTACCATATCTCTTTGAGAAATCATGACACCAAGTAGAACATCTCAGTAAGTTATGTGTATCCTTGAAGGTAATTAGCAAACCTGGGGCTGTTTAGGGACTCTTCAAATCCTACACTCAGTTGTGAAGACAAATAGAAGCTGTGAGTATCTCCTCTATCTTTATAAGAAGGAAATTTAAGGCTCAAATGAATGACCGTGTATCAGACCAAAACAACTAATAAATTTAATTAGGCTAAAAACTGTAGAATATTTTACCCATTGTTAGTTTATTCCACTGTTTTTTTTTTTTAAATTCTAATATCACCTGTATACCTTAACATTGTCTCTATAATAGGAGAAAATCATGGCACCAGGATGTAGGGAGAATATATTCTCTGTAACAGAGAAACTTGATGTGGTATCTTTAGAGGGGAAAGGGGGGGGGGGGGGCTTCCGGTCAAAAGTAAAGTTGGGAGTGGTTTGCAGACAGTCTCAACTACTATGAGGATTCTTCTTGAAGGGAAAGACTGATGGTTAAGAGTTAATTGTATGAATTACACAAAGAGAAGATTGTCTAGGCCCAGTGGATTTTCTGGGCTTAGTAATAAATTATTCAGAATTGAAAGTAAAAGTGTAACAATCCAAAATAAAAGAGACTACTAATGCATGTCCCATTTAAGGATAGACAGTAAAGATTTTCGGCAAAATAAACAACCATTATGAGCCAACTCTAACCACAGAATGAGCTGAATGGGTGAGATTCATATAGCTATACATATTTTCCTCTGCTGTGATCTATAGATTAATTGACATTCCAGTTAATATTCTCCTCTCTAAGGTGATAGGTATAAATTTTACTGATATTGCTCAGCTATTACTTAGCATTTATTTACTGTATTCAACAGAAAATACTACTGAACTAGAAACACAAACATTACACCTTTTCAGAAAAAAAGAGAATATCTAGTTGTGTGCAGAGCAGTTCCATCATACTAGGCAGAGGAGTGATGTGGTTATCCTTTTCATTTAAAAAAATAAAGTGTTAAAGAGATGCCTGTAATATGAATCTTAAATGGTCTTATTAAATAAAAAGAAACCCAGAGCCAGGTATTTGGGTGAATGCTGAAAGATCAGAGAAGATCAAACTATAGCTAACCTCACCTTGCCAACTTCTCAGCCAAACCTGTTTCTTCAATCTGGAAGCCTCAGAGTCCTCATCCAGAGTAGATCTCAGCTGAACTGCTGCTAAAAGCCTGAAAGCTTAAAAGGCCTAAAAGCCTCTAGTTCCTGGTCCTCACACCTTATATACCTTTCTGCTTCCTGCCGTCACTTCCTAGGATTAAAGGCATGTGTCTTTCCCAAGCAAGACATGAGATCTCCAGTCCTGGGATTAGTGTGTGTCACCATGCCTATTTGTTTCCAGTGTGGCCTTGAATTCAGAGAACCAGATGGAACTCTGCCTCCAGAATGCCAGGATTAAAGACATGTGCTAACACTGCCTAACCTCTATGTTTAGTGTAGTGGCTGTTCTGTTCTGTGACTCCCAGATAAGTTTATTGGGGTGCACAATATATCAACCACAGATGCCTATAAATACAAAATTGTAAATGATATATTTTTCTGACCACCTACTGTCAATATATCCTTTGTAAGATCTCTATTTTTACAGAAAATAATGCAAGGTTTTTTTCTAACAGTCCTCCTTTATGTATGGTTTTGGATTATAAATTGTCATGGCAAGACAGGTACATATGGCTTAAAGAAAACTCTGTTATTCTTTAGTGACAGATGAGTTACAATGGCTTTCTAGAAAGCTTTTCAAACAAACAGCATTTACAGACAGACACAGATGATGCAAGCTTCATATGGATTCTGAGCGCTGCACTGGTTTCTTATGAACTGTTAAGAAGAAAAGTTTTAGGGCATGAGATGGAGTTGTTCACTGAAGGTGCACATATGCCTCATTTCTTGGCTATCTCAAAGGCTATGGACAACTAATATGTGCTTTAAATCCTTCATATATACAACATATTTGTTGATTTATATTTTCCTGTGCTGCTGAGTATACACAGCAGGAAGTAAGTCAAAATTTTATGAGGAAGGCTTTAATATGAATCATATCACATAGCATTTGAAGCACCATATTCTAAAAATTGACTTGAAAAATATTTAAATATTTGTTAGTTGTTTGTCACTCAGTTATTTTAATGTAGCCTTCTCTGGTTATGGCTTGAATCAATGGGTGTCTGATCATATAAAGTTGTTCAGAAGATTAAAGTTCTGTTGAGCACTGCACAAGACATTTATATAATTTTCTCTAAGGAATAGGAAGCATTAGAGGAGCATTCAGGTTTTCTTGTTTGCTTGTTTTTGTTTTTTCAACCTCAGCTTCTAGCTATAGTGGATAAGTAACCTGACCTTCTCCCGTCACAAAATTGGTACCTGGCCCAATTGTCATCAGAGAGGCATCATCTAGCAGCTGTTGGAGGCATATTCAGAGACCCACATCCAGACACTGGGTAGAGTTCGGGAATTCTGCAGAGGAGGAAGACAAGGGAGTGTAGCAGCCAGAAGGATAGGGGCTCACAGAGACTGAAGTGACCACCAGGCAGCCTGCATAGGACTGACCTAGGCTCTCTGCATCTATGTTGTAATTGTGTAGCTTGATCCTCTGATGGGTCTTCTAACAGAGGAAACAGGGGCCGTCTCTGACTCTTTTACTGTCTTTTGGACACTACTTCTCATACTAGGTCACCTTGCCCAGCATTAAAAAATGGGGAGGTGCTTAATCTTACAGCAACTTGATATGTCATGTTTGGTTGATATTTATAGAAGACTTGCCCTTTCCTAGATGGAGACCAAAGAGGAGAGGATTGTAGGTTGGGAAGGGGGATGATATGGTAGAGGGACTGGGAGGGGAGAATAGCAGGAAGGGGAGATTGCAGCTGGTGAATAAAATATAGTAAGAGCATTCAGAAGAAGGGGTAGATATATTGTAAAACCTAGAAGGAAGAAAGGTAGAAGGAGCATGAAAAGTCATCTTCTAGGCAAAACATGGCCAATGCAATACTCATTTCACAGTAGCTGTGTATGCCTGTACTGGTATTGCACAAGAATTGAGCCCAAGTAATAGTCTCAGATGGAAGGAACAAAGGCTCAGAAGGCCCTTGTTGTCAGTGATGAAATATTAGCTGCTGGGAAACTCAAGAAGAACTGAAGTCATTACCTTCAATTGTGTACCCACTAGTACCCCACCAGACTCCAAGAGATAGTTTCAATCCAGCGGTCACATAGATGTCTCCAGTTAAATTAGGTTGATCATAACACAAAATAAAAGGTTGTGATTCTGAAAATAATTACCAACATGGCAAGATATCCCTAACGGGTCAATAGTGACACTCATCTTGGCAGTAGTCAATAGCTGTCTAATTGGATTTAAGGCCATTCAATAAAAAGAGAAATCATTCCTAGTACTAGACACATAACTAACTATCCAGGTCTAGTGAGGCCACATGGATCTTAGAAAAGAACTTACTGCCATCACTTAACCAGACCAGCAGAATTTCTAACCACATTCCAAAACTTATTCTTATATCATTAGACAAATATAGTTCTTATGCCTCATCAAAGAAGCTTCTCTTTATACCTAACAGCAAATATTACAGAAAATGACAATAGGTCATAATGATAAGATAAAATGATGACTTGGAGCCCAGCAATAATGCACATAGATGTATATAAAACAACTCCTGCACCTAAGCATCATGGGGCATCATGTCTGAGGAGTCAGGTTATCAGAGCCCAAGGAGAATGAAATCTGCTATAAGTTCATGTCTTCCATAGATAACAGGGAAATTACAACTATAGCCCCTCAACAATATTGCTGCCTAAATAAGCTCTGAACAATGATAATAATAGATATCTGCTGTGGATATCGTTCTGTATGCTGTGAATATATTGCTCTGATTGGTTAATGAATAAAGTACTGATTGGTCAGTAGCCAGGCAGGAAGTAGCCAGGGATAAAGAGTGAGGAGAATTCTGGGGACAGGAAGGCTGAGGCAGGAGTAGCCAGCCAGACACAGAGGAAGCAAGATGTGAAGGCAGAACTGAGAAAAAGTACCAAGGCACATGGCTAAACATAAATAAGAATTATGAGCTAATTTAAGATGTAATATCTAGCTAGCAAGAAGCCTGAGCCATTAGGCCATACAGTTTTAATTAATATAAGCCTCTGTGTGTTTATTTGTGTCTGAGCGGCTGCAGGCCTGGGTGGGACTGGAGAAAACTCCAACTACAGATATCCTAACAGTAAAGGGGGAAATCTCATGGGGTCCCATGCCAGATAAAAAAATTTACAGGCAACTAATGAATGCTGAAAGATAAAGAATTAGAATTTCTAGAGATAAGCTCCCTAGTTGGTTATCTATTACAATGTGGTCAACTCTGAAATCATATACATACAAGCAGATTAAACAGACCCAGTGAGTTGTATTTATGTATTTATGCACATAGATATGTACTTAATAATAAAAAAGGATGAAGATGTTCCCATTTAAAAATGAGTGAGGGGAAGACTTGAAATTGATTAAATGGAGCTGGGGAAGTTTGGAACAAGACAGGGAATAGGGGGAGTAATGTTATTATATTTTCATATGTCTTAAAAAAGACATTTAATAATTTAAAAGACTCTACATTATAAAGTATAAAAATAGACAGCATAAATATACTTTTTGACTATGTTTATAAAGATACATAAGATTTTGGAAACAATTTCACCATCCATTTGTAGAGATGTGATTAAATTGACTACAATGGACATATGATATAGAATGTTGTAGCTAGAAGTTTTCTTGTGTCCTGCCTGGTCCTACAGGCACTCAGACCCAAGTAAACACAGAAGCTTATATCAATTAGGAATTGCATGGCCATATCTTATGGCTCAATTTTCTTGCTAGCTAGCTCTTACAACTAAACTCAGCCCATTTCTACTAATTTATATGTCACTATGTGTTCCATGGCTTTACCTGTGTGCCATTACATGATGCTCCCTTGATGGCAGGATGGTGTCTCTTCCACCTCTGTCTTTCTTCTTCCTGTCTCTTTCCTAGATTTCCCACCTGCCTCTAAGTTGTCTTGCCATAGGCCAAACAGCTTTATTTATCAACTAATCAGAGCAACACATATTCACAGCACACAGAAACACATCCCACAGAAGAATGCTACTCATAGATCTAACATAAGGAAGGAGGTTGTAGAGCTTATGTGGAAGTACGCTAAAAAGCCATCAAGTTTAGAGATATATTTTGATGCATGAGTGTTGTTGGGATTTTTTTACTCTTACTCTTTTGGCTCTTTGCGGGGAGGCTGCCACCCTGCTCCCAAATGAATCACACATGGAGGCTTATGCTTATTTACAAATGTCTGACCTTTACTTGGCTTATTTCTAGCCAGCATTTCTTAAATTATCTCATCTACCTTTTGCCTCTGGGCTTTTTCCTTTTCTTTCTTCTGTATATCTCACTTTCACTCTTACTCCATGGCTTGCTATGTGGTTGTGTGGCTGTGTGGCTGGCCCCTTACGCCCAACTCTCTTTATTCTTGATTGCTCCTTCTTTTCCTTTCTCCTCCCAGATTTCTCCTCCCATTTATTCTCTCTGCCTGCCAGCCTTGCCTATCCTTTCTCCTGCCTCATCATTGGCCCTTCAGCTCTTTATTAGAACATCAGGTATTTTAGACAGGCAAAGTAACACAACTTCACAGAGTTAAACAAATTGCAACATAAAAGAATGTAACATATTGTTGCATCATTAAACAAAGCTTCCACAGCATAAACAAATGTAACACATCTTAAAATAGTATTCTACAACATATGAGTACAATACTATACGACTTATACAGACTAACAGAATACAATTTTTAAAATTATGAATATGTATCTGAATAAGTACATGAACATATATATATATATATATATATATATATATATATATATATATATATATATGAGTTGAATACCTACAGAGTATATTGTTTTATATTGTCTGAAGAGAGATTGAGCTAGGTAATTGTGAAGGACCTACTGTATTACTTGTAATTCAGAAATCTTACACAAAATAAAAACATGTCTGTTATTTGTCTTGTGAAAATATGTGTATTTTTTTTAATCCATTATAAGAGTATTCTTTTTGAAATGAGTCATAACTGTTCTAAATTTTGAGAATAAGTAACTATTAAATGCATATTGTTATATGGATAAATTTCCCTCTAAGGCCCAGAGAACGTTGTGAAGGAAAGGGTAGATAGAATATGCTGTGGAAAAATCTTTTGGTATACTGCAAATCTGTATTACCCTCATTAATTAATAAAGAGCTGACTGACCAATAGTTAGGCAGATAAAGGGGAGGTGGGACTTTTGGACAAAAGAGAACATGGGGTAGAAGAAGGTGGAGATGCCAGTGAGACACAGAGGAAGCAGGAAATATACATGTGTGGTGAAATTTTATCTGTGTCCCCCAATGAAGTTTATCTAAGTATCAGAGGAAAAAGCCAGCCACTATAGTAAATATAGAAGCCAGGCAGTGGTAGCACATGCCTTTAATCCAGGATGCATAGATCTGTCTGGATCACTGTGAGTTCAAGAGAGAACAGAGTCAGGCATAGTGGTACATACCTTTAATCTCAGCGCTAACCATAAAGGTCTGGAGGTCTGTACAGACAGACAGGAAGTGACAGAGTTGGGCAGGAAGAGGAAGTAATGTAGCTGGGTGGAGAGAGGAAATGAGATGGCAAAACAGAAAGGCATATAGGCGTGGGTAGATAGGAAGTAGCTGTCTTTGGAAGCTGTTGAGTTGGTGAGGTGAGTTTAGCTGTGGTTTTTTCCTATTCTCCTGATCTCTTAGATTTTAACCCCTATATCTGTCTCCGAGGTTTTATTAATAAGACTGTTTAACACTTCGTTCTGCATACATGCTGTGCTAAAAAAAAAAGGGGTACTGCCACATGGCAGTAAATTAATTTAATTAAGTTAATTTGAGTTGCAAGAGCTAGTTATTAACATGCCAAGCTATCAGCTGAGCATTTATAATTAATAATAAGTATCAATGTGGTTATTTGGGAACAGGCTAGAAGGATGGAAAACCCTACCTACAAGAATATAGGAGTTGGAAGACAGAGTAGTATTGTGGTAAGTTGCTACAAGGCATCTCATGACTACTGCAGTCTTGATCTTTCAGCTGTACAAAACCTTCACAAGACTGTGTTCATTAACGTTTCATCATAGAGTAAAGAGGAACTTATGAGACCTCAGTCCTCCCATAGAATATGTAGGAACTTCATTTGAATGGTAGATGTAGGTTAAAGGACATACAATTTCCTCAGTAATGTTGCCACTGGCATGTTGCCATGTTCCTGTAAATAACCTCTAAACAAAGGTCCTATAGATATAATTAATGAAACTCATTGACTCACATACTACAAGGACATTAAAGCAGAAGCAGATGTTCTATTTTGCTTTCTGTTTCTGTGATAAAACTGTGGCCAAAAGCAATTTGGGGAGAAAAAAGTTTATTTGGCTTATATATCTCAATCATATTGCATCATTAAGGAAAATCAGGTCAGGAACTCCAGCAGGAACAAGGGCAGAAATCACGTAAGAAAGAGGCTTACTGTCATTCTCTCCATGTTTTCTCAGCTTTCTTTCTTACACATCCTAGGACCACCTGCCCTGGGATGACTGAGCCTTCCCACATCAACCTCTGTGGTGGCTTGAAAGAAAATGGCCCCTATAGGGAGTGACACTATTAATAGGTATGGCTTTGCTGTAGTAGGCATGGCCTTGTTGGAGGAAGTATGTCGTTGTGGAAGATGGGCTTTGAGGTCTCCTGAGCTCAAGTTACACACAATGTAAGATGCAGACTCCTTCTGTTGCCTGCAGATCAAGATACAGAGCTCTCAGCTCCTTCTCCAGCACCATGTCTGCCTGAACACTACCATGGCCCACCATGATGATACTGAACTAAACCTCTGAAACTGTAAACCAGCCCCAGTCAAATGTTTTATTTTATAAGAGTTGCTGTGGTCATGGTGTTTCTTCACAGCAAATAGAAACTTTAACTAACACAACTATTAACTCATAAAGTGGTTCAAAATCTTGTCCACCTCCCAATCTGGCAGATGTAATTCTTCTATTGAGATTCCTCAGCCCAGAATGAGTCCAGCTTGTGTCCAGTTGACAAAAACTAACCAGCACGGGGAGATGAGAGAGGAGGAAGGAGGAGTAAATGCTATCAAAGCACATACTACACATTATGACCCAAAATAATGAGAAATTATTTACATTACACTCTAGGTAGTATATCTGAGTGATAAGATTGTGACCAATTTACTGTTTCTCCTTATGTGCCCTTGAGTTTATATGGAAATTTTCTTTGCTTGTCATGAATTATGTTTTAAAAGAAAAATAGCACAAGCTTGCTTTAATAAATATCTAATTTGTATAAATTTGTACAGTTACTCCTTATAATTTCTAGATGTACTATCACACTTTTGAACTAAAAAAAATGTGGCATGTTTAATCATTCTACTACTAACTTATACTTATGTCCTATTATTTCCAAACCCAAAATTTGTTTAAAGGCTTAAATAGATCTTTTTCCTTTTTGCTATCAGTTAATTTCCTTTAAGAGATGTTTTAGTCACTCTCCAATGTAAAGTGCTTGGGTTCAAGCTCTAAAGTGTTAAGATTTTGAATTGGTCAACATTGGCATTCAGAGACTTGAAAAAACACTTTACATTCAATGAAAATTGGTAGCTTTTATTTGATTCACTAAAACCTTAAGTACATAGAGAAAATTTCCTATTTAAGTCAAGGTAGCCAGACCAGTCTTCAGAGCCATGGTTCAAATCAGCTTGCCCAAAGTAGAAGCTTCTATAGCCATAATATTATGGGAGCATTCAACTGGTAATTGATGTATTAGAGGCCTCAAATACTCTTCAGGGGGCAGAAAATCCTTTGGGAAGGAATCTCTGGAGGGCCCTCACTCACCACTGGGCTATACCCATGGGAACTCTTATGGGCTCCTACAATGAAAAGTCAGAACTAACCCTTGGGGAAAACACGATTTTCAAAAATATTCAGAGATTTCTTCCTTATAAAAGTCTACTCAGAACAGAAACTATCTCTACTAGGTCCTTACTTAACCTCAGGGGAAGCATAGCTATTTAATTCCATATCATCCTAGACTTTCTACCTAATCCAAAAAGAGATATTGCAATGCTAAGAAAAAAAAAAAACAGAAACACTGGCCAGAACCAATAGCGACTTAGAATGAGAGTTATCATAAAATTATAAACTATCTCCATAGCACATAACTTTCCTTCATACCAACAGGACTCAAAAGCAATGATGAGTGAAGGCAATATATTACATAGGTCCTATTTAAAAGAGTTCTCAAGGGAATTTATATGATAAAAATAACAAGGAAAATGAACACTAGCGAAAACTGAAATCTTTGTCAATGAAAGATTAACATAAACTTACTCCTAGATAGATTGATGGTAGATTGTGGGGAAGCCTTGATTTGGGTACTAATTGATGTGGGAGGGCCCAGGCCACTGGGGATGGTGCCATCCCTGGGCAGATGGTCTTGGGCTATATAAGAAAGCAGGATAAGCGAGTAATGGAAAGCTAACCAGTAAGCAGAATTCTTCCATGGTCTTTTCTTCATTTCCTGACTCTAGGTTCATGCCTTAAGTTCACATCCTTATTTTTTCTGGAAGATGGACAAAAAACTTCTAGGTGAAACAAACATTTTCCTCTCCAAGTTGCTTCTAATAAGTGTTTTATCATAATAATAGAAAACCAAAATGAGAACAGATAACATCGTAGCTTTTGATAAAAAAAAATAGACAAAGCATCATGCTAAAAACAAAGACACAGGAACCTGAGGAGGACCAGAACCTCAATGAGCCATGCAGAGATTTGAATAATCTGTGACAATGAATTTAATATAAATATGATTGATATATCAACAGCTCCCCATATATTTACAATGAAGTTTTGCTCATCCTTAAAGAGCACTGGAATTAGGTCATTTGCAGGAAGTTATATAAAAAACAGGTTCAGAAAGCTTACACCCACACACATGCACACTCACAGAAGCAAATACCATAAAAACTAGAATGGAATTACCCAGGAAATAATGGCAAGGGAGAGGGGACCCAGATGACAATGGAAGTAAACATGTTCAAAGTTCATGACCTACTTTAACAAAACAGTGATTATGAAGATGGGAGATGGCTCAGTCTATAAATTGCTCATTGCACACATTGGAGTCTGAGTTTATATTCTTTGTATTTATGTAAAAATCAATGGAGGACAGAGAACTCCTATAATCCCAGTCCTAGGGAGATGGATAGGAAGATTCCTAGGCTTTCCTGATCATTCAAACTAACCTAATTAGTGTGCACCAGATTCAGTGAGAGAACTTGTCTAGAAATATAGGGTGGCAATAGGTTGCTCTTTGCAGACTAACACCAGGGCCCCGTTGCTGATGACAGCACCAACATAACACACTGAACATACAGAAGTCCAGCTGGTGCCTACATGGAGTCTTCATTCCTTTGTTCTGGTGTATTTGGTGCAGAGAGGTACTCTGTAGGTAACAAAAGAGAAATTTAAACACCAACCCAGCCACAAAACCTTTGCTCTACAATTTGTCCTGCCTGTAAGATGTGCTAAGGCAATGGTAACACAGACCTTGTGGAAGCAGCCAAACAATGTCTGATTTAACTTAAGTACTACTCCATAAGATGAAACTCATACCTGACACTGCTTGAGTGGCAAAGAGCCAGAAACTAGATAGCCCAGAGACCAATGGTAAAAGCAAACACTACTACTGTTCTTATATATAATGACTCCTAATGATATTTTGCTATACACATAGATTAGTGCCTTATTCAGCTATCATCAGGGAATCTTTCTCTTGGAGCAGATGGGAACAAATAGAGAGACACATAGCCAGACCGCACATACACAGAGGTGTGAGGAGGAAGGGATAGAGAGAAGTGGGGGCAGAGAGAGACCTAGGAACACACAACTGTAAATGGGTTATCTTCATCAAATCCCTCCCCTCAGAGCTCAGCAAAGCCTGTGGAAGAGGAATCAGAAAAAGTATAAGACCCAGAAGGGATGGAGGATACCAGGAGAACAAGGCCCTCTAAATCAACAAAGCAAGGCACCTATGAATTCATAGAGACTGAAGCAGCAAGCACAAGGCCAACATGGGTCTGAGCAGGTCCTCTGGGTATATATTGCAGCTTTTAGCTTAGTATTTTTATGGGATTTCTGAGCGTGAGAACAAGTGGGTCTCTGATTATTGTGCATGATCTTAGGATTCTTTTCCTTCTGTTGGGTTGCTTTGTCCAATTTTGATATGATGTTTTCTCTTTTAATATATTTTATTTTGTCATGAAAAATGGGGTGATACAATAATTAAGAAGAAACAGAAAATAGAAATCTGGCCTCTATACCTGCTAAGGCTTTGTGTACACAGGTGCACTTACCTGTGTATGCTCACCATGCACAAACACATTTACCAGTATGTATTTACCATGCACATACATACACACACAAATTCAAACACATAATAAACAAATAAAATAAAATAATAAAAGAAATGGAAAGAGTAAAGTACCATTAAAAATCCATTGCTTTGTACTACAGTAATGCACCAATATAACTTAAAAAATGTAATCCTATCAAAATATGTCAAGAAGGTGCACCAGATGGATATCACTACAGAAAATGACAAACAAGCAAAATGCAGTTTCGAGGCCATTTCCCAATGGATAGATCCACAGAAGAGTTCTGCACCTAGGTGTCAGGGAATATTTTGGATGTGGCCACACAAAGAATATAAGAGTCAGAGGATCAGAAAATTTGCTGTGAGATTATAGCTCCAGTAGCCTCAGAAGCTATTCTCACCAAGTCTCACCAACAGGACCACCCCAAATGAACTGAACAAGAATGACATTAATGAACATGTGAAACTAGATTGTAAAAGGCTTATGCCCCCTCGATCCTATACAAAGAGCTATAGCCAAATGAATAAAGCTGGGAGTGGGAGAGTTGGTCCTTCCCAAGGAAGAGCAAACTAATTGGTTGTCCAATGCCAAATGTCCAGCACTGTAAACATACACGCAAGAAACATTATATGGACTCAACAGGTTGTATTTAGGAATATACATACACAAACACATATGACAGGTCTGCAATAGTAATTAATGAAAAAGGAGGCCATGAATTTGAAGGAGAGCATGGGAGGGTTTTGAGGTAGGAAAGGGAAGGGAGACATGTAATTAAATTATAATTTCAAAATAAACAATATTTTTTTTCAAAAACATGTTAAGGCCTTTAATGTAAACAAGTTGATAACATGAAAAAAACACATAGGTGAGACAAAAAATACAAATATGTTGAATATTTTAAAATACACACCAAATTTAAAACACAGTGACACAATGATCAATGCCTTGGTGGACTACGCAAAAGAGACATAGTGCAGGAAAACATCGGTGATACAGTACTAGCAATTTCACCAACTAAACACGAAAAAGGATGAAAGAAAAGCTACAGAATATTAAAGAACCAGGAGACATTTTCATATTGTATACTATGTTTGTTCCAGAAAAGAAAATAATGGAGCCAATTGTATATTCCAAAGATTTCCCGAAATATATAAGACACAAATTCTCAGATTCATAAAGCTATAAGAATATCAAGTACTTGGAGGAATAGACAAACAATAAAAAGAAAAGGAATGAGTATAACTCATCTAAATATATTCTATTGAAGCGACAGAGGATGAAAGAAAAGGAAATAGCTTGAAAGAAACCCAAGGAAAATAGAATTTTACTGACAGTGAAATAAGTGTGAGAATTGCCCCAGATTTCTTGTTAGATGCTATGCAAGCTAGAAGAGAGTGGCATGAAAAACATCAAAAAAGAAAAATAAACTCACAAAACTTTGAATTTTATATATGGGGAAACTGTTCTTTAACAGTGATGAGAGACGGAGTCCATCTCAGGAAGACAGAGGAGGAAACATCGCCCCATCAGCAGAGTTGCTCTGCACAAACGTTTAAAGCCATTCTTCAGGGAGAAGAAGCCAGCCTTCTTTTTTACACACTTTATTTTAACTGAGATTTCTACAAGATTCCTTTGGTATCTTTCAGCACATCAGTTATACATTTTTCCTTAGCATTTTTTGCCCTTGTCTTTGTCAAGTTTAAGGGAAATGTAAATGAAAATAGAGAATATGTGCACCACTTCATCGAAAAAATTAAGTAATCGTAGATATTAACACAATTGCATAGTTAGGCCATCTTAAATGTAAATAGCATGAATAGACTAAGGACAGAATATATATATATATATATATATATATATATATATATATATATACATATATATATGTATATATATATACATGTATTAAACATTTTGTATTCTGCTCAATAGCAACTTTTGTAGAGGACCTTAAAATGCTTGATTTAAATATATGACTTTATAAAATAAGATATATTTTATTATGATTACAACATATTTATTCTACATTTGCTCATTTAAGAAATGTTTGTCTTTATTAAGACAAGAAATGATGAAATATTTCTTGAAAATTTTCTGAATAAGTTAATATTTAAGGATCACAATATAAACAATCAAATATATTTTCAAATTCATACATTTCATTCATTAGATATTAAAAATGTATTGAGGAGTTGGAGAGATGTTTCTGTGGTTATGAGCATTTCCTGTTGTTGCAGAAAACCTAAATTTGTTTCTCAACACCCATGTCCAGAGACTTACAACAACCATTGACCATAATTTTAAAGGATCAGATATTTTCTTCTGGACTGTTAGGACACTTTTACTCAAGTGCACATAATACCCCTCCTTACATGCATGTGTGTGTGTGCACGCACACACACACACACACACACACACATACACACACACTCAAATAACTCATAAATTAACATTTAAAATATTTAAATTAAAATTTATCCATGTAAAAATTACCATAACAGCTTAGTTGATCATAGCATAATAATAACATGAAACATGGCTTCTGATAATAATTAATTTTACCCATGTTCATGACAGCTGGTAAGACATCCCACTTATATGTGTCTTCAGGTACATGGGAATTTGATTATGACCCTAAAATCAGAAAAATAATTCTTTATTCTGCAACTTGTAATTCATTTGAAAAATACTAATATAGTCAATTGGTTTTGCTGCTGCTGCTATTTATTCAAACAAGTTATCAAGTTATAATTAAATGAACAGAGATCTTCTTGGCCTATGTAAATATTGTAATTGGTTCATAAATATGTAATGTTTTCAACTCGTGTAGTCGCTGCTGGGTTTGAAATAAATGTTGCTCTCTCTGATGACTGTCTTACACACCAAATATTCAATTTTTCGAGGATGTACTTTGAAAATTAGTCCTAAGTTTATCCAATCTTTTAAAAATGTGAATTCTAGAAAGTGTGAGAAATTTGGGGTGAACAGTGAGGACCACTGCCCATGTTTTTGGATCTATCTCTCCTAATGGCTAGGTTTTGTTGCAATGTTTGGCAAGATGCCTCAGTATTTTCCCACAATGTGAGCAAAGTTGTTTTTTTTAATTTTTTTTTCATGAAAACTCAAGTTGTGATTAATTTTATATAAATTCTATATATTTAAATGAACTTATATAACTCCTTTTCATACTGACAGTTGTCTCATTTAGAAATACATAATTCATGCTTTCCATCAGAAAATTAAAGGCAGTAGTAAAGGAGATCTCAGGTTGCATTCCTCTTCTCTCCTCACTGGATTTTCTCAAGCCTGTTATTAAAATGTCACATTTCAACCTATGTTTTCTTTCCTATGTTGTGCAATCCTTCCTATCAATGCATTTCTCATTAAAATATTGAGAACAAGCTGTTTTATTTGCTATTTTTTGTTGAAATTATCTTTCTTCTTGTTTCTTGGAGCAGAGAGGGACTTAAAAGCAGCTGCAGGTTTTATAGTGAGTCACTGAATAGTTCATCATGAAAGTTAACTCCTTCAAGAATTGTTCGTTTTCTTCCCTTTTAGAAATATGCACATTCATGGATCTTTATCAGCTTTTAGCCAGCCACTCTATTAATCATATTGAAAAGAATTCAATGATTTCAAACATGGCCTAGACCTTTCTTAAAATTTGCTTGCTATAAAGGGAACTATAAAGAGAATATCTTAAACCCCATATTAAATAGAAGAGAATTTAAAAGGAACTGTGTTGGCTTTGAAGGTTAATTTTCCTTTAGGAAACGTAGCTCAACATTTTAGAGTAGCCGAATCTATCCAGCAATCTTCTGGTATTCAAAACTCTACACATGAATTATTCATCCATTTGCAGATTTCATTTATGTCGAATCTCGTTAGAACATTTAATTTTACATGAACGTTATTCTCAGAGGAGGCCCTTAACAATTGGACATTAGCATCTTTTTTAGTAAGTCAGCATTTTTAGTCTAACGAGATTCTTGTCTTATTTTGAGTAATACTGCTTCCATAATTTAATCATGGCACAGTTTAATATAGGTCTAAGATTGTCATTTTCATGGATCATATATTGGAATTTTGTATTCATGTAAAAGAGAGTAAGAATGGGGTATTTTAACACACGTAATGTGTTTCATTAGGGAAATAACAGAAGTGAAAGATGTCCTGTTGCTAGGCGGTGGTGGCACACGTCTTTAGCCCCAGCATTTGGGAGGCAGAGCCAGGCATATCTCTGTGAGTTTGAGGTCAGCCTGGTCTACAGAGTGAGATCCAGGACAGGCACCAAAGCTACACAGAGAAACCCTGTCTCGAAAAACCAAAAAAAAAAAAAAAAAAAAAAAAAAAAAAAAAAAAGAAAGAAAGAAAGATGTCCTGTTTACACTATTGTATTCAAATAAAAAAATATTATATTAGTCACAGGAAATGAAAATGCTGTCTTTTCAACACACAAGTAAGTATCATAAATTACTGAAAATGTTGATGACTACAAAGAAATACTGTGGGAAATTATATCTGGATTAACGTAACCATTTACTATGCAATGCTATTTTGCCATGAGATTTTGATCTGTGACTACTAGAAATGCACATTCCTTTTCTTGTTTAAAGAGTATTTTATAATTAACAGCAAAGGCAGTCATGTACCTAGTGGGTTCATTTGTTTTCTGTCAAAAATAAAAATAATGAGACGAGTGACTTGGCAAGTACTTAGGATTTTTAACAAACATCCCTCTGAATTTGGCTTTCACTTTCTTCAATACTAAATCCAAACTCAGTGCCCTCCTCAGAAGCTCTTTTGAAATTAGATGAGATTTCATTTCCAAAGTGCCCAACCTCAGTGTTCCTCTCAGGTGGATTTAATTGTGAGCAGGCTACTCCACTCCTCTAGACCCCTGGTGCTACTTTCACCCATGCCCTTATAAAGTCTAGTATTGAAGATGTCCAAAAGAAAACAGTGGAGCTTGAGCGAGTGAAAGAAATGAAAAGTTAAAAAAGAAAGAAAGAAAAAAACCCAAATCCAAAAGAACAACAACAACAAAACCCACCTTTTTGTAACCTAACAAGACTGATAAAAATTTATTTAAAATTGGAATATTTCATACTTAAAACTATTAAAATTGTACAGTAATTTTGAGAGATAATTCTTAAGTCAGCTTCACATATCAATACAGAACATCCATCTGCAGACACTGTTGGTCTCTAGTAATCGATCACCAGCACGCTGGTTTCAAGGGGATGAGCGTAGGCTTTTGTGGGACTACGTTATCTAACTCTACTTCACTCTAAGAATTTATATGTCTCTCTTATTTTATATCCACATTTTTCTTATCATACCAACAAGGACCTGTGTTCGATTGTGATGATCACTTATTTGGTCCATTTCGTTTGGCTCTTTATATATACCACATAAAAGGTTATGTACTAGAATTCCATACCTCAAAGGAATGTTTCTTTTTCTAAGTACTTTCCATCGGATTATTGCTACTCTTATCCTATCCATGTGCATGTGTATCCTCATCCATGCAAATGTTCTGTATGCACTATTTTATTGTATGAGGGTTTGTGTCAAACCCATAACTCTAGTTTTAATTCTAAACATTTGTAAATTGTAAATGTAAACATTGTAAATGTAAATATAATGGGATTCAAATTTGTTTAAAATATTTAAAACAAATTGCCAACTCTAGTGCTATGGTTACTGTGATCCTTCAACTATACCCACACAACCCCGTACCCTTTAAATCTCTTTTTCAATTCTAGGTTCATTATAGAAACACCATCTCCATTATGTAATCTTTGTTTCTACAGTCAGAAAAAATTCTAATATATTTAATCTAATATAAAAATTTCGTAAGTGTTCAGGCTTACAAAAAAAAATTGTTTCATGACGTTGAATGAATTTCTCTAAATCACAAAGGCAGGTGAAAACTCTAGTGACCTAAAACATAAACAGATCATTTTCTGTCACTGTCTTGTACATTAGTCATACTCTCGTTCTATTACCTGCAATCCCCTATGTCAGCCTTCAATATTTGTTATCACACACAGGTAGACACAGACACAGACCAACAGAGCATGCACGCACACACACTCGAATGCACACATGCTGTTTCATCATTATTTTAGTGGTTAAAGAACTAAAATTAGTAACAACTCCACTAATATACCAAAGAAAATATCATCTTTTATCTGTTATTGAAGATTATGAATTGAACAATAGCTTATTGTTTCTTGGTAGCATGTGTCTTAATGAAAAGATGCAATGATATGTGAGCAGTATGGCCAAGAATTCATAGCTCAACTCACCTAGAATTATTAAAATCTAAAGCAATTGGTTATCAAAGTGGAGGACAATGGTTACTTTACTCTTAGGGAAAATAAAATTAATTGATATTATGGTAAACCTATGGGTTACTAGCATAGTAGTTATTTAAATGGTTATGGCTTGTAAAGGTGGCAAGGCTATTACATTGATCCTTCTGAATTGTCTCCATATACTGACCCAAAGATTGCACATTCACGTTGTTTTACTACCCAGATCTGACAAAAAGCCTAAATCACCAGTGTGTGTACCATTCTCTTGCGTTATTAACTAGAGACAGAGTTTCTCATTGAACTTGATGCTAAGCTTGCAGCCAACAAGTCTGGGCAGTCCATTCTGGAGCATGGCTGTATCTGGCTTTTCAGGTGAGTGCTCTAATTCCAACTCAGATCCTTTGGCTTGCAGAGCATGCTCTACTGCCTAACAACAGGTGTGTTTAGGCCCTTCTTGATTTTATCTATCACTCTTGGTGTTTAGCTGTGTATAGCGATCTCTATAGAGCCTTTATATTTCTGTATTTTCACTTGCATCTCATTTTATTCTGTACTCTAAATTTCATTCTAAGTTTTGCCAATTTTGTTTTGTCTTTTTGACCAGTCCTTTGATTCACTGGTCTTTTGAACTGTGTTTATAATGCCATTTTGCATATCTATGGTCAGATAATTATTGGGTCTTATGTTTGTGATTCAAGTGCTTTTGCCCACCGAACTGCCTCTCCAGCCCCTTGAACATTTTATTGGTTTACATTTAAGAGGGATTTACCATATATATCTATCTCTGTGTGTATAGATACAGATGCAGTAAAAGTATATAAATATATTTCCATAACTTGTTACTGAACTTGCAAAATTCCTGATGACATACGTTACTAAATGGTTATTTTCTAATTAAAACTAGGAAACACCATTATTTAGTAACGTATTGTTTCTTCCAATTTATGTCACCATCTTATATCCAATTGGATAAAATGATAGCACTATGCACAATATACAAGCATATCAGTCAACACAGATCGTGCATAGAATTTTGGCCCCATAAGATTATAACAGAGCTATAAAATTCTTCTTGCATAGAATTTTGAATGCACATTTTCTATATTTAGATAAATTATGATACACAAATGCCATTTTGTTAAAATCATTTACAGTGTTCAGAATGTTGTGCAGGCATGTTGCCTAGAAACAATTAGCTGTAAATTCTAAGTTCATAGTGACTACACAAACCATTTAAAGTTTTGGAAGTATACCCAATGACATTCACACAGTGACAGATTTCCTAATGCTGCTTTGATCAGAAAATACCCCTGTTCTTGGCTCTGGTGACTCCTCATGGAAGACCTTGCCTTGGAGGAGGTGGGAATGCGGGGTGAGTTGGAGGGGAAGGCTGGGGGGCAGGAGGAGGGAGGAGAGGGGAATCTGTGGTTGGTATGTAAAATTAATAGAAAATCTCTTAATAATAATAAAAAATAAAAAGGAAAGAAAATACCCCTGTTCTTAAGGGACAGGTGACTCTAATGTAAAATTCTAATTCCATCACAGTTTCTTTCTCAATGGTATCCTAAAATAACTAGAGTATGCAAGTGTTACTACATGTAACAAAACTATAAATATTTAAAATCATACCAAATTTTGCTGCCAAAAAACATGACCTGATGGTTTCTTCATAGAATTTAATTCTGGAATCATGCCCCCTTCACTGAATTCTTTCCCCGTTTTAAGCCATCTGCCACTAACAATGGAGCACCACTTCTGATGCTGATATGCACCCTGGATAAAATATTTAATGCAGGCACTTAGCATTTTACAGGCAATTTAGGAAGTATGTAATTTTTATTTATAGCTTTTCAATCAAGTTCCACATTTTATGTTTTGGTTATGTAAAATATTAAGTTAATCTTATAAAGAATGAATGTTAACAGGAGTCAATGCTAATTTTCTATACTACATCTGCATCTTAAAAATAAACAGAATGCTATTTTGACTTTCTTTTTCTCTATATTTATTATGTAACTTTCCTGTATTAGCTTGAAAGGATGATAGCATCATTTTTTATCTAACTGTTTCTATCTCATAATCCACTGGCTTCTAATAATAATAAATTGATACTGAGTACAGGTTTTCCAGTCATTTGCTTTACTGGTATAATTTACACACATTTGATATCAAGTCTATATCTATTTCCTCTTTGCAAATTTTCAGTGCACTTCTCCAGATATTTACATTGTGATTCATAACAGCAGCAAAATTACAGTTATGAAGTAGCAACAAAAATAATTTTAAAACAAACAAAAATATGAGAATAGCCATAAATTCTCCTGGTATTTCTATTTATTTATTTACTTTTCCACAGAATTAACAGCACCATTTTCAGATTGCTATTTCAGAAACATGTCATCAATTGTGATGTTCAATAATAACATTTTGTTTTAATATATGAATATTGTTTTGGTGATTAAATAATTAATTAGTAGCAAGGTTGCTTTCTTTTGCTATCAGATATTTTTTCATACCCTCATACTAAAACACAAGAAGGAAGGATTTATTTAGATTCATGGTATGAGAGTGATGCCCTTTATGGTCGTGTGGGCCCTGTAGTAGCTGATGGTTTTATCTGCATATATAGAAGAAGAAAGTGAAGCATATTAATGGTTAGCTCATTTCCTTCTTTCTGTTTTTTTTATTCAACCCATGGCATGATGTTCCCCACCATTCCCTACATTCAACATACTTGCAGGACTATATTTCTTGCTGCCCTGTTTACATACATGTGTTGATACACACACACACACACACACACACACACACACGTATTTTCTTGTTCTCTCAACTGAGAAATCCCAGAATAATCAACATTCTTGTGATGATGATGTGCATGTCTACTTCCCATATGTTTTTAGCACAGCTTTTTGTAATAATTGTTGGGGAAAACAAAGTGGTGTTAAATTGTAACATATGTGTGTATTTTATAAAATTTATAAGTAAGCAAATGGGACAGAGAAAGCAAAACTGTTATGCAGAAGTTATCCAAATAATATAGTTCATCCTTTCAGAAGTGGATATTAGACCCTGCCTCCTAAGTGTAACCTGCAAATAGCATCGCACTTGTACAGAAAGCAGATAAAAATTTCCATATAAAAATATCTGAGAAAAATTACATCAGCCTGATGTTCCAGGTTAATTGCCATGATGTAGCTTTTTAAACATTTGAATACTTGCATCTATGATCTCAAACTCTCTTCATGAAAGCAGAGCTGAACATATGTCTGAGAATGTAAAATATACTTAACTAATATTTGTTATTGCTTAAAATGCTGTTTTTTGTCCTTCATTCTTACCTATTTGCTACATATTCAGGATAACTTCAAAATGAGTCTTATTCTGGCTTGTAAAGAGTAGCATAAGGCAATCTTAAATGCTGATAGTCAAGTATAAATGGTACAATTTTACCAATAACCTCTAAAAATATAGTAAACAAATATTTGTCAAGAAATCAAATGGATAAAATATGAACTCTCTACAAATCAAAAGAAACCAAGAATGAGAAGGAAACAAAATGCAGAATAGAGAAAATACAAAGTAAACTTAAGTTGATGTTTTGTCCCAGTAATAGAAACACTAACTAAGGCACTAACAAATAGTATAAATTGAACATAATAAATGTTCTCCTATAAATATCAGAGTTCTAACTAAATCACAATAGACATGAAAATGCCTCCATATGAAAATAGTAACAACCATGTAGCAAAATGCAAAGACAGTATCTAAGCATATTTATCAAAGAAACAGTGTAGGAATAGATTTGTGGAGAAAATGATGAGAATTAATGAGCTAAGCATTCATCTTAGGAGACAGGTAAACAACTATAAATGCTATGATATGGAAATAAATCCAAAAACTGTGTAATTGAGTACCTCAGCAAAACAATAATTGTTCTTTGAAAAAGAAAAGGTTATCAAATAAATCGAAGGCTCATGAGAGTGATCAATATAAGGCAGAAAGTCAAAAATGCAATGAACTATGTCATCATAAATGGTGATAATTTATCTGTGTCCCCCAGTAAAATTTATCTGAGGATCAGAGGATAAAGGTCAGCCACTATTAGTAAAAACAGAAGTCGTGCAATGTTAGCACATGCCCTTAATCCATCTGGATCTCTATGTGTTAAAGGCCACACTAGGGAACAGAGCCAAGCGTGGTGACACACACCTTTAATCCCAGTACCAACCATAGAGACCTGGAGGTCTGTACAAACAGCCAGAGATAAGGAAGTGAGGTAGCTGGGCTAAGAGTCATTGAGAGGGCAGAACAGCAAGGCAATAAAGGTGTGGGTAAGACAGGAAGAAGAGCACTTTGGTAGATGCGGCATGGTGAGGTAAGGTTAGCTGGTGGCTGTTCTGATTCCTCTGATCTCTGTCAGATTTTTTACCCCTATTTCTGGCTCTGTTTTGTTTGTTTGTTTGTTTTTTGTTTTTGTTTTTTTTTAATAAGACCACTTAGAAACTTGTCTACAATTATATGATAGATCTCACCCCATATCCAAGAACTATCCCCTTGCCATAGATGGACACTATTACAGGAAGCCACGAGTTGTTGAAATCCAGATGGTCTGTGGTTACTTTTTTCTGTTACAAAACCTGATAGAAATGGGGTTGTGTGACTACAGAAAGCTGTAGGCAAGCAATATCATCTAATGATGCACATATTTCAGGATAAACAACACCACAAGGACAGGTAAGTGAGGAAGAAACAATTTAGATAAAGGGGTCAAAACACCATTTGCTTAAGCTGTGCTGGCACTGCTGTCTTCACTAGCTAGTGAAAAGATAAACAACGGTAGAAAACATAAAAAAAAATGTTCCTTCCTAAAGTGAACTCCAGTCTTGTGTCTTTATCTATCATTGGCATCCTCTCTAGGACTCTGTGTTGCCCATGATCTAGCTAAGGTAGCAACTAGTCAAAATGCAGAACTAATTATGGGATGCCTAGACCCAACCAATATACCTACAACACAACACCCATATCTAATGTTAATGGAATATTGTGAAGAAAGGGAAGAAATACTTTAAGATCTAGAGGCCCAGGAAGTTTTCTTTGAGATTGTGTATTCTAGCTATGACAGTGATACACTCATGAAATATCAACAGCACTGCTTCTTAAACAAGATCTGAATAATTCCAACAGCAGTTGCCCTATTAACATGGATGGCTAAATCTCATAGAGCCACATGCCCTAGATGAATGTCAACAATAAATTTATGACTACTAAGATAATTATCCTATCCCTAGGATGAGCCCTTGACTGGGATTTCAGTACCATGTGTTCAGGCATGGTAGTAGGGCACTGGGAGGGAAGAGACATGGGATGTAGAAGGAGGAGAAGGAAAACGATGATCAATCTACATTTTAATTAAATAACAATGTGTCTCTTTATATATGACATATGAAGATCTATTGATGAACTATAAAATAGGAAATGTAAAATACTATGCAGTAAACTCAGATCCTGGAACAGTTGTACCACAAATGTTAACATGTTTTAAACCTAATTCCATATTTGCCCATCCCTTTATCCTGGTTGGTTGTGACATCAATTGACATGCTCACTGCTTCTGCTCTTGATACAGAAATCCAGTGCACCATTTGCTCCCACTCACCCTCTGGGTCTCATTTCTGATTTCACTGTGACAACTGTGAGAAATTCCTTATGGAATTCGTCAGGGTTATAATCAATAGCTTCTCATTTCAACAGCACTTGGCTTTTCCTCTGGGACTTTCCTGCCAGTATATATCTCTCTTGGGTTTGCTCAGTTTTCAAAAGATGAGATTCAGAAGTCTGAGGGCTTAAAATCCCAGGGAAAATCCTCAAGAATTTGGAGATTGGTGGTCTAAAGTGGTAGATTAAACATTCCTGATTCTCTTCCCCATTATGTACACAGAGTATTAAGACAGACATGTGGATGTTTTTCAGAAGTTCTAAATAGAATCCACCACTGTCTCCGAGAGCAGTGATCCTGGCAAAGGACAGTGGGATTGTATTTTCATTCCCGTCCTTCTTATCTGTACAAGTTGCTGTATTGGTAGGCACCTAAGGCAATGAAAGAATTGAGAAGTCTTGCTTCTTTTGCTTAAATAATGTTTAAAAGTACACAGCAGGTCCTCAGGTGAAGGCATATTGATACTCTGCTGTTAAAGAGAGAATATCTATGCACAAAAATGGAAAATGCTTAACAATGACAGGTTCTGTGTAACAGCAACCTTTGAAATTTAATGACATTTTATTTTAGAGGAGGAAAATTCTTCTGAGAAGAAAAACAATGAGACTGTGAATAAATGTGTATAGCAAGAGGAAATTTGTTGCTACATATGAAGGAGTAATATAGCATGATTTTGAAATCTTTAAAATTAGAGAACCAAATATTAGTAAAGTACCCAACTAAGTCTAACATGCAAAGCTTATGCTAATTCAAATTCATAATCCAATGTGTGGAGTATTGTGAGATGCTGCTCTGTTTTGGTGCTAGGGATCAAACCAAGGATCTCTCACAATAGTCACATGCTCTACCAATGAGCAACACCCTCCCCAGAAGATTCTCAATCTTTGATACTACATTGCCAAACATATCTTGTTTCTGTTTCATAGATGAGATTACAACTTTGGACAAATAGAGCCATTTTTGGCCATGTAGTAAATCAATTTGCTTTTTGCCATTCTGTCTCAAAATCTACATTATTCCAGCTATGTGTAGTCTATGGAATCAATCATATGTCTATATTTTGATTTTCTCTATATATGTTGTAGTTCATATCTCCTCTAGGAAATAACATTTTTTTCTGATTGGGCTGAGGATACAGTGGATAAAGTATATGTTGTATGGGCATGAGGACCTGAATTGTATCCCAGAAACTTTTCTTTTTTCTGTTAATGCTGGGCATGATGCTGAGTTCTTGTAATCCTAGTGTTAGGAGGTAGAGATGAGTAGATCAATGAGACTTGATGGTCATCCAACCTATTGATGTCTGTGGCCCCAGTGGCTAACAAAATTTGGACAGGCCAAGTCAATTCGGTCCTAAGATATGAAACCTGGTGTTGATTTCCAGCCTCCAATCACTTCTGCAGAAATATGGACACATCCACACACAAGAAAACAGATGTACACATGTATGTACAAATGTCCACATCCACACAGAAGATTTCCCTGTGCTTCATCCTGAGGCAGAGACTTTTGAGCATTTGTTTCAGCACTATTCTTTCCTCTGTCCACAGTAATCATTGTAATAACTTATGTTCTCCTAGATGCTCCATACTAGTGTACTAGCAAATAGAAATAAAATCTCAATGCTAACAATTAAAATACCATGCCTGTTGTATGAAGGGTGGGCTTTCAGGATTCTCATCTTTTACGCTCTTTAGTGTAGCCACCTGCCTCCATTTCACATGAACTTTCCCTTGTACTGGATTAATTCCTGTCGACTCTTCCTTACCAGCACAGTCTACTGAGTCCAGACCTTAACAGAGGTATAATGATGATAGCGTGGGTAAAATAAATGACTTTAGTAATAAATGATTGAAAAGAGAAAGAGAAGTGATCCATAGGGAGGAAATATGTTCTGCATGAATATTAATAAATTAACATTAAAAATGAATAAAGATGGAGTTATTGTTGTTTCTTATTTTTTTAGGTAAAATTCTCCATGCAAGATCCTCAAGAATAATAAAACCTTCTTGGGATATTTCCTAGAAGTACAAAGAAATTTCCAGATCAACCTAATCTTAATAGAAAATTAACTTTTTATTGACTTCAAGAAATTTAGTAAATTATATTTAGGTATAGTGGCTACATTTACGATCTAAGTGTAAAGGAACTGTGCCTTGGATAATTTTAGCAACTAACACAGATGTCTAAAACAGAATATGCTTTGTTTTATAATGTGTCTTAAGAAGAAATATAGATCTTGTTAAAGGGAAAAGTAATTTAGACCTTTTGAAGGATAATAAGAAACATTTTATTCAAGAATGGGCCAGCAGAGTAGGAGTTTGCAGTAGGGAGAAGAGATGGGGTCATTCCTAAATTCCACAATGGACAGCATTTATAGTTAAGTAACAGAATGGAGGTAAAGGGATAAAGTTCAGGTGTGGTAAACCATGTGAGAAACTGAGGCAGGAAGAGTGACACAAACTTGAAGCCACCAAGAACTCCATAGTAAGTTCAAGGCAGCTTGGGACTTAAATGGAAATTTATTGAGGGGAAACAGATTATTGATAAACATACTGGCAAGTATACAGCCTATGATGATTTAAATGAGAATGGATCCCAAAGGCTCATAGATTTGAGTACTTAGTCACCAAGGAATTGCACTCTTTGAAAAGATTAGAAGATATGGCCTTGTCAGAGGGAGTGTGTCACAAGCCAGGCCCAGTAGCTCTTTCTTCCTGCTGCCTATGTCATCTTTATGTAGAACTCTGAGCTTCTCCAGCACCATTTCTGCATGTATGTCACCGTGGTACCCATCATGGTGATAGTAGACTAAACTGAAAGTATAATCAAGTTCCAATTAATGCTTTCTTCTGTAAGAGTTGCCTTGGTCATTGTGTCTCTTCACAGCAATAGAGCCATGACTAAGACACAGACCCGACAGAATGGTTCCTGAAATCATGTTAGATGGAGAAAAGCTGCAACAATCACACATGAAGGATAGAAGAAAGTAAGGAATAGTCCCAGATACTGTGTTGAGGGTAATCTGATGTCAAGAGAAAAGCTTCTGTCTAAACTGACAGAACAAAGTACTTGAGAAAGGCAAAATATAACAAGAAAGACTGAACGTTAATGCCTAATGGAACATGTGGTTTACAGGGACTGAGGTTACGACCAAAGGGAGAGTACATCATACTTTATAGTAAATTTCATGGTATTTATAATGTCTGCAATATTACTACCTGATTTTTATAAGAATAAATATTTTTCTCTCTTATCTGCATACTTATTTAAATATAGAAAATATTGGATTGGAAGAGAGGTCAGGGTATCACTAAACAGAATGTGTGAATTATATATTGTGAACACTGTGGTGCAGGCAAGTGATCAAGGCAGACCAGACAATACAGCTTTTAAACTATCTTGGCTTTAGTTTTGTATCCTTTGTTATGTAACACTGCATTATGAACCAATATTTCTACTGATTTAGTGATTTTGCCCTTATAGCAAAAAAGTAGGTAATAGTTTTGAATAATACTTTTCAATAAGTGCACCCAAGGTAACAACAACAACAACAAAAAGCAATGGTCTTTTGTAGTCTACAAATTCCTTAACAATTAACTGTCAAAGCCTATTAAAGATGTTTTGTAATGAGGTGATTCTAATTTTATTAATTTCTTCATTTGCTTATACTTGTAGGATTCATTCTGTTTCGATAAGGTTATCAAATATTTTTGACCAATAATTATATGCCAGTATTTGAGAATGTCATACTTTATTCCCACAAAAATTAATTCTGGTAACATTAGGTGTGGCAACATTTTTACTTTCAAGGTTGTGGGTAATAGATGCCATTGAGTCAATGGCAATTTTGAAGGGAAATGGTAGAAAGTTCTTGAGTATTTTGTCAACTTACATTTCCTTTTATGATCTGTGAAATATAATTGTAGCTTTGACCACAAATAGATTATCAATTATTAACAATATTCAATTTCATGGAATATGCTATACAGACCTTGAACTCAGTTTTTTTTTTTTTTTTTGGTTTTTCGAGACAGGGTTTCTCTGTGTAGCTTTGCGCCTTTCCTGGAACTCACTTGGTAGCCCAGGCTGGCCTCGAACTCACAGAGATCCGCCTGGCTCTGCCTCCCGAGTGCTGGGATTACAGGCGTGCGCCACCACCGCCCGGCTTTGAACTCAGTTTTAATTGCTTTTAATTAATATATACTATTGTATTGCCTAACTTTTACCAACCAGTTTGCGTGTTACAGATTTATATAACTTGCAATATAGCAAGCTTTTCAAATTGTATGAAGTGTCTATTTCTTGAGTTCCACCGATCATTTGACAGATGTTTCAGACATTATTTCAGTGCCAGTATTGATATGTGAAGTTAAACAATTTCGCTTGAGTTCAGCATAAAATAACATCTTATAGTATACTCTACTTTTAAAACTACAAACATATTCAAAATTACAATATAAGCTGTAATCTTAATTGGATTCCATTTCAATTATGAAAAGAAGATTAAACATCATAAGAAAATTCTTATAATTTATAGTTTGTCTCAATAAAGATAAGTCCTAGCTTCTTAAAATTATTAAAGAATAATCTCATTTCCAAAATTTTAAGAATTTGACCAGAAAAATTACATAGTTTCACCGACTATGTGTAAAATAAATATTTATGGTGTTTGATACTCATTGTAACCACATTACTTTAAAATTAAATCCTAAATTTAAGCTGTTTGTTTTTGGCTGTTTATGAGGCACCTGTTTTCATTCTTATTGTTATTGGCAAATATTCTGTGAGAACAATTAACAAAAATAAACACTGTGCTTATAACCATAGTTTTGTTTTGTTTTGTTTTTTACAAAGGGTAATAGCACGGTTATTTAATAAGCCTTTACTTAAATGCATGGTGGTTCATAAATGATACTTATTTTTTATGTTTATTTAAACATCACAGATGATTTTATTCTTTTAGAGAGGTGCTCTTCTAACTGAATAAAATTAAGCAAATCCAGGGCGAGTTTAGGCTATATGTCCCCCAGCTACATTGAGGCAAACTTTGAAAGTAATGAACACACATGCAAAGTATAGAATAACAACATAATATCATTTCGAAGTCAGAAAATTTTCACAACAAAGATAAATTTCACTGATGAACACAATTAATTGGATCTTTAGGATGCCATGAATAGGGGACAAGGATATAAGTGTTCTTGTTAGTAAAAGTCATGTCAATGGCTATGCAAAGAGAAGTCAAATTATGAAATGAAGTTTGTGTTTGGTTATGATAGTAACAATATATTTCCAGTGAGTGTGCAACATGTCTGAGGCACTTTATATGCATCATTATTTTTACAGTTCTACAAATACCGCAGACATTTATTTTCCTTGAAGAGAATGAGTCATTCAGACATGTGTAGATAATTTGTGACTATCCCAAGGATACAATGGCAGAGCCACAGGTGAACTTTTAAAGAACAGTTTTACATGTCTAAACATGTTGATTTTATTAAGAAATTGAATAAGAGTTATTTAACTCCCTTTAACGGAGTCAGATGACGGTGATACAAATATTGGATAGGCACTGATGACCCACCTAAAGTTTCATGAGAAATATTATTATGGCTATGAAAAGATCTGGCTTCCACTTTTTAAGAATTTAAAAACTAACAAATATTTAAAAGAGGAAAAAATCAGCATCTATTGCTAAAGAGGAGACATAAATCAATGATAAAAGAAAATGTGAGAGACTAGGAGAAAGGACGTAGACTAAAAGTTATATGATCATTTGTTTCTTATAGTTCTTGATTCAATGATGCATTGTATACTATCAAGGAAACTCATGAGATTGAAATTCACACAAATTAAGTGTTAAGAATTGAAGAGATATCATAGATAAGGGGACAGCATGATGATTATATGAACCATTTTGGTGATAATGATGAAACTGCTTATGCTTTATAAGGGCTGAATATACAAAAGGTATATGATAGATCTTACCCACTACATACAAAGCATGCCCTTATGTCTTCAGCTTCCATTCATCTTACATGGAGGTAAGCAGCATCCTTCTTCTCTCATTTAGATGGTTTCTTTTAAAATGTCACATAGAGCTTAGAGAAAGAGGAAAAGCCTTTTGTTTCTCATCATACTGTTTGGTGATGCATCTTGTATTCACTGTTAAGGGAAGATTCTATGCTCAATTTTTAAATGGAAGTTCAGGTTTATTGTTTTTCTCAGTTATAAAATTCTTTAGTTATTTAGAAGCTTGTCACTGACAATTTCAACTCTGTCTTGCCACCTCCCTGCTCTGAGTGAAGTTACTGCAAACATTGATATCCAATCATTTTTTCCTTGTCAACTTCATTTTCAATCTCTTAAGTATTGATGAAATATCTCTAATATCACTTTCCAATGGATGGTCACAGTACAGGTGTCACTTTTCTGAGTAACACATCTGAAATTATTATCTTATATTTGCAAACAAGGCAGGTTTTGATATAAAAATTGTTGATAACTTCTCCCTAATTGAATGTTCTTTGTGTGCCTAAACACCTTGGCATTGTGTTGATTTTATTTATGGGAAAACTATACAGAATCTTTAAAGTATCATGAAGAGCTGATGAGGCATCAACGCAGTTACCTGAATCAAACCAACCTCTCAAACCGGAGAAATTTTACTTACATTTATTGCATATTCCAAACAGGTTATTACCACTCTGTCTGTTTTCTTTGAGAGTTATTTTGCACATGTACTAGTGTGTGGGGTGTACATTTGTGTATGTGTGTTCACATGTGTGATAATTCATGTGTGCCTGCAGATGCCCTTGGCGTGTGTCAGTGAAGGCTCATGGAAACCTGGTGCTGATAGTGAAAGTCCCCCTTGAGCGCTCTCTATCGTTTCCACTAAGGCAGGGTCTCTTATGTCAATTCAGAGCTAGCAATATGGCTAGTCTACCAAGCCAGCTTGCTCAGCGGATTCCTTATCTCTGTTCAGAACACGAAGCCTACTTTGAATTTATATGGGAAGTGCTTTATTCACTGAGCTAACTCCCCATCCCCAAGCCCACCTTTTAATTACTAAAATATTCTTTAACGTAACACATTGTACTTGTTTCATGGAATACAATAGGCACAGAGGTTTCACTAATGTCTAAACACAGTTGTAGTCTGAGGATTCCCAGGCATTTCAGTGTTGACTCTGAAATCCGTATTGTTACTACCAAGTTTTCTGTTTCTATATTTTAAAACCACAATATTTTTTTTATCCTAACAGCAGGTACATCATGGAGGTTAATTATAATTAGCTGCTCTCTACAGTACGAGTGCTTAATTACTTTGTGTTTTGAGGTATTTCAAAAGGAGAGCAGGGAGCTGGGAGAATGGTACTTTCCTGTAATGCCAGTGTGCAGAAAACTTCCATAGGACACTTGTCAGTTCAAGGCCAGACTCAACAACATAGCTAGACCTTGTCTCAAAAAGGCAGCCAACTAACCAAACAACAGCTGATTAAGAAGTAAATGGAGAGAGACAAAATACCCATAGAATAATGCTGATTAAATCAAATGCTACAAAACAAAATATAAAGACATTAAGAACAAGATGGAACAGGGATTTTTTTCAAAGACAAATTATTTTCAAGGTTCCTTTTGTCATCCTGAAAACATAAAATACAAATCCTAGGTTTCATTCTATGATACAACGGATTTACAATATTTACATACTTTATTTGGGGTTGTTAAATTGACATATTTAATGGGATGAAACATTCTTGCTTCTAATATTGCAGATCAAGTTAGCCACTTAAGACAGTTAATAATGTTTCAAAATGACATCAGTTGAAGATGTAATTATCAAGTGTTTAAAATACCATTAATATTAATTAAATAAAAACATTTACATAAAACATCTCATTTATTAAAATAATATTTAGGCAGCACTTACTTTTATTAGCTCAGTGTTACGAACAAGTATATTGAAATTTAGACTGAGGAACTTGCACTTTAGTTGAACAAAACAAAAAATAACTTTAGATCATGAAAATCTCAAGGCACAACCTGTATATTTTTATTTATTTTGGTTTTGTTGTTCTTATTCTAGGACCTCAGCATGCTAGTCAAGTTGTCTCCCACAAAGCATTTAATTATTATTTCAAGACAGTCTCCTAGGAAATAACCCAGGCTGACCTTGAACTTTACGTGTAGCCTATGCAAAACTTAAAATGTGTGGGCTCCTATCTCAATATCCTGAATATCTAATATTGCAGGTCTCTGAGACCTGCACCACAGAGCCTGGCTTCTGTGTTCCTATCTGTTAACTCATGTTTGCCTATTATTTATTGATGTGAGGAAGCAGGGTGTTGATAATCTCTGGTACAGTGAACATTGCAGGGAATTCACAATATTCACTCTTATGTTTATCAGGAAATAGCTCTAGTATATAACAAATTAAGATATATCACTATCCAGTTCAATGCAGAACTTTAAATATTATAAAACAACCATTGTGTATATGTACTTCGTTGGCTATGTTAATGACCAACCTTTTAATTAATAAATATGGACACATGTGGGGAGCCTATAGAGAATTTTTTTGCTTAATCCTGATTGAAATTTATTTAAAGGTACATTTTTATTTAATAAAGTAATGATTGCAAGCATAATGAAATGTCTTCCATGTTCATGATGGCATTTTGTATGTGGTTACTTCTCCATAGAGCTCAGAAAAACAAGAAGATGTTTTCCAAATCAAGAGCTATTTTTCATTTTTTTAAAAAAGACTTCTTACATATTCCTTCTTCCCTTATAATCATCGCTCCTCTTTGGCAGTAAAAGGAACTAGAGAGGTCTATTGTATGGCTTCCCATTCCTACTTAATAAACTGCTTATCTCTTATCACTTGAGTAACTACCATTATTGAATACAGAAGAGCACACCTCCCCCTACTATAAACACCAAAGTTAGTGATCATGACATTGGATTTTCAAGTTAAAAATAACAGTACTTATGTCAAATGTTATACCTCACTTCAATAAAGAAACATATCAGTAGAATGGAAATGTGTTATTTAAGTACATTTAAATGTTATGAAAAATATTTAGGATGATGGCTGTCTACAACTTTGTAGGAGAGACTGCTATGATTTGGCTATTTTTGAGCATGCTAATATTGTTCCAACTAGAAAGCTGAATCTTTACAAAGTAGATTCCTTTTTTATTTCTGTTTTCTTTTTTGTTATTGTACCTGGAACTGTTTCTTCTTAAGATAATTAATTTGTCTTTGTAATATAAAGTTTTTATTTATTCCTTGAGGTTTTCGTATATACACACACTATGTATTTCAATCACTTTCATTTTCCCCCAACTCTCTATCATATTTTATTTTTGTTTGTTTGTTTTTGTTTTTCGAGACAGGGTTTCTCTGTGCAGCTTTGCGCCTTTCCTGGGACTCACTTGGTAGCCCAGGCTGGCCTCGAACTCACAGAGATCCGCCTGGCTCTGCCTCCCGAGTGCTGGGATTAAAGGCGTGCGCCACCACCGCCCGGCCATATTTTATTTTTGAAAGACATGTTATACTGATGCTAACAAGTACTAGCAAGAGCATAAAAATAATGTAAATTTTATGAGATTTTCAGATTACTGTAAGAAAAATTAATATCTGAAATTGATAAATAGAAATTTTTATCAAATTTATTAATAATATAAATAAAGATGCTAAGAGGTATATTGTCAGCTTGGCAACAAATATTTAGAAATAATTTATTTTATTTAATAAGTAAGGTGAAATTTCTCTCATTTTATGTAAGGGTATATACATAGTAAGTCCTCTTTTATTGTCATTTAATGCAACATGTGATTGCTTAATATGGACTGCTAAACAAACAAGAGGATAGCAATTTGAAGTGTCTGCTGGTGTCATTCTAATAATGTTTATGACAATGTACAAATATTTAAATATGACATTTGTATCATAGAAGTTTTACAGACTGAATATGAATAATTCCTAATATTAATGTACATATCTAATCACTGCAAATGAACACAGTTTTCTTTACTTCAGGCAAGAGTTGATATTCTTTACGGCCCCTCCTCTATGCTTACAAACATGCTTATGCATAACCAGAAGTTATTTCTAGCTGTCACTGCAGGCTTTAATTAAACTTTGTGCATTTAAACACATTCATGGATTTCAGTTTCAGTTTCAGAGTTTTTGTTGACATTTGAAATATACAGATATATAAAACGGAATTTAAATGTATTAAATTTTCTTCATGGTATTTAGTGGTATGTTTCATGTGACATAAGGCAACTTTAGGTTATACATAACAGCAAATAGGAAAATATTTCCTATTCTAAGTGTTTCTTTTTAATAAAACCTTAGCTATCATTGACCTTACACATCTAAAGGAATTAATACAAATAAAAAACCCTTCAAAATTATTCTACTTATTATATTTGAATAGTGTGACTATTTATTTTGTATACAGAAAGATTTGACTTTATATTTGTGAGTTTTCACAAACTAATCATGTGACTATAAACCATAATTTAATCTCTAATCTTTTGTTCTGTTTTGTTTTTCAAGACAGGGTTTCTTTGGTAGCCTTGGCTGTCCTAGAACTAGCTCTATAGACCAGGCTGGAATGGAACTCATGGAGAACCACCTGCCTCTGGCTCTCTACAGCTGGGATTAAAGGTGTGTACCACTACCACCCTGCTAATCTCCAATTCTTAATATCTGTGCATATAGAAAATAGGAAGGGGAAAGAGAACAGAAAGAAAAGTAAGGGAGGCAATGTGAGAGGGAGGAGAGATATTTCATAGTATTCATAAGAGTGATAGCATCAGGGACTGTTTAGTCAGGGTTCTACATTATCATACTTAGTTCTCTGAGACTTTCAATTTTCAAAGATATCTATTAGATTCATTCTGAGTATCAGAATATCATACCATACTTTTTGCATAACTGATGTAATAATAGACATTTAATTATAACTTAAATGATGCACTTGGATCCCAAATTATTGGTGTGCCATTGAAAAACTGACTAATAGTTTGTGGTATGCTCTAAATTCAAACACTCATGTTGAGTTTTCAGAAGAATCTTTTCAAAGCAAATATTTTTGTCAAGGAGGAGTGTCCAGTACAGAGAGTATGAACTGAAGAGATGGCTTAGCAGTTAAGAGCCATCTTATTGCTCTTTCCAAAAACTTAGGTTTGGTTTTCTGAAACCCACATAGAGTAGCTCACAATCATCTGTAACACTATCTCTAGAAGATCAGGTGCTCACTTCTGGCCTCTGTGAGGAACTAACATACATGTATATATACAACACAGACATGCAAACTTACATGGAAATAAATTACAAAAAGTAAAAGCATTGTTTATATGCCTGTATATGTCTAAAAGGGAAGGATTTTAAAAATTATTTGTGTATTCCTATAAAACAATATATTTTTGATTTCCTGTACTAAAAGTTAATCTTTTTTTTTTAAATTTATTTTAATTTATTTTGCAATACAATTCAGTTCTACATATCAGCCACGGATTCCCTTGTTCTCCCCCTTCCCGTCCCCCTCACCTTCCCCCCAACCCCCCCCCCATTCCCATCTCCTCCAGGGCAAAGTCTTCCCCACAGACTGAGGTCAACCTGGTAGACTCAGTCAAGGTAGGTCTAGTCCCCTCCTCCCAGGCCGAGCCAAACAATCCTGCATAGGCCCCAGGTTTCAAACAGCCAACTCATGCAATGAGCACAAGATCTGGTCCCACTGCCTGGATGCCTCCCAAACAGATCAAGCCAATCAACTGTCTCACCCATTCGGAGGGCCTGATCCAGTGGGGACCCCTCAGCCATTGGTTCATAGTTCATGTGTTTCCATTCATTTGGCTATTTGTCCCTGTGCTTTATCCAACCTTGGTCTCAACAATTCTCGCTCATATAAACCCTCCTCATTCTCGCTAATTGGACTCCCAGAGATCCACCCGGGGCCTAGTCATGGATCTCTGCATCCAGATCCCTCAGTAGTTGGTTGAGGTTTCTAGCACAACAATTAGGGTGTTTGGCCATCCCATCACCAGAGTAGGTCAGATCGGGCTGTCTCTCGACCATTGCCAGCAGTCTGTTGTGTGGGTATCTTTGTGGATTTCTGTGGGCCTCTCTAGCACTTTGCTTCTTCCTATTCTCATGTGGTCTTCATTTACCATGGTCTCCTATTCCTTGTTCTCCCTCTCTGTTGTTGATCCAGCTGGGATCTCCCGCTCCCCCAAGCTCTCTTTCCCTCAACCCTCGCCTTTCATTACCCCCACTCATGTCCAGGCTGTTCATGTAGATCTCATTCCATTTCTCTGTCATTGGGCGATCCCTGTGTCTTTCTTGGGGTCCTGTTTTCCAGGTAGCCTCCCTGGTGATGTGAGTAGCAGACAAGTCATCCTTGTTTCATGTCTAGTATCCTGCTATGAGTGAGTACATACCATGTTTGTCTTTCTGAGTCTGGGTTACCTCACTCAGGATGATTTTTTCTAGATCCATCCATTTGTCTGCAAACCTCATGATGCCATTGTTTTTCTCTGCTGAGTAGTATTCCATTGTGTATATGTACCACATTTTGTTTATCCATTCTTCAGTTGAAGGGCATCTGGGTTGTTTCCATGTTCTGGCTATTACAAACAATGCTGATATGAACATAGCTGAACAAGTGCTCTTATGGTGTGGTTGAGCATTTCTTGGGTATATGCCCAAGAGTGGTATAGCTGGATCTTGGGGGAGATTGATTCCCAATTTTCTAAGAAAGCGCCATATTGATTTCCAAAGTGGTTGTACAAGCTTGCATTCCCACCAGCAGTGGAGGAGAGTTCCCCTAGCTCCACATCCTCTCCAGCATAAGGTGTCTTCAGTGTTTTTGATCTTAGCCATTCTGACAGGCGTAAGGTGGTATCTCAGAGTTGTTTTGATTTGCGTTTCCCTGATGATTAGGGATGTTGAGCAATTCCTTAAATGTCTTTCGGCCATTTGAGTTTCCTCTGTTGAGAATTCTCTGTTTAGTTCTATAGCCCATTTCTTAATTGGACTGTTGGGCATTTTGATGTCTAATTTCTTGAATTCCTTATATATTCTGGATATCAGTCCTCTGTCAGATGTGGGGTTGGTGAAGATCTTTTCCCATTCTGTAGGCTGTCGCTTTGCCTTGTTGACCGTATCCTTTGCTCTACAAAAGCTTCTCAGTTTCAAGAGGTCCCATTGATTGATTGTTTCTCTCAGAGTCTGTGCTACTGGTGTTCTATTTAGGAAGTAGTCTCCTATGCCAATGCGTTCAAGACTTCTCTTCAGATCGTATAAATCTTTCGCCTTTTACTAAAAGTTAATCTTATTGGACTTTAACAGGAGAAAATCACAAACTAGGTTACTATGGCTTATAAATAGAGTTTTTCATATGTAAGGTACATTTATCTTTAAATTACTTAAGCTTAAAAACTATAGTTTATTGATGGAGACAGTCTTTTTTATAACAACAAAGTATATTTATATATAACATTGTATGCGTACCTGAAAAAAAATAAGTATATGTGAAATTAGTTTAAGTACCAAAAGCAATATCCTTGCTATTCATAAGATATCTATAATGTATAGTATAAAAATGAAGTTCTTATGGATAACAAGAATTTTTTTTTTTGTACTCAAATGCATTTTACATCTCAAAAATGTACTTTACACCAACGTTTAATAGAATAGATCAGGAAGATCTCTATCTTTTTTCCCACATGTATTCATCATAATCATCATCCATTTTTATAAATATCTTACATATACTTACATAAGCCCATGTACTTGTATAACTCCAGTAGGAAATTACACTTTCCTAAAAGCTGCTTTTTTAAGTGAGGAAGTAAATTACTCTGATATATTCAGTATCATTCTGTACATGAAAGCCACTTTTCTGAGTTATAAACAAAAGATAGAATCCCTCAAAGAATTATGCTCACTTGAAGTTGTTGCATGTTTTCATAATAAAATGTGAAAAAGCAAAGCTTCCATCTATTATGAACCTATTTAAGGCAAGTTTAACCTATTAAAATGAGTATGTCCTTACAAGGAAACAATTGAGTCTCAGCAAATTCCAGTGGTCAAATTTTAAGTAATCCCAAGCTCTCAAATCATGTCCAAATAAGGCATTGTTTTGCCACATAAGACAAATAGATACTGACTCCACTCAATCAAGTTGATTCTGCATTTAAATTCATTTCCACTGGCAATGTGCATCTATGAGCCATACTTGCTCTGTGGTACATGCCCATTCTCAATTCCATTTCTTGTTTGAGCAAGTTTTGCTAAATTTAACTAGTCTTTGGGTTTTTATTTCTTTGCACAGAACAACTTTATAATGTACACTCAACTACTACATTGCATAGTAAGTTTGCATCATAGTGACATGGAGATAGCTGAAAACCTTAGAATATTTACAGATAGAAACCTGTCACCTTGAGAAAAAGATTGCCCTGATGATTGGAGACAAATAGAAAAAAAAAAGATTAAAATCTAGAAGAAATTTTCTTCATGTTTATTTTTCAGAATACATTGTCTTTATTTCAAATATTTTCTTTCTCTTTGATAAGTGCAGTTATGCAGTCCTGGATTAACACTCTTTATTAAAAACAAGTGGCTGAAAATAAAATAAAGCACTGAATCTACTTGCATGAAAAATCCTATATGATTGGTTTATTTTTGTTAATGTAAGCATTTAAGATATTTATAATTTGTTGCTAAATTTCATCTCTGGTTACTAGGTAGTGATAACCTTACTTAGGCCTTGATAATGCTAATCTGATAATCCAATCTACTTGTACTTTACCAGGTTAAGGAGTATATTTCATTGACGTATTTTTTTAATTTATGTGTTTTTCTTACCTCCTCTTTTCTTTCCTTCTTTTTTTTTCTTTTGTAGAAAAAGAAAGCCCAAGCTTGCCTTGAACTCTCAAAGTAGCCAAGGATGACCTTGAACTTGTGATCCTTTTCCTTCTATCTTGCAGAGCTTGGATTAGAGGTGTGAATCAAGATACTCAGTTTATGCAGTGCTAAGGATTGAACACTTGATATCATGCATGCTAGAGAAGCATTGTACCTAGACCATGATATGTACTTTTCTATTTCTATTTTATTTCTATTCTTAAATTATTTTGGGGGGAATTTTACATGTGTATATAAGGAAATATGACCCTATCCACCTTACATTATCCCCTCTCCAACTGCCCTGAATCCCTCCTTAAGCATCCTATCAGAATTTCATGCAACTTCATGGTATTTTCTTGTTTAAATTTTTAAATAACTCACTGAATCTAACTATTGTAGCCCATAAATATATGTGTTTGGGGCCATCTACTAGGAATGGGCAACCTACCAGTGTAGTACCTCCAAATAAGAATGATTCTAAAAGAGTCATCTTCCATTACTTCCTCAGTTAGGGATGAGGATCTCATGAACTCTTCCTATTTCCATGTTTGGATTTCTTTTAACCTCAATTTTATGCAGGCTTTGTACAGGTATCCTCAGCTTCTGGGAGTTCATAAGCTCAATAGCGATTTCATATCCAGAAGGAAGCATTTCACAAAATTCTTCTTTAATCTTGGACTTTTATTTGTTTTCTGCTTCCTTTACCAAGATGTTCTTTGAGCCTTAGTGAGGGGATTGAAAACTGTCTTAGTTAGGGCTTCTATCGCTGAGATTAAACACTGTGACCCAAAGCAAGTTGTGGAGGAAAGGATTTATTTGGCTTACACTTGTGCATTGCTGTTCAACACTAAAGGAAGTCAGAGTAGGAATTCAAGCAGGGCTGGAACCTGAAGGCAGGAGCTGATGCAGAGGCCACTGAGGAGTGCTGCTTATTGACTTGCTTTACATAGCTTGCTCTGCCTACTTTCTTATAGAACCCGGGACCACCAGCCCAGGAATAGCACCGCTCACATTGGACTGGGACCTCTCCCATCAATTACTAATTAGAAAATTCTCTACAATCTTATCTACCATGAGATCTTATCAAGGTATTTTCTTAATTGAGGTTCCCTCTTCTCACATGACTTTAGCTTGTATTATTTTGAGACGCTAAAGACAAAATAAATCCTTTATGTTGCTTTTCTTAGGTGTTTTATCATGGAGCAGCTAAGACAAATACCTATTTCAATAGCCTAACGATGTCATAATTAGAGAAAGACAATTAGAGAAAAAGAGGCCATGAAATTAAAGTAAAGCAATGTGGATTCATATATAAGAGGGCTTGCAGGTAGGAAAGGGAGGAGGGCAATTATATAAAATTAGTATTATCTTGAAAAATAAGATTTTTTTAAAAAAGGAACTGACTCAATATGTTGTATCTATATTTGTTTATGAAAACACACAGTATTGTGGGATGTCTTTCTGTATGCTGTTAATATGTGTGGCTCCCAAAGGATAATAAATAAAGCTGTTTTGGCCTATGGCAAGAAATCTGACAACAAGGTAGGAAATCTAAGCAGAGATACAGAGAGAAAAAGGAGAGTCAGGAAGATACCAGTCACTGCTGAAGGAGCATCAAGATGCTAGCAGATCAATAATGTGAGAACCATATTATAACATATAGATTAATAGGATTGGGTAAATTTAAGATGAAAGAACTAGTTGGCAAGAAGCTGAAGCCATAGGCCATACAGTTTGTAATTAATATAATTTTCCGTGTAATTATTTTATAATAAGTTACGGGACCTCGGGTGGGAGATATTTGTCCAGACTGCTGGATAAGGCAATACTAGAAAAATTTCCGGCTACAATGCAGTAACGTGTGTGTGTGTGTGTGTGTGTGTGTGTGTGTGTGTGTGTGTGTTTAACAATAATAAATAAAAAAGGCTATCAACTTGAGAGAAAGCAGGAGAAGGGAGGGTTTTAAAGGACAATAGTTTGGAGGAGCTGGACGAGACTGGAGGGAAGAAATGGAAGGATGAAAGTGATACAATTCTACTACAGTTAAAAACACAAATTCTTTTTAAAGCAAGCTAAAGAAAGAAGGTCTCTTTTGTCTGAGAGTTCTAGGGCAAACCCTAGACTGGTCATACTGCATCCACAGTCAGGAAGCAGGGAGAGATGAATAGTGCTGCCCAGCTGCATTCTCATTTATGTGGTCTAGGACACCAGACCAGAAAATAGTGCTCTCCAGAATTATATTGGTTCTTCCCACTTCAAATGACCTAATATAGATAATCCCTAAAAGACTTGCCTAGAGGCTCATCTTTTTGATAATTGTAGTTCCTGTCAAATTAACAACTAATAAACAGCCTCAAAGTACAGAAAAAAATCATCACCATCCTTATTGATACATAACATTTTTACACTATGTAACACAGTCCATATGTGCATAATGTGTGTTCTGAAATAAAAACCTGAATTTAATTTTTCTGTAGAATTTAATGAGAATCAAACACCTCTGTGAAGTAAGAGTGGCCTACTCAACGCTTGACTAGCTTAAGACTATTAATGTAACTAGTTCTATGCAGTAGTAATATTCTCTCCCCACTTCTCCTCCAAAGCCACTCCCCTCTTTCCAAGTATCAACTGTAGTTCTGATACATATTTCAATCTTTATCTTTTCTGAGAAACTGTTTTGCTTTCATATTCATTTCCATTATATATATATATAAATATATATATATATTTATATATATATATATATATATATATACACACCAATGGTATCGGTCCTATAAACTAAGATTTTCAAATGTCATGAATACTGTATATTTTTTTATGAAATTTATGTTGTTCACAGCATATAAAAGCCCCATCATAATCCCTCATATTTATTTTCTTATAGAATCTCAATACAATCCTGTACATAAAATTATTATTTTTCTTATTCTACAAGTGAGAAATATGAAGTGTAATGAAATTAAGAAATGTGACCAAGTATTCACATAATGAGCAGCACCAGGTGTGAATATTATAATTTGCTTAAAGTGACACTAACTGTAATGTTTCTAATAAAAATAATTATAATTATAATTCTGCACATTCTCAAAAACAAAAAAATGTGAAATCACCAAGTATACTTATATACATTTCTTGGTTATTTCAGTTTTCTGAACATAATAAAATTTTTCAGTATAAAACACACACAAGCAACTTACAGAAAAACATCTCCTTAATGAGTTAAAGTATATCAGCATAGTCACCTCTTCAGAAATTTATACTAGAGATGCTAAAAAGAAATGCAATAAAAATAATAAGTTTTAATGAGATGAAGAAACTTTGTAAAACAAATGCTTACAGAGAAAACTACAGCAATAACACAGGCTTCTAGTAGAAATCACTGTGGCCCATGTGATTTCCATTACACCAGAATCAATTTAGCCTGTCGTTTCTTTCAGACATTTGTGTATTTATGGCACATATAGACAAAAGTAGCTATGTGAGAAACTAAAACCATTAATTTCCTTTACTTATATATAATTTCACTACATATAAACAGATAATATTGTATACCATAAATATTCAAAATTAAACAGATATAGTAGCCACCACTAGGTAAAAGGAAGGACATAATTTGCTATTATAGAAACAAAGCTAAAGGAAGACGACTGGATCTGTTTATCTGCTTGTTATTAGAGTCAGAATAAATCTACTTCATGAACATCTGTGAATTAGTCAAGGATAGATAGAAAATGGACTAGAGAGAGAAGCAAACAGAAATAGCTCCTCTATAGTCATATTTTACTGCAAATGCCATGAATTTATAGTTTTATGGCTAAATCTCTCAGACACACACATGCACACATGTACACACACACACACACACACTCACTCACTTACTACATTTCCTTTACCTGTTCACCTCCTAATAAATACTGGCAGATTACATAACACAATGGACAATGTGAATTGTGTTTCAATAAACATATATGTTCAGGAACCTTTGTGTTATATTGATTTAGAATCTTTTATATGTAGGAGTTATTTACCTGGGTCATGTGGTAATTATGTATTTTTTATTTTTCTATTTTTGAGATTATAATTTAAATAAATTTCTTGCTTCTCTCTTCTTCCTTGAAACTCTCCCATATACCTGAGGCCACTCTCCTTCGAATACATGTTCTCTTTTCTCCTCTAATTGTTATAGTATGCATACATGTATTTTTATACATGCATACACATATAATAAATATATCTATATTTCTATTTATAAAGTCTTTTGAATCCATATGAAGTTTCTTGTGAGTATGTTTTTAGAGCTGAAAACCCAACCAAATAGTTGTTGTTTTTTTATATATATTTTCATACTATTGCTATAATACATTCCCACCAGCTGTATATAAGAGGTTATTTCGAGCCGGGCGGTGGTGGCGCACGCCTTTAATCCCAGCACTCGGGAGGCAGAGGCAGGAGGATCTCTGTGAGTTCGAGGCCAGCCTGGGCTACCAAGTGAGTCCCAGGAAAGGCGCAAAGCTACACAGAGAAACCCTGTCTCGAAAACCCAGAAAAAAAAAAAAAAGAGGTTATTTCATTTCCGTTCTTTTATTTATTGCTTCCTTATTTTGAGAATGGGTTGCTATCTATAAAAGGATGTGGGGGCAACAAATAAGGAAGTCATTTAATAAGGGATAAACATAGTAATGTTAATATACTCTCTTGGCTATAATCACCTATTATTTTTCATCTCTTAACCGTTATAGGACAGGCGTTGTGTAAAAATGTGACATTTGTTGTACAATCTGCAGACAGGTCCTACAGATATGTATAGTCTTGGTCATTTTGTAAGTATTAGGCATGTGCTTACTTCCTTGGGTATCATTGTCATGTTTTACTGTCCATATCATCAACATTACAAGGGGAATTTTTCTGGGCTTTCTGTTGTCTGTCTGCATACTTATGGTTTTCTTCAGTGTCTTGAAGGGACTCCAGCTATTCCAAGGTTTCTGTCTGGACATTGTAGGTATTTTCTTTCTCTTTCTTCCTTCCTTCCTTTCTTTCCTTCCTTCCTTCCTTCCGTCCATCCTTCCTTCCTTCCTATCTCTCTTTTTGTTTTTTAAATAGATTCTTCTCTCACACAATACATCCTAAACACAAATTCCCCTCCCTCCACTCCTCCTAGCTCACCACACCTCCCCTCTCTCTCAGATCCACTCCCACTTGATTTCCTTTTCAGAAAACAGTTATGCCTTCAGAAGATGGCAACCAAACAGGACCAAACAATACAAAACAAGGCAAGACAAAAGCCCTCATATCAAGGCTGGACAAGGCAACCCAATAGGAGGAAAAGAGTCTCAAAAACAGGCAAAAGAGCCAGAGATATACCCACTTCCACTATTCGGAATCTCACAGGAACACCAAACTAACAGCCATAACATATATGCAGAGGATCTGATACAAAGCATTCATATCCTGTGCATGTTGCTTCAGTCTGTGTGAGCCCAATGTTCTCCTGGTGTCCTCCATCCCCTCTGACTCCCACAGTCTTTCCTTCCCACTTTCTGCAGAGCTCCCTGATCTCTGAGGGGAAGGACCAGATAGAAACTTAGAATTTAAACTCTCTTTCCCCATAACGTCTGGCTTGGGTCTCCACATGTGCTCCCATATGCTGCCAGAGGAAGTCTCTCTGATGTCGACTGGACTGGACAAGGCACCAATTTATGAGTACAGCAGAATATCACTAAGAATCATTTCATTGACTTTCCTTCCTAGAGACCAGTCATGTTTGGTTCTACCTAGGCCTCTGGGCTACCGAGTCTCCAGTTTCTGGCCATCCAAGTAATGAAGGGCACGAGCTCCCTCTGACAGAATGGCCTCAGGATAAATCAGACATTGGTTGGCCACTCCCACAAGTTCTGCACGGCCTTGCTGTCAGGACTGATTGTGGATCGTGGGTCCGGTGTTTTGTGGCTGGGTTGGTGTACAGGTTTCTCTTTTTGTAGCCTGCAGCATACCTTCTCCAGACAAAGAGAGTAGAATGTAGAGGTGCAGACTCCACGCAGGCACCATTGAGCTCTCTATGTTCAATGAGCTGAGTGGGAATTGTTCTCGTCAGTGAGGCCCCACTGTCAGTTTTCATAGAACGACCTTCCTTCTTAGCATCAGCCTGTGGTATTTAGAGATCTCCCTGGGTCCTCATAGGCCAAATTTCTTTTACAATAGAAGTCACCCTTTAAGTGTAGCTTTAATTATTTCTGAATTTAAGAATCATTTTTTTCCATCTTGAAACAATACAAATTTGAGAGTGAAGACTCTAAAATACATTAACTTCTGTAGAACTACAGAGAAACATGCTGTATTAGAACATGAAATGAAATGGAGAAAATGTTTGGTCCAGATCCAGAAAGTCTTGGAAAAGCTATGGGATATGCAAAAAGTCCTCAGAGATAATTCACTGTTTGTTTGAAGGAAAAAATCCTATCAGGGCTACAAATCTGAATCTTTCATATTTTTTAACCTGTCACCCTAAACAAATGTATCAAGTTGTTTTATGTACAAAAATTCCTCAGGTTTATCACATAAAATTGGTCTAGTTTTCTAAGGAGATGTTTTGGGAACAAGGTACTAAAGGAGTATTTGCTATTTAACATGTCATGTTTAATTTTTATTTAATGAAAGATATCAAGTATATTTTGTATAGTTAAGATTCAAATGCCTATGACTATACTTTTCCACATAACAGCTTAGTAACTTGTTTATTGACCTTTTCTATAATAATTACAATTTTTCAGAAAGAAATAATTTCAATTGGTTATATTTTTATATGCAATAAATATATGATGAAACAGTATACATAGTTTAATGTTAAAGCAAATTGAACCTGAAGATTATTTCTAATGTTTCAGGTCATTTAATATTTGTGACTTATCATTAAATAGTAAACCAATTTAGTCAGGAAGAAAAGAATAAGTTCAGACATGGTAACACCTCTGTCATGGCAGCACCAGTAGGCACAGCCTGGAAGATTGCAAGTTCCTGGTCAGCCTGAACTATGTAGTGAGATCTTGATTCAAAAACAATCATTAAAAAAAAGAATAATGTAGATAATGCACTACATGTCAGCATTATTACTTTGAAATTAAGGAACATTAGGTACAAATTTGAATTTGCATTAGAGTACAGTTTTTACATTGCTAATTACTGGATATTTTATCTTTATAATAATGGTCTTCCTTCTCATCTCACAAAGTCATTTCAGAAGATTAATTAGGTCTTCCTTAATAAATAATTAAGCATTTTATCTCTCTGTTGCCTGAAAGCAGTAGTAAATTACACCTTGACTCTGCTGTTAATTTGGTGTCCAGAAAATAGTTTTGCCTGTGGAATTTTTGCAAATCAAGTTTATAATCTATTGGCTGTAATCTCCTTCCCTTCCAGTTCCTCTTAGTTATTGATAATGCAAATCAAGCCATGTGTGTGATAGATAACCTGTCAGAAGACTCTGCTTAGGAAAACCACAGACACATTAATATCCACTGTTCAGATGTGTGATGTGGAACATTTCTCTTTATAATTAAGAAGACAAACGTGGCAAACAATATGCTGCCTCATCAAGTTTGGCCTATGCTGCTTTTCAGAAACTAACTTTAAAGAGAACACCATAAATTCCACCAGGAAAGAATGAAATATACAGCAAAACATCATAACCCCTCACTATTGCAGTGTCAGCACACAGATAACATTTGAAAAAATACATAATTAATTATACATGATATAAAGTCAAGGAATAAAATTCAAGCCAGAGTTTTAGAAGTTCATAGGATTGTATTAAGATAATTTGTGAGTTGAGTACTTGAGTCTGTAGTATAGAGTTCAGGACATAGGTTTTGGAAAGGCCCACTACTTTCTGAGAAACTGTAGAAAGTGGTGTCCAAAACAGACATCGTCTCACTGAACACAGGTTTGACTTCACTGAACTGCACTTCTAGACTAGGTTATCAAACAGAAAACATTCAGTAAAGTGATTAAAAAATAATTGATGGCCCATAAGTAGTCTTACAAGTGAGTTTATTTAAAGGCCTTATGAATTGTTTCAAGTGATTTACTTTGTTTTAGAGAAGAAAAAAATATGTGTCATCCTAAAAGGATGATGTCAGAGTAAATAGAAATATGAAGGAAACTCCAAAAAAGCAAAGAGAAAGCAAAGGACCTTGAACAGGTAAATGGAAAATTCACAAGTAAGATCCCTTCAAGAACTCTGAGTGCAGACAACACAGGTAAATAACCCTTGCCATCCTTTGGTGCAGACATCTGACTACTGATATTAAGTGCAGATGATACATTAGAAAGTTTTAAATGTAGAACACTGTCTTGTAACTAGAGTTTTCCTGCCTGGCCCACGGTCAGGGCAAATCTCTCTCACCTGCCAGTCCCACAGCCACTCAGACCCAACCAAGTAAACACAGAGACTTATATTGGTTACAAATTATATGGCTGTGGCAGGCTTCTTGCTAACTGTTCTTACAGCTTAAATTAATCCATTTCTATAAATCTATACCTTGCCACATGGCTCGTGGCTTACCGGCATCTTCACATGCTGTTTGTCATCGTGGCGGCTGACAGTGTCTCTCTGACTCAGCCTTCCACTTCCCAGCTTTATTCTCCTCCTTCTCCTGCCTACACTTCCTGCCTAGCCAATGGCCAATCAGTGTTTTATTTATTGACTAATGAGCAACACATTTGCCATACAGAACAGCCCACGGCACTGTCTCATTCAGCATTTTCCCCTAATGATCTCTGAGTATTTGGTATATGACAGATCTAAAACACACACACACACACACACACACACACACACACACACACACACACACACACACAAATGTCTAATGTACACAACATTTAAAAAGGAGGACCATCTTAAAGAACCAGAGAAACAATTTTAGCATCTTACACAAAATTATTTATGGGACATTTTATACATTACCAGAAAAACATACTTTGGTAGAGATGAGAGGACTCAAAACTCAGGTTTCAAAATACAATTTTAAGTTTTTGCTTTCAGAAACTTATAACTGTCTGAATTATTTTCTAGACTTATTTTATCCTTATCTCAGCATTTTACACAAAATACATTGATACTTATTTTATTCTTACCCGCCCAGGGCTTTATTTTATCATAAAAATCACTGTCAGTATGTGAGGTACTTTATATTGTGAAATGACTTTAATTATATATATTCAGAAGACTATTAAAAACAAATTACATGGTTTTGACAAAGAATTTGATTGTTCAAGTGGTCTTTTATGCAACTGAAAGTATTCGGCATTCATGCATTGGCATGATTTGCCTTTTCCCTTTCCTGCAGCTACCAAGTTGAAGTTCAGACTCTGGATCTCCAAAGGCAGGAATTATGTTTTGCAGAAGGAAGATTTCAAATGACAGAGTTCATTGCTTTTGTGACTTAAAACTTAAATAGCTCCATTACACATACTCAGGTTCTTACTGAAGTATGGATGTCTGGGGAAAAATAAATGTCCTAGGAAGAAGCAGATTTCCCTTAGAAGATTGACAGTATGTGTGTGGCCTAACAGTGGACCCACAACACTTACCCCCATGGCGGTTCTGGCATTTACTGCATGAAAGGCAGCATGGGATAGCTAGACACAATTGACAAACGGATTGGTTCAGACATTTCCGTAGTTTGTGCCCTGTCACTTTTTGAGTTTCTTAGGTTAGAGTCCATTGCACCCACGTCTTTATCTTTCAGACATCTTTGCTTACAGAATCTGACACTGGGAATTCAGGTTACCTTGCTTTGGCACTTTGACAGAGAACTCCATGGTTTAACTGCAACTAACGAACAGCTTCTTTTTTCTTTCCTGAAATTAGCAACGCATGTTTTTGCTAGTTCTAGGAGTGTGCATGTGACTGACAATAAGGAAACATCCATGAAAGAGCCGTAATAAAGTCTCCTCGTCTGCCTCCAAGCGTAAAAATAGAAATGTTTACATATGTAATTGAAATTCTTCCATACAGAAGAATAGTCCGAGGAAGTACTTGAGGCTGCCATGCTATTTTAATTTGATATGAGATTATGCAATTTTCAGGTTCAATCACAACTGACTAGCCGATGAGTTTATAACTGACTATGTTTCTCACATGGGACCCAACGTGATAACAAAGAAGATGCTGATATTGTTCAATAGTAAAAATGATTATTTACCATTTTTAACCATTAACGAATGGTAGCAGAATGTTGGTACATACTTTTTGAGTTTGCTTTATCTTCCCACAAAAATAATTTGCTGCTGTGTGTGTGGTTCCTTCTTGCACAAAGAATTCTTATGCCACAAACTGTTTGTAAGTTGTAAGATGTGAGATTTTCATCTGTAATAGCTATAATGTAATCGCACATGTCATGTAGCCAAATTTAATATGATCTAATAAGTCTGCTTGATCCTATGTATTGATTTACTGAAATGTATCTAAATGTATTATTGTGAATTTTTCAATAATATTTCCCTTATATTAAAAGAAGTATAACTTTCCATTAGCTAAAAAAGGTATTTATTTGTTTGTTGGTGTGAGTGGCTGAGTGAATTATGCTATTTATATGTGGGTTCCTGTGAAGGTCAGCAAAGTGCCAAATCCTCTCAATCTGCATTACAGGCGTTTTCAGCCACCTGACAAAGTACTGGGCATTGAACTTGGGTCCTCTGGAAGGTATCAAAAGCTCTTAACACCTGATCCCGCTGTCTTTATTTTTTTGTCTTTCTTTCATTTTTTGGCCTACTTTATGATGCTTCCTCAAATTTAACATTAAAATATTTATGGAACCATTTTATAGTCTTTTCAATCTCAGATTTTTTCTACTGTTTTTGTTTTTGTTGTTGTTGTTGTTGTTGTTGTTCCTGGGGTTATATTTCGCTTTCTTATGGTTTCAATATATTGTCTTAATTATTTAGAAATGTCTGCCTTGTGTAAAATGCTTATTTATCCAGACAGCTTTTATGTTTGTTTTGGCTTCAGCTTTTGTGCAGAGACATTTACCTAAAAGTCTCCCTGTGCTTTTATGTTCCCATGGCTTCGAAGTCCAGTCTAGACAGCAATAGATCTTTCCATGCATGTGTATGTGAGTATCATTACAGTCCTTGAGATGGAATAATATAAATAGGCTATATCACTTTAGTGTCACTAAAACTAACTACAGGCTATTTCACACAGAAAGTTAGCGTTTTATATATATATGTATATATATAGTGTATGTGTGTGCTTATATATATATATATATATATATGCATTTGTTGCTTATATCTCTCCTACATTTTACTGTCAGAAACAGATGTAGCCAAATGCTTGTGAGTAATTTGATATCTTTCTCTTTTAAAAAATAGATTTTAAAAATTATCTTTTTGTGCATGAGTGTTCTATCTGCATATATGTATACATACCATGTGTAAGCTTGGTTCTGGAGAAATGCAGAAAAGGGCACTGAAACCTTTAGGATGGAAACAGTTGTGAGCCATCATGTGAGTTCTGCGTATCAAATATTGGTCATCTGCACGAGCAGCAAGTGCTCTTAATCCTGGGTTAACTCTCCAGCCCAATATTTTTCATTTTATGTCATAATGTTTTTTAAGTTGAAGATCCCTGATTTCAAGATAAAATATGGAATTACCAGAAAAGTTTGAATATGCTTGTTCTAAAAGAAGGATTCATTATTTATCTGAAACTCAAATTTAACTGATCATCATGTGTTTGTATTTAAGAAATACCCAAAAACCAATTTTAAAATAATCTCCTGGGGCTGCGCAGTGCAGCAGACCCTATCTTTAGTTTATCGTGTTCAAGGTTTATAGTTGTGATATCTCTATTCCTTTTTTTTGCTCATGTGTTTGTTTCCCGGCCAGCAGGATCTTCAGCAGAGACCCTAGAAGGAGGAATGGGGAATGAAAGGGACAAGAGACACAAAGAATTGATAGCAAGACAGCATTCTGATCAAGCTGCAAAATTTTATTTTTCTCAGGTGGGTTTTATAGTAAGCAGACCAGGAAACTTTCTTTGGGAAAAGATCAGGGGACTGTTGAGTTGCCAAGCAACCCAACCAAGCAACCTAACCACAAAACATTGTTACTAATGGTCACTGTAGCAGAAAGATAAGGAAATGTTAAGATATTTTCTACTAACTCAGGACTTGTCCAGGCATGTCAAAAGCTTCTGGTTAGTGGCTCAATACTGGACAACAGAAACTTAACTCAGGCAGGCAATATGGCATGGCTCTTAAAACTGTCCTCGGGCCTGTTTGTGCTTTAAAGAATCCATTTTCTGTCTGTTTTATTTGGGTTTGGAAGGAAGCTGTGTTATTTTATTCTGTCTACTATTTAACAAGATTATTTTCCAATAAAGTCCCAGAATTCCTTCCTAATAAGCAACAGGGACATTTAATCCACTTTGATTTCACTATGTTTACAAACATTTTAACGAGCTGACACAAAAATGAATATGCTGTTATATTAGACCTTATCACTGGCATTACAGTTCAGTGGAAATATCCTATGGGCTATGAGTGTGAATTTAGACATGTCCCCTGAACTATGACTTTTTGTGTATACTACTGCCATTTGGATAACTAGGTGTGTAAAACAGAACAGATGAAGCTATAAACCTTCTTTAAAATGATTGTTAATTTTTCTGTTTACTTGTTTTGAACATATGTATGTAAGAGTTTCAAATGATGTCATTTATCATTGGAACCATTTTATAAAACTCGTGATAAATATAATCAAAATCTAGTTAATAATTTGACATATAGAAGAGAGCTTTAACATTTTTCTTGAACTGACCTTTGAATACTAAAGGAGGATATAGATGTCCTTCTGTCTTCCAAGCTGGTGGATTCGTGGACACTATTTATTTGCTTCACAGCTTTTAGCTGGTGTGTGCTTGTGAGGGTGGTTAGAGGGGGCACACTAAACAGCTCAGGTTGGCCTCAAACTAAGCACTTTCAGTACCTTCTATCTCACCTCCTGAGTTCTAAAAATAATTCTTACAGTTTCATATAAATAAAAATAAAATGTGAAAGAAGAAGTGATACAATAAAATCCATGATTTTCTTTATTACTAATATTCATATTTATGTATTAAAGCACATAATAGAATCCAATATACAGTGTTTATTTAAAGTGACATAACAAATAAAATGTTCTATTTTATATATGAAGACAATTTTGATGAATTACAATAGTGGGCACTGTTACTCATACATTTATAATATCAGCAAGTTTCATGAAATTGTTATCAGGATCATTTTTTTTATCCAAAAATAATCTTGAATGCATTATCATTTCTACAGTACTTTCTGGAACAGTATTTTATATATATATATATATATATATATATATATATATATATATATATATATATGTGATTCAGTAACTTAAGTTTTGAGGATGAGAATTGATTATAATTACAAATTACATAAACTTTTTTTTTTTTTTGGTTTTTTCGAGACAGGGTTTCTCTGTGTAGCTTTGCGCCTTTCCTGGATCTCGCGCTGTAGACCAGGCTGGCCTCGAACTCACAGAGATCCGCCTGGCTCTGCCTCCCGAGTGCTGGGATTAAAGGCGTGCGCCACCACCGCCCGGCTACATAAACTTTTTAATATGTAATTTAGCGTAGCATACTTGCACAAACATGAGTGTGCATGTGTGCCTGTGTGTGGTTCCGAGAAGGGGATTCTGGATGTGTCTGTACCATTTCTGACAGTTAACTTTACTGCACTCGGCCAACTGTGCCTCTATCACCATCTGTCACTCGGAAAAAACGTGTCTGTCAATTAGCACTTCTACAGCACTATCTGTCGACCGACAAAAGTTAACAGGAAAATAACGAAAGCTACTGTCAGGAAAAAAAATTGGACGAGGTATCAAGTTCTTTGGAAGAACATTAAATTTACAGAATCTGCATGTCAGCAGTGATAAATGCCCTTTAACTGGGTGAGAAAGTGAAATTTGTCTCCTGAAGAAACATATAAAGTAGGCTCTGTACTCAGCAGTGCCAATTTTTCTACAAAAAGTTTTTATACATTTATTCATACACAATTTAAAATGCATCCCTTATCCCCACAACGATAAAAAACTGGATTAAAAGTAATTATTATCTAAATTTAGTGGTCTCTTGAAAAAATAAGTGACACTTCAGTTCCACAGCAATCTGACCTCTAATGAATTCAAATTCAATTATTCTGAGTGAGTGTAATTCCTAAAATATTTCTTTGTACCATGAGCAGATGTTTCTCTAAAGTTCATTTTAAAGAACCATCCCCAGAACTCCCCTCTTTGTAACATCATCCTATCTTTGGGGTGACAGTACTCTAAGCCATACACACACCTGTAGTGGGTAATTAGAGCAAAGTGAGAAAAGCAGTGGGCTATTAGAAGACTTTTGACCCTGCATGTTCACAGGTATACTCAGGTGTGTATTGGTGAAATTATTAAGGCCACTCCACATAGTTAAAAGGAGATTTATTTAATGGTGTAACTTACAAATTAAGGGATAGGTAGGTCACGGGGTATGGCTTTGCTATTTAACTTCCCAAAATTAAGGGAAAAGACATAATTGTGCTGTATGTGGACCTGCTAGTGCAAACACAGACAAACACACCTATGTGCACCTGACTCTTTATGTAGTCATATGTGTGTGTATGAATTGATGCACACTCACTCCTGCACAATAATCCACAGAGTAATAGGCCAGTAAGCTAAGGAATTATAAAAATGGGTTAACTGACTTTGCTAGCACAAGAGTCCATTTAGGGTTAAGGTTGCATGCATACTTGTTAATGTGTGGGTATTTGAAATCAGGCAACAGCTAAGATCCAGCACATATTTACAGTTCAGTGGCAAGCAATTTTGTTGCTGTTGTTGCTATTTTGAACTGTAGTATACACATTTAGGGGCAGTCAGCCCACGATTATTCTATATTACTTGGCAAGTACAAAATTGGAATTTTGTATTTTTGTACTTCACAGGGCATCAGAAACTTTCCTTTTCATGTGAAAACTTAGTATTGACCTTAAATTTGCCTCTATTTAAAACACCATGTGCATCTGACATAGGAGCAATCTCAATAAATGCTCTCATGTATGAGCAGACTACAATGTATATTATTTAGTTCAAGCATGGACCACAACATTGCAAAGTGAGGTTATCCTTGTTTACTCAGGAGAGCTTGCTAGAGCACTAAATGACTCATTATCTGGAAGATGGGAAGGATCCAATTAGAAAGGTGGTATGAAATAGTTCTCAGTCATTAGTCGATCAATGAAACTTCCTCAACCCCAGAGGCATTCAGGTCAGCTTCAACTCATTGGCCAAGGTTGTTATGGATGATAAAACAGCCCTAAACTTCTAACTCCAGGGTCAAGACAACATCTGTGAAATAGCTAATAAAATGAATGCATTAGATCAAGCCAGATCAATTAAGAACTAGTTAAGCAAGAATGCCAAGACTGATTTAGTGTAAAATTCTAGGGATATATTGACTTCAACAGTGCACACTTGGCTCTTCACTCTGTTCTCATTCCTGTTAAGAGTGGCTGTAGTTAGATACTCTGGGTAATACTGGATATATTTGGTGTCAGTCTCTGTTAGTTGGACTAAAGTAGAGAAGTTTCCAGCATGGAGTTCTTACAGTGAGTTAACTAGATGAAATACAGTTCAGGACTAAGGGGTGCTACCATTGGAAAACCATTCTTCGTGCATATTTAATTTTCCTTTTGGAAGGTCTTCTGAAATGACATTTTAAATGCTACATTTTAAGGATGTTTACGATGGAAAGAGCCTTGACTTGTATTTCAGAGGTAGTCATTTGCTGGGGAGTGTGTTCGCTCAGACTTCAAAGGAAGTATCTTTCTCCTAAACAAAAAGCATACATACCCATTACTTGGCATAATAAATGTAGTGTCTCAAACTGAATCAAAGGACAGGTATATTTAGAGAAAATTTTCAATGGTCTGAGTTCCAATGTTCATTTTCCTGTAGCATACTCCAGTACGTGTAGAGGCATTTATGAGAGCCCATTTAGTTGCCCTTGTGGACCCCTGAGGATGTCGGTGACTGATGCCAAATGTTGATATTCTTTGTGCTGGATATGTTGTGGCTGAAACAACCCTTTGTACGAAATCTAAGAACCTCATGACTTTTTACCAGAGTCCACAAAATTGTTTTAGTCTAATTAATACCTTGGCTAAAGATAAGGTGGTTAATAGTTCTTAATAATGTTCTGTATTAGAGAGAAAAAGATTTTTGTCTCTCGAAAATGTTTTGGTAGTGTTTTCGAAATGATTGGTTTTCCTTCTGCTTTTTATTTAGATAAACAGAAATTATCCAACATGTCTACTACCGGAAATGCATCTTTTAATCCCATCACTGGGAAATTTCACTGGACAATTTCTGATACTCCCTATGGTAAGCCAAATTAATTACAGTATTTTATTTTGTGAATACACTGTATGTTTTATTTTATTTCTGTTTCTTTCTGTACGTAAAGTTTGTGTCATCGAAACAGTGACTCTTCAGTTAGACAAAAATACTTCTCTTCTGGAGAAAGAGAAATTAGTATCACATAGAGTTGACAACCCTTCGAAAATTGTGAATCAAAGACAAATTGCGCTTTATAGAGGTATTCCAGAAAAAATGTTATCATCTACTAAGTTTCTGACATATCAAACAGGGGCTCATCTCTGAAGCTAAATGCCAGATTCCCTGCTCCAGAGCACTGCACTTTAGACAGACTATAAAATGTTTTATATTTTTTTTTCCCAGAAGATTTTCTTGTTCAGCCATGACTCTATTGCATCAAAGGTCAAGTGCAGGGGACCAACAGCTTGGATCAACTGCCCACATCCCTCCACAGCATCAATCTCTGTACACATCATAGATGGTCTCTGCTGCCTCTTAAAAAGCAAAACCACCAGCATCGATCCACGCACGACAGAGTGACGAGTACAGAAGTTGCTCCTCTAGACTCTGCCTCCCAACTGAAGCTGTCATTCTCACTCGGAGGTCTTCTTCCTGTCTCTGAGGGTAAAAGCATCTCACAGATGCAGAAGACCATATTTAGTTTTCATACTTTAAAACTAAAATCAAAATCTCACTTTCTAATTGCACTGGCTAGAAAACTGTAACTTTTACAGACTGCATTTCAAGTTTACATTTTAGGGCTATACGTTTTTTGTTGTTGTTGTTGGTGGTGGTGGTGGTTTTTTTTTGGCTTTTGTAATCTTTCAATTATATTTGTAGACATTTCAAAAATATCAAAATAGTACACCAAGTGGCAATTCTGACTTTAAAATGGCTTTAAAATTACACATTTCTAATTTGTTGCCCTGTGGAACACTGGATATTTCTATCTGTACACAGAAAATGTGCTTAATTCAAGATTAATCAAACACAGGCCTTAATATTTTACACTGTCCTCAAAAGAGGATGTATGCATATTCTGAGAAAAACATGTTTTAGTGAGTATATATAGATTTATTATTTGTGGCTCTCATTCAGATAAACCAAATGGCTCTGAGACAGATTGGATTAAGCTGATCACCTTCTCTCTTGCTGATATTAATTCCTTCACTCGCCTTCAACACTTAAGGCTTCTTTTTCACAACTAGTACATCTGTTCTGGACCATTATTATGATGGTCTTTCCACTCTTCAGCTTCTTAACTATGGCACTAATCACTTTAGGATTCTCTCATGATCCAGTGTACTTTCTAAATTATCCTTTAATAATTTACATATTGTAAATTTTAAATGCTGGTAATTGTAATTTGATGACTAAATTAAAATAATTTATGCATCCACAAGTAAAAGAGGACATGTGGCATTTGTCTTCCTGGGCCTGCGTTACTTCACTCAATATAATGTTTTCTGTCTAGTTACATACATAATTTATTGTTTCAGTTTTCTTTAGAGTAGAATTGAATTTCACTATGTATATGTACCACATTCTCATTATCCATTGATTCCCTGAACAAATGAGGTAACTCAGACCCAGAAAGACAAATGCCCACATTCTGTCTTATTTGTGGATCCTACCTCTATGCAAATATACAATCTGCAGTAACCACAGATACCAGGATAGCAAAAAGCAATCACAGAATGGGGGACATATGTAGCTCTAGTGGGAAGAACAGAAGACACAGGTGTTCTGAGGGGAAAGATGGAAAAAATAAAATGGTTTAACTGGGAAACAGGAGCAAAGGCAATAAAGAGGGAAAAGTATGGGAAAGGAATAAATAACAACCAAAATGACTGAAAAACCATAGGAAATTGCATTATGTTTATGTAAAAATGCAGTGTGTGTGTGCAAGTGCATACGTATCAAGATGTATACATTTCAAATTAAATACACATTGGAAGTTATGCCAGTTGGACTATATTACTTAGAACAAGGAACATAGATTAACATCTAACAAAACCCCAGTGTCAGGCTTGGGAATTCGCCTTCAAGTTGTTGGTCAGGAGAGTCAAGGAGATTGCAACAATAACATAGATTATTTCTGTGGCCTTTGGCTGAGTCCCAGAACCTGAAAGTAGGATAAGATTGCTGATGACAAAGAAAACTTCAGTCACAGCACTTGGAGGAATTCAGGAGTGGTTGGACAGGGTATAAGGAGGGGCAGAAAAAAATGATATAAATATAGTACTCATGAACAAAATCCTAAAATATAAATTGAATTAAAAATAATTTAGTCAAATGGTTAAATGTATGAAGTCAAAATTGTAGGATGGTTAATAAGACTCTTCCTGAGGACTTTTCTGAAAAGCAGTGATACAGTAGTCACTTTAAAGTAATAACTGTGAACCATATAAAATATGAAAATGTTCATATGATATAAATGAGTTACTGACTTAGCTTATATTGTGCATACACAATTGTAGTTTGATGACAATTATAAAATGCTAATACTAACATTTTGTGGACTACGTTCAAGTTCAGAATATACAGTTTTGTTAGAGGATAATTAGAAATACTTCTGATTACACAGTGGTAGTAAACGAACTCACAACAATAATTAATAAGAATATAGTAAAGTCAACTCTGACATATGAACATGGCAAAACCTGTTCTCTGTTTTTATCTTAGATTTATTTTTTAAACTTATTTTTAAAATGTGTTTATGTATGATGTATATGTGTTATATATACATGTTATGTATAATGTATACATGTTATGTATGATGTGTATGTGTCTATGGAGGCCAGAGGCAGCCCCTGGAGTTGTAGTTACAGTTGTAAGCCATTTGAAGTGGGTGCTGGGAATTGAACTCAGGTCCCATGCAAAAGCAGTATATGTTCTAAGCACTGAGCTCTCTCTGCAGTCTCAAGAAGGTCCTCTTCTTATGACTGTTTTTCACTGCAAGAAATGTAGTCTCATTCCTAATAAAAAACTGTGAAGCTCTCGCATACATGACATTTACTTAGTAGTTTTCAGGGAAAAAATTCCACAAGTTTTAAAGAGGATTAGTTTTTTAATAACTATTGATATATTAAAATTTAATTATATGGCAGATAATTTGTCCTTTTCCATCACACATGTATATTATTAACAAATTAGTATTATATCCACACCCTAATAACTTCATTTCCCAGTAGAGATCAGTATTAAGTTTGTCATTATTTTCCCTTAATTTTTAAACTTGAACATGGATATATACCATAAAGTCATCAATACTATTTTATATAATTTTGATATATTTCAAACAAATAGTTTCTTAATTTTTTACTCTAAAAATGTACTTCTCATTAACCTTTCCTTGAGAATACTCCTATTAAAACACATAGACCTCATATTCATTTATATGGTCTACTATATTTTATTCAAACATTGATTTTGATAAAAATTTATAATGTAATATTTTTAAAAAATATTTTACTATTTAAAATATTAAAGGAAGTGATTAACATCTAGAATGTTTTATTTTATTTGAAGTACTTTACCAAGCCAGAGAAAGAACTCTCATTTTTTAGTTCTTATTTATGTCCATATCTTTTATTTTATTTGGGGAATTATAATATATACATTTCTCATCTCCCTTTTATTCCTCCAAACTCTCCCATACACCCATTCCTGCTTTCATACTTTTTATGGCCTCTTTTTTTTTCACTAATTGTTTTTGCATGCATATATGTGTGGTGATTATTTTATTTGTGCTCTAGCAAATAAAGCTTGCCTGGGGATCAAAGGAAAAAGCCAGCCATTGTATTAAACATAGAGTCAGGCAGTGGTAGCACACACCTTTAATCCTAGCACTAGAGAGGCAGAGATTTATCTGGATCTCCATGAGTTCAAGGCCACACTGGGAACAGAGCCAGGTGTGGTGGCACATGCTTCTAATCCCAGCTCTAGTTAACCATAGAGGTCTGAAGGTCTATTCAGACAGACAGGAAGTGATAGAGCTGGGTGGAAAGAGGAAGTGATATAGCTGGGTGGAAAGAGGAAGTGAGATGGCGGGGTACAGAAAGGTATATAGGCATGAGTGTATAGGAAGTAGGTCTCTCTTGGGCTGATGATTTCTCAGTGGTAAGAATTTGTGGCTGGCTTTTCTATATCTTTGATCTTTCAGCTTTCACCCCAATATCTGACTCCAGGTTTTTTATTAATAAGACCATTTAGCAATTTGTGATATATATATTCTTCAATATAACATGCTCAGTCTGTATAATGTTACTTTTATGCATGTTTTCAGGGCTGACCATTTGACACTAAAAATCAGTGGTACACCATTATCTACTGTATTTCTGTACAAATTCACACTATCCAAAAATACATTGAATACCTTTTCTCTATATTGTTACAAAATTAGATACTTCTTAACCATATTTAATAATTTACTGAGTGAGATGAAAATCCTTTTAATATTAAGATTTAGTTGAGCATTTGATGGAGTGTTAGTGAATAGAGATAATTTAAACAAATCTTTGCTGTGGAATAATACTCTTGTACACTGTAAAGATGTGTCACTCAAATTTATTTAATAAAATGCTGATTGGCCAGTAGCCAGGCCAGAAGTATAGGTGGGGCAACCAAACTAAGCATGATGAGAAGGAGAAGGGTGGAGTTAGGAGTCACCAGCCAGACACAGAGGGAGAAAGAGATGAACATGCCATGCTAATAGAGGAACTACTCTGTTCTGTGGCAAAGCATAAATACTAATATGGGTTAATTTAAATGTAAGAGTTAGCATTCTAACTAATACAATAACAAGCCTGAGCTATCGACTGAGCATTTATAATTCATATTCAGCCTCTGAGTTAGTTGTTTGAGAACTGGTGGGTGGGAGAGAAACATCTGCCTACAAATTTCACTTATAAAAGTGAATCATAGTATATATGACTGGCTGTATCTTTGTGATGTGATTAAAGAGTTGGATGTCTAGGCTCCTAGGTCCACTATTTGGACTACTTATGGAGGTGGCTTTGGTCCTATGCTTCATGCTTGAGTTTAGGGTGGAGAGTGAATCAAACAGGAAGAGAGCAGAGATAATCAGAACAGGGGCAGGTAGTTAGTCTTGAAAACATTGAAGAGTCAAGTCCTTTACTATGAAGAGGCCTTTTCCATTCTATACAAGCTTACTTTGTAATTTCAAAACATTATCAAAATGGACAGTGCAAATTTTAGCTGTTTTTTGAAACAGTGAATTATGAAGGGAGTACACCTTCATTTTAATTTTTATATCCTGTAGGTTCATATAGAGGTACCCTCACCATTAGAAGGCTAAAATAAATTTCAAAAGACTTTTTTCTTATTAGATAGAAAACATTATTGTATTCATTTGACATGGAGGGTTTTTTTTTTTCCCAACAAAGCACATTAATGGAATGTCATTGAAAATATTCTGATTTAACTACATAATGGCACATTAGGGAGTCTTTGCGAATAAATGGCTTTGTTTATATTAGGCATGAAATCGTTTTAAATCCAAGGCCTTCATTGGGGATTCATCCAAGTTCTCTTTTACTGTGGCTAATAAAAGCATTTTGCTTTATTCTCTCATTTAAATTGTGTGTTTTTCCCCTTTGGTTTTCTCCAGGAATTCCATTACTTTATAATATTGGCTCCAATTGACATCTTATGTGGTGCTTTATAGACAATGAAAAAAAATGTAGAGAGTTTCTTTTTAATTTGGAAAAATAATGTGTAAGCTATCCTCATCTACCAGGAGAAAAGAATGAGTCCCAGGCTCAGACACCAACAATGTCTGCCTACAGCCAGTTTCTTTTCTATTGATCCAAGGCACTCTGGTGTTCCTAAACAATTCACACTTGTGAAAAGGCTAGTAGGATGCCTCTTTACATCACCATATGTATTTACTACTACATTTAAAAGAGTTAAAACATCCATCTAAAATGTGAGATCCCATTTTCTGATGTTTTGTCTTGCTGTTGTTCGTTTTTTGTTTATTTGTTTTGATTTTTATTATTGTTTTCATGACACTGGTTGGCATGGAACTTGCTGTGTAGGGCAGCTTGGCCTTGAACTCACAGAGATCCACTTGCTTCTGATTCTCTGGAGTACTGGGATTGAAAGTATGTGCACCATGCCTGGCTAGAGTTTATCCATTTTAAGTAAATACATCTGACTAGCAACTCTGTATTATAGGTAAAGGCAACCTATTCAAAAGAAAATTATTTGAAGATTATTTTTCCTTTTTACTATTAATGCAACAACACATGCGTACTAAACAAATCACTGAATAAATGTGTATATGTCTGGAAAAACAAAACACAATAAAACAAAACAAAAAAAAACAAAAAGAATATCGAGGGAAGACTTTTTAAAGTACAGCATGTTTCAAAGTAAAATAAATGCATTATAAGTGTTTGATAATTGATCCTAACTTTGTCATTAAGGTTGTTACTTCCTGATATCAGTTACTGATGCAGCCAAACAATTTGCCATAATAAATGTAGGGAAATAGCTGAAGTTATTTGAGTTGTTTCCCTCCCTGCCTAAGGAGCTTCCTTGCAGGATGGACTGTGTCAGTCTGGGAGGAAACTGGTGCACAGCAGAATGAAACAGAAAGTTTCAAATGTTCATTTAAAGAACACAAAGTAAAAGTAAGCTCAGCAGCATTGTTGTTATTTTGTTTTGTTTTGCTTTTAGAAAGAGAAATGAAGCACATAGAGATGCCTTACTCCTGCAATGTTATAGTTAGACAAAACACATCATTGGAGCAGAGTGTAGGTTCCTGCTCAGAGACAGACACTGTCATTGACTCCACCTGTGCCAAAAATGAGGGACACCTAGGCTTCCTTCCCAATTGGCCAAATATGGGTAACTAGAAGAGAAAGTTATGGCTCAGGAGTTAGTAGCAGTCAGTTAGCAGATAGCATGCAAATGCAGTTTACAGCAGCAAAACCAGTTCTAAGAACATACACCTCCCCGTCTTTGGAAGGAACCTTCAGTCTGGCATCCCATTCAGCTCTTAAGGTCCTGTACTATACAGTCTATGCATTTTCCAAAGTCCATCATGAGTTCTGCTGCTCTTCACGCATGCTTTAATTTCTCTGTTGACCAATCTAGAACACTTATTGCTCTCAGTTAACTGGGATTCTATCCTGAACCCAAGGCATAGGCTCCGGTCTAGTGAACTGAGTGGGAAAGAAAATAAACCACATGATTCATGATAAATAACTTGTGTTTAGGATGGGTTGTTGCAGGTTTTTTCACTTCAGTTCTTTCTGAGCTTCACATTTTAATGCATGAATGTATGTTAAAAAAGGCCTGTGTTATACTTGAAAGGAAGTGACAAGGAAAAGACACCTGAAGACCCTGTTCTCAGCACAAAGGGGGTTTATTTGTCCCAGAGGGACAAAGGTTAGGGAATAAGAGACCAAGATGGGAGACAGAGGGGAAGGAACAAGAGAAAGGGGGAAGGGATATCTGACCCAGGGGCAAAGTACTGTACTGCCTCTGCATAGAGAGGAGACTGACTTGGTCAGTAGGCAAATGGCAGTTTAAAAAGGTAAAGGTTCAGAAATCCCCTGTTAGGGTGAGGTGTGTAATTTTGATTGGAGGTTAGTTAGGGTGGCCAAAAGGGGGCTTTTGACTGCTGGACTTGAATACTTATAGCTCGACCTTGGTTGTCAGCCTCAAGAAGAGAAAGTGGCCAGATAAGGGAACAGACCTTGGTGTCTAGCTTTAAGAATGAAATCTAAAGAGATTTTAGCAAGGAAGAGGGCATAGGGGAAGGGGAAGGTCTGCCAGAGCTGTGTTGGCAATGCTTTGGCCAGCTAGAGTCCCTTCAATACTGATTTCAACAGATTTACTGATATGTATTATTTTAATCACAAAATCTGCCCATTTTACAGTGAAGTGTCTGATTCAGTCCTCTTTAGAAAATGTCCTGAGTTTGTTCAAACTTCATCTAAAGCTCACATAGACCACCTGTCAGCCCATCCATCACTCTTCCCTGATGCTTGGGCTCAATCAGGCCAAGAAGCAGTCAATATTATTTTTTTTAACAATTATTCTTTTCTGAATTTTTAGTTAAATGTCACACATTGGCTTTGACATTTGGTTCATTTAAGTTAGCATGAAGTTGAGGTTCATCCCTGGTGAAGCGTCATCAATACTTCATTGCGTTTTTATTATTATTGAATAATACTGTCTTATGCAGATATGTCAAAGTTCAATCAGCTGTCATGGAATTGGGCACATTTGGGTCAATATAATTCTTTGGATGACCCGAAGACCAGTCTCTTTTCCCTGCATTCTCAGGTTTTTCACATCTGCTAAATTACTCAAGCAAATCTCTTCATCAACATTGGTTTGCTGGGCCGTCAACCTTGAAAACCAAATTAAACTTCAGATGGGAAGTTTAAACTACAGTAGCCATACAAAAATTGTATGTTATAGGAAAGCTGATGAAAAATGAGAAGAAATGGTGTCTTACTGCCGTAAGAAGAAGGGTTTCTACTGCTGTGATGAAACAGCATGATCAAAGAAGGAAAGTGTTCATGTGACTGATGCTTCTGTAGCATTGCTCAACATTTAATTCAAACAGGGTGCAAACCTGGATGAAGGAGCTAATATCAAGGCCATGGAGGAGTGCCAGCTACTATCTTAATCCCAATGGCTTGCTTAGCCTGCTTTCTGATAGCACTGGAGGACCACCAGCCCAGGACATAGACTGAGTTCTCCCCCATCAATCACTAATTAAGAAAATTCTCTACAGGCTTGCCTACAGACCAGTTTTATGGACACATTTCCTCAATTGTGGCTCCCTCCTCTCAGATAATTCTAGCTTGTATCAAGTTGATATAAAACTAGCCAGCACAAGTGGGAAAAATAGGGAAAAAATTCTTAAACTTGAATCTTGATGTCATATGCAGCAATCATAACTGTTTTTATTCAACAGTTCTTCCTTCATATTTATTCAAATAATGTAAAAAATTTGTTCATTTTTAGCCATGTGTCTAATTGCAAAGATATGCTTGTAATTAAAATAACCCCTTTATATAACTTTTTTTTATATTTTTCAAGGATACACAAGCAGAATAAAAAAGGTTAACTTTTGTAGAATATCAACTACTTTTCTAATTAATGATGTCCATGATTCAAAAATTACTTTTGATAACTTTTTTAGAATAGATGTAATAACGATCTCCCCTTTTTCATATGAGTTAGAAAGAAGATGTATTTTTATTGATTTATTCAATGGCCTATATTTATTTTACTTATATGGATTACTAAATCATAGGATCTCTATACAGGATAAGAAGTCATGTTTTTCTTAGTCTGGCTTGTTTTGCTTATTATGTTAGTCTCTGGTTTCATTTCTTTGCAACAAATGACATAATTTCATTATTTTTATGGTTGAGTTAAATCCACTGTGTATATATAACTCATTTTTTTCTCTATCTGCTGATGGACATCTATGGTGATTAGAAATGTGGCTCTCATCAATAGTTCTGTGACAAACATGATTGTGCAGGCATTTCTGTACCACGCCGAGTCCCTTCAGTGGATTTCCACCTAGATCACATGGCAGTTGTACTTTCACTCTTCTGAGGAAGCTCCACATTGATTTGCACAATGGCTGGAGCAGTTTGTATTCCAAGCTTCAGTTTGAAAAAATGTTTTTTTTTTTAACCATTTCTTCTCATTTATTTGTTTTTTTCATAATTCTGTCTGGTGGGAGATGGAATCTCGTTGTAGACACGATTTGATTTCCCAAATGAATAAGTATATGGATCATTTTTCATATATTTACTGGCCATTTGTATTTCCTGTTTTAGAAATCACTTGTTCATTTCATTTATCTATTTATTAACTGGGTTTCTAATTTTTAAAAATACTTAGCTTCCTTTATTATTGCTATTTTCAACGTATGTTGTTTGGTATCTTTGTCAGATAGATATCAAGTGGGAGTAAACTTACAGGTTTATTTCTGGATTACTTTGTGACCAAACTACCAAGACATTTTAGGCAAACTGAAGATCTTTTAAAATAACTTTGAAAGTAGGATTGTAGAGAAAAGCAAACAATTTTTGAGATGCTGGTTTTGAAGATTTAGTCAAAAGGGAAACTAGTGATTGTGATGATGACTGCCAAGTTGCACATATTGCTGTAGTGCAGTCAAGAATCTTCAGTCTTTCCTTGGCTCAGGTTAATTCCACTATTTTTTCTGATATAGTACAAAATATTCAGAAGGACTAGCGACATTGTTTTGTTTTAGTCTCCCTTTTAGCAGTCAGCCCTACCTAGCACCATTGGATAAAGCTGTTCTTACCCCTTTGCTTTCACTACAATATTAGCTATTTTTAATTATTTTTCCATTTGTCCTTTATTGCAAATAGATTTTTTTCATACAGTATATTTTTATTGTGATTTCCCTTCCAGCTTCTCCAAGATTCTCCCTACCACTGGAGAATGGAATCTTTTTCATTTTTGAGTAATTTTTTTTTAAATTTATTTTAATTTATTTTGCAATACAATTCAGTTCTACATATCGGTCACGGATTCCCTTGTTCTCCCCCCTCCCGTCCCCCTCAACTTCCCCCCAACGCCCCCCCCCCCATTCCCATCTCCTCCAGGGCAAAGCCTTCCCCACAGACTGAGGTCAACCTGGTAGACTCAGTCCAGGTAGGTCTAGTCCCCTCCTCCCAGGCCGAGCCAAACAATCCTGCATAGGCCCCAGGTTTCAAACAGCCAACTCATGCAATGAGCACAAGATCTGGTCCCACTGCCTGGATGCCTCCCAAACAGATCAAGCCAATCAACTGTCTCACCCATTCGGAGGGCCTGATCCAGTGTGGACCCCTCAGCCATTGGTTCATAGTTCATGTGTTTCCATTCATTTGGCTATTTGTCCCTGTGCTTTATCCAACCTTGGTCTCAACAATTCTCACTCATATAAACCCTCCTCATTCTCGTTAATTGGACTCCCAGAGATCCACCCAGGGTCTAGTCATGGATCTCTGCATCCAGATCCCTCAGTAGTTGGATGAGGTTTCTAGCACAACAATTAGGGTGTTTGGCCATCCCATCACCAGAGTAGGTCAGTTCGGGCTGTCTCTCGACCATTGCCGGCAGTCTGTTGTGTGGGTATCTTTGTGGATTTCTGTGGGCCTCTCTAGCACTTAGCTTCTTCCTGTTCTCATGTGGTCTTCATTTACCATGGTCTCCTATTCCTTGTTCTCCCTCTCTGTTGTTGATCCAGCTGGGATCTCCCACTCCCCCAAGCTCTCTTTCCCTCGACCCTCGCTTTTCATTACCCCCACTCATGTCCAGGCTGTTCATGTAGATCTCATTCCATTTCTCTGTCATTGGGCGATCCCTGTGTCTTTCTTGGGGTCCTGTTTTCCGGGTAGCCTCCCTGGTGATGTGAGTAGCAGACAATTCATCCTTGTTTCATGTCTAGTATCCTGCTATGAGTGAGTACATACCATGTTTGTCTTTCTGAGTCTGGGTTACCTCACTCAGGATGATTTTTTCTAGATCCATCCATTTGTCTGCAAACCTCATGATGCCATTGTTTTTTTCTGCTGAGTAGTATTCCATTGTGTATATGTACCACATTTTGTTTATCCATTCTTCAGTTGAAGGGCATCTGGGTTGCATCGGAGACTACTTCCTAAATAGAACACCAGTAGCACAGACTCTGAGAGAAACAATCAATCAATGGGACCTTTTGAAACTGAGAAGCTTTTGTAGAGCAAAGGATACGGTCAACAAGGCAAAGCGACAGCCTACAAAATGGGAAAAGATCTTCACCAACCCCACATCTGACAGAGGACTGATATCCAGAATATATAAGGAACTCAAGAAATTAGACATCAAAATGCCCAACAGTCCAATTAAGAAATGGGCTATAGAACTAAACAGAGAATTCTCAACAGAGGAAACTCAAATGGCCGAAAGACATTTAAGGAATTGCTCATCATCCCTAATCATCAGGGAAATGCAAATCAAAACAACTCTGAGATACCACCTTACGCCTGTCAGAATGGCTAAGATCAAAAACACTGAAGACACCTTATGCTGGAGAGGATGTGGAGCTAGGGGAACTCTCCTCCACTGCTGGTGGGAATGCAAGCTTGTACAACCACTTTGGAAATCAATATGGCGCTTTCTTAGAAAATTGGGAATCAATCTCCCCCAAGATCCAGCTATACCACTCTTGGGCATATACCCAAGAAATGCTCAACCACACCATAAGAGCACTTGTTCAGCTATGTTCATATCAGCATTGTTTGTAATAGCCATTTTTGAGTAATTTTTTAAAAGAATTTCCTACATTTACATCATTTTCTCCCCTCCCACGGTTTTATGTTCTCTGCTACTCTAAATATTCATGACATCTATTTCCTGATAATTATTTTGTCACACACACACACACACACACACACACACACACACACCTCTAAGTCCACTTAGTGTTCCATGTATGTATATATACTTAAGGCTTACTACTTAGCTTTAAATTACCTATTGTCTTGAAGAAGACTCATCCTCCTATCTACATAACTATTAATGGTATGATTATACTATAACCTAAAGAATAAAAGAAAAAAACTTAAATGGCTCATGTTTGCATAAGGTACTGAGAATAAATTCAGATAACTGCTCAGCCCTAAATAAGACATTTAAATCATCCCCTCTAAAGCTCATGGAAAAGAGATTAGAAAAAAACATCAGAGCCAGAAGTAAGGGAGAAAGGCTACAAAACGCCATATTCTTGGCATGAAATAGTTATTGTAATTATCAAGTCACATTAGAAACAGATGCCTGTGTTGATTCCACATAAGTATGATATGTCAACAGTCATGCATAGAGGAAAGCATGACCCAGTTAACCCTGCATCTTTCTCATAAACAATTTGCTAAAGATAGTCCCCGTCAAAGCTGGCTATTACATTCAACATTGTATACAATGGCTAGTTCTAATTGAATGGTTGCATAGATAACCTTGGTTAAACTAAAATGTTCACAACCCAAACCAAAAGTTATGAATGTAGGAAATAAAAAGTTGAGATAAGAAGTAGAGGGTAAGAACAAAAAACTTTCACAGCCCAAACCAAAAATAATGAATGTAGGAAATAAAAAGTTGAGATAAGAAGTAGAGGGTAAGAATCAAAAACTTTCACAGCCCAAACCAAAAGTCATGAATGTAGGAAATAAAAAGTTGAGATAAGAAGTAAAGGGTAAGAATCAGAGGAAGATAAGAGAAGGTGGGGTGAGAGTTGTCAGAATATACACATGTGAAATTGTTAAAGAACAAACAATATAAAAATGAAAAAAATAAATATAAATGTATTTACAAATATCAAAAGTGAGAGTTAGTAGAAAGGGGAATAGGTTGAATTGAGAAACTTGGAGTTCTCAATTGTTTATGTATTTGAAGATGGAAATCATCTAGATTTTCTAAAATCCATGTGCATGTATTCTGAAAATTGGGGGATGAAAAGGGATTCCATGGGAATCCCCAAACAACCCAGGGTGTTGTCAAGACTATAGATTGCTCTCCACCAACTGACAGCAGGACCTCATTGCCAAAGACAACACATATATAACACACTGGGCATGAAGAAGTCAAGCTGAGAATAAATTTAGATGACCGTTCAGCCCTAAATAAGACATTTCAACCATCCACTATAAAGATCATGGAAAAGAGATTATGTGTGCACCTGTGCTTACTTACCTGGCCAAGGTCACCTAATATTGCCAAGAGGAATGAATCAGGCCAGGTTGGAGGGCTCATAGCACAACTGAGACTGTGACAATTTTATTAAGAGCAATCAGACTTTTTATACCTTTATCAAAGACAGAATATCATGGCAATTGCCAGGATCAATTCAGTAGTAGTTACCCTTTACATAGTACATAAGATTATTATCTCAGACCAGTTGTTCTGTCAAGCTTCCATATTTCCTTGACTTCTGAGGGAATATACAGAGAAACAAAATGTGGCTTGACTATGTCACTGCCCAAATGAGTGCATTGGTCCCTCAGGAACTGGAAGACACATTGTGCCCCAGAAGCCATATACTCCAACTCCATGGTTCCCTGCAAGATTAGAAAATGTTCCACTTCTTCACTTCTACATTCCAGCTTTTTTGGTACAGGAAGGTACTCTTCATGCTACCAAAAGAGAAATGTAAACACCAAGTCAGCCACAAACCCTCTGACCTACAATGGTGTCCTGCCTGCAAGATTGACTAGAGCAATGGTAGCACAAAGCTTGTGGGATTATGATTAGATTATTAATAACAGATTATGATTAGACTTAAGGTTCACTCAGTGAAATATAATTTATACCTGACACTGCTTGGGTGACCAAGAAGCAGGAACTAGATAGCCTAAGGACCTAGGGTAAAACCCAAACACCAGTTAGGTGGGGAGGGGAATTACACTGTAGTGATAAAATGATTCCTGATGACATAGTGCTATCCTCATAGATCAGTGCCTTACTTAGCCACCATCATAAAAGCTTTCTCAAACAAATATGGAGACTCACAGCCATGAATTATGCAAAGTCAGAGACCAGGGAACAAGCAGTCCTAAATGAGATGTCTCCCTACATTCAGAACTTATGAACCCTGTGGAAAAGGAAGTGAAAAGACTGTAAAAGCTAGAGGGCCTGGAGAGCACCAAGAAAACAGGGTACTCTGAATTAATGTAAGTAAAGCTCGTATGAACTCACAGAGAGTAAAGCAGCATGCACGAGGCCTTCATGGGTCTGTGTCAAGGACCCTGCCTATATAACATGATTTCCATTTTTAGTATTTTATAGGAATCCTGGGTGTGTGAAGGAGTTAATCTCTCATTCTTGGGCCTTTGGTTAGGCTCTTGGGCAATTATGAATTTATTTTTTGTTTTATCTTATTATATTTTATTTTGTTATATTTTATTCCTTTGTTTTAGAGGCTTGTGCTTTTCAAATGGGACAGAAAAGTGGTGGACCTGGATGGGAGGGGAGGAAGGAAGAAAGTGAGAGGATCAGAGGGAGCAGAAACCATAATCAGGGTACATAATAGAAGGAAAAAATCTATTTTCAATAAAAGGAAAATGAAACAGTCTGTGATGGAAAAGGGAAATCTAAAACTTCACTTCTTGTAGCTGTGTATCAGAGGAGGTGGTTAGAAGCACCTAATGTGCTCTTTCAATTATGGCTGTCCTTTGAACTATACAGATATATTCACACATACTGAGTGAAAGAATGAATGTGTGCATGCGTGTGTGTGTGTGTGTGTGTGTGTGTGTGTGTGTGTGTGTGTGTGTGTATGCATGCTAATATATAAAATGTACACATTAAACACTCATATTCAGTGATTCCAATAATGATTTTCCATAAGTTTTGGTACATGGTATTTATGTCAGCACAAATATTTTTTTAGTCCCAGTTACTGGAATATATACCAAAAGAACCCAGTCATCTAGTATTTTTAAAGTAGTGATAATGAAAGGTCAGTAGGATTTCATTCAATATCATCTTTAAGCTTTTAAAATTCATGAGAACTGGGACAAGCTAAAATTCCTGTCATAGTCCTTAAAGAATTTGAGGAATTGTAAAATAGTTAGATCCCTTAATTTCTTATAATGATTCATTAAATTTTTAGTTGCTACTCCACTTGTCTCCTCATTTTCAACATAATTTTAAACTATGTGGGCTGGGGAGATGGTTCAATTGGGAATGTCCCTGATACATATGCATGAAGACCTGAGTTGGGATTCCTCCTATATACCTGGGCATAGCGGTATTTGCTTATATCCTCAGGACTGTTGAGATCCAGAGAACAGCAACAAATGGTTGATCCCTGAAGTTCATTTGCCAATCCGCTGACAAGAATCAATAAACTGTTAGGTTCACTTAAAGACCCTGTCTCAAAATGTAAGTATTTAAATGGTGGGAAAATATACACTGTTTACACAATCCACACTGTATTCAAAAGGCAAAAAAAGATAAAAAAACAAAAAGAATGAGACATTACAATATAGCTTATATTTCCAAAGGGTTTTTCATTATTTGAGTTGTTTCTCTTGCATAAGCAAGGTAAGTTTTGATCACTGGATTATATTCGCATACACTTTTTGACAACATACTTACTCTGTATAGCTTGACCATAAATTTAAAAGTCATGGGCTTTTTCATAGCCACATACAATTGAGGTAGAAAATCTTTTTATTGTCCCATTGCTCTTGTGTCTCCTATTTCAATTATTGATATTCTTCCCTCTTCAGTAGCTCTTAGGTTACTTCAAATGAGTTTGATCCACTGTCAAGGCTGACTGCAGGAAGTCTAAGTCACCACCCTGCTCTACATGTCTCTCATGAAATAGGGACATCCAGGCATAGAAATTATTGAGTGGCGAATCATCTCAATGCTTTTGCTGCCTGTGACAACTACAGCCATCACAGGGTGAGAAAATTGAAAACACTCATGAAACTCGACAAGGGATCCTCACATAAGGTGTTGATGGCAATGAAGAGTAAAATACAAGAGGATGAATAAAACACAGGCAAATGTGAAGATAATATAAGCCATCCATGGAGCTTCTTCCAATTTCACAGAAGCAACTTAATCTATGGATCATAAACCACCAAACTCCCAAGATAAATGAGGCAGAGCATGGTCTCAGGGCATCCAGATCACAAATGTACTTGGGGGATTTTAATACCTCATTTGTTAGATAGCCCAAACCAGCCTGAGGGATCCTATAAATCTTGCACAAGCCAGTAATCCATATATGTGCAATAAAGATGTCTAGCTGTTACAGGGTTAATAAGAAGATTATAAGTGCCTACATCTTGCATTTTATCTCTGTCATGTACTGGGTGTACCAAAATGGCTTTGGGTGTTTCTAGAGATAATCAGTGGACTACCATAAAATAGATGCAAGCTTTCTCCCCCCACCTGTCTGTCTCTCATCTTACAAACACATGATACTCTCCAAGTCTGGTAGTATACCAGAAGTCAAAACTGCAGTACTCCATGCCACTTCTGACATTCTCAAAGAGCACTGAATATGACATTGGCTGAAGAATTACATCAACTAAATTATAATTTATACCACATACTCAGGAGAAAGCATAGACTTCTGAAAGTATTTTAAGTGGTGTAGAAATTGCATAATGTAACTACTTTATCTCTTATAAGGAAAGCCATCACTCAGGTTAATGTGTTAATAGAGTGGACAATTTCATTGAACTGTGCTACTTTATGTGAAAAACTAATCCAGTTTTTTTAAAATTCCTATTATACTTTCAAAGAAATATTGTAATTGAATGTGAAAGCCGATGAATATAACATAATTGAGGTGATACAGCTCCGAAGTGTAGAGTCACTTAGCAATATTTCTGTGAGCAAATAATATTCTTTCTTCAAAAGTTGTAATAATGATAAAAATCAACTTTCATATTGTTCTCAAAATCTTATCTGTTAGTCCAGCAGTTTCAGAAAAAATGACCTATACTCATTGATCTCTGAAAACAAAAAGGAGCTTTGACACTTGAATTTTAGTAATATGCTTATTTAATGTGTCAACTATTGTGAAATAACAGATGCAGATAAGGACAAGAAAAAGATCCATATAATCCCAGGCTTGCTTCAGGACACAGCTTGCTCACCATTAAGTCTCAAAAATATAGTCGCCTTCACCAGACCTGTGTAAGGACAGCACCAGTTGACATGTTAACGTGAATGGGGTAAGTCTCCATTCCTTTTCTTCCACCCAACCTCTCCATATACTGATCCTGCTCTCTTTCAAATTTACATCTACTTTTTCTTTTTTCTCATTGTCAATACATACACATGTCTATACACATATATTATACATACTATATGTGTGTGAATATGAGTATATATTTCTGAATATAACCTCCTCAGTCTGTATAATGTTGCCCCTACTCTTGTCTTCAGTGCTGACTATTTGGTATTGGATAGCCAATTGATTGGTATGCTCTTCCCCATGGAAGACTGATCTTTCCACTCTCAGAATGTCTTAGTAGTCTATAGTTCTTTGTGTAGGGTTATGTAGGTCAGTGGGCTTTCTTCTGTCTGCTTTGGCATTCCTCTTGATGTCATCTTTGCTGTTCACCTCATGTTTAGGCAGTCATTTTGGTGAGACTTCACTAAACCATCCATAAACCCTAGGAACAAATTAAACTTGAACATGTGTCCTTATACACACAGAAGTGTAGTTCCTCTCATCCCAAAGGAAACTTTTCTTTGCAACAGAAGGTGATCACTACAGAAAACAACAACCAATCAAAATATAGAGCTGTGGATCCCAGTCATAATGGATACATCTATAAAACACTCCCATACCTAAGGCTCAGAGATGTTTGCAGAGGAGTTGGTAGAAAGATTACAAGATTTAAAAGGCCAGGGAGTTTGCTGTGAGATTATTTCTCTAGGAATGTCAGAAACTACAACCATAAAATCTCAGCCATAAATCTTTGCATTCACCACAGGTCATTGGAAAGGGAAACCACTCTGACTAAGAATATAGATTGTTTATGCTATAAAAGTAACATTTATTAAGCCATAGAGCACTACGTCAATTTCCCCAAATAACAGTATTTTGTTCTCCCCTAGCACCTATACTTCCCACCACATAGTTTTTTGACCAGGTTTATAGTGCAGCAGCCATCAAATTTAATAAGGAAAAGATTGGTAACTTCCATAACATTAATGTCATTATTTCACAAGTGGGCAGATCTCACCTAGGAGGATAATCTCATAGTCCTTAGGATTCACATCTGAGTAAGAACACAGACACCTTTTCTTTCTGCCCAGCTGCAAAGCAGTTTCTGGCACTAAGCAAGCTAGCCAGCAGAAAGGAAGCTTCCAGCTCAGTTCCAAGACTAGATGTCCTTCAAGTGATGGATAAATAATGAAACTGTGTTAAATATACATAAGGTAATTTTGGTCAAATAAAAAACTGAAATTGTGAAAGTTGTGGGCAAATGGACTAAACTAAAAAAATGTATTAAATGAGGTAACCAAGGAACAGAAAACAAATTTCACATATTCTCATTTGTATACTAGCTTCAGATCTCTTATTTCGTGTATTCAATTTACAGTAGTTGTACCAGTTTGCACTATCAGCAGTGAAGAAGATCTCCCCTTCCCCGATTCACTCCAGCATTTGTTATCACTTTGTCAGATGTTAGCAATTATTACTAAGGTAAGATGAAACCTAAAAGTGGTTTTAATTTGTATTCCCATGATGGCTACAGATATCTAAAAATATTTTTAAAAATATTTCTAATCCATCTGTATTTCAGATTTTGAGAACTCTCTGTGAAGTTCTTATCCTAATTTTTAAAATTGGATTATATGTTTTCTTGGTTTTGGGGTTTTTGAGATCTCTCTATATTCTAGCTAGTAATCATTGGTCAGATATGTAGTGGTAATTACTGTTTTTGCATTCTGTAGGATGTCTCTTCACTATAATGATGTCATCCTTTGCTTTACAAAAGCTCTGTAGTCCTGAAATCCCATTTATTCATTGTTAGTTGTAGTACCTGTGCTATCTGGGTCCTATTCTAAAAGTCTTTCCTGTGTCTGTGTCAATGAGTACATAAGTATACCTTACTTTCTCTTGTGCAAAATTCAAGGTAGTTCGTTTTATTTTGAGGCCCATGGTCAATTTGGAGTCGAGTTTTGTGCCGAGTGAAAGAATATGCTCTAGCTAACCAGAACCAATTGATGAAGATGCTGTCTTTTATCCAATTGGTGTTGTTGGGCTATTTTTCAAAAATCAAGTAGTCACAGATGTGGACTGATTTGTGGGTACTCAATTCTATTCCATCTATTAATGTGTCTGCTTTTATACTGGCTCCATACTGTTGTTTTATCACAATAGCTCTGTAGTCTAACTTCAATTCTGGGATGGTGATATTTAAAGCAATTCATTTATCTTTCAGGATTGTTTATGCTATCCTGGCTGTTATTATTTACACATAAAATTTTAAATTATGTCCAAATTTCTGTAAAGAATAGCACTGGAATTTTGAGGGGATTCTTTTTTATGTGATGGTCATTTTCACAATATTAATCCTACCTTGGTCACCTTTCTACCTTCTGGTGTCTTCTTCAATTTCTTTGATGTCTTAACCATACAAACTTTCACTTGTTTTTGTTACTATAAATATTACAAGATATTGTTGAGGCCCATTTCACTGGGATTATTTACCTGATTGCTTTGTCAGTAGGCTTGCCAACTGTACATTGCCAGGCTACTAATTTTTCTGTGTTGATATTAAAAATTGTGTTTGTATATTTCTCATGTGATGCAATAATGTGAATCTCAGATTCACAAAAACCACAAATGAAGATGCTGTTATGTCCTCCTGTGAATTATAGTTTGTTTTGACTATTTGCTCGCCCAGATCTCCCACTTTTGCAAAAACCCTTGTGTAAAAGGTTCAAGTATTTCATTACTTCCATAAAATTTGTTTCTTCTTTAAATGTAACAAATTTCAAAATCCTATTTAAAAATTCAGAAAGGTTTATTGTACTTTTTCCAATATCAACTCTGTTTTGAGAGCACTTTTGACTTCAACTTAAACTCTTGAGTCCAAATCAAAGAAACTTTTTACTAGGTCCAACCAATTGGATTACTACTATTACTGGTGCTCAAGTTGCTAGGGTGGAAAGAATTAAAAGCTATGAGAAGTCATATGGTATAGTTAAATTTCTGCTTGTATCTATGTTCTTCATTGTAACTTTTTTTACTATATTGATTCATGTTATGAATAGATGAAAACGTGGACAGATTCTTTTTATGCAAATATTATAAGAAACAGTCAATCTTCAGTGACACCAAGAAAATGTTTTAAAACTTAAGAATCCATATTTTTCAATTAAATGATTCATTAAGGTTTCCCATAGTATAGATAGTTGGGATATACAATGTTCATATTTTTTCCAATAAGAATTGAATAGGAAACATTATAAACTGATTCCAATTGGAATCTTAATTCCCTTTTTCAATATAAAACAAGGAATGAGATTTGGCCATTTCCATAAAATCTATAGAACCTGATTTCCCACAAGTTTTATATCTTATTACTATATCTAAGCTTAATAATACTGTATATCTTGGAAAAGATATTTCTTTTTCATTTTCTAAAGTTGTATTTATTTGTATGTATGCGCACATGAATGCATGAGCCCTCAGAGGCCAAGTCACAGAGGTCAAGGAGTTCAAATACTTAAGGATCTGAAGTTAAATAAGGTTCTGAGCTGCCCAAAATAGATGGAAGGCATTAAATTTAGGCACTGTAGAAAAGCAGCTACTATTCTTATCTGCTGAATCAGCCACATCACATTCTCTTCAAACAAAACAAAACAAAACATTAAAGTGGCAGCATCATCTAAATTCTTCTGTAGTCCAAGTACTGCTCCTAACTGAAATCCGATGATAACAAAATAAATTGACAAATGAAATTATTACAAATAAGACTTACAATAAATTACATTTTAAGGCCACCCTTTCCTAACATTAGAACTTGCCATTCCACATGAGCTTTGGAATGTAACTGGTAGGGAAAAATCAGAATTAAAAGACAATAACCAATTTCAAATATGTCAAACACCAAATAAAATATTCTACAGAGTTCAAATGTCTGTAGTCAGGGGGAACATGTAGTCAATCTAGCTAATACTGCATTGTTTCATTATTTAAAATGCCTTTGTATCTTCAGGCCCTATTGTGACCTTGATTGTAATATCTTTAGGTGTTAAACTCCTATTATATCACATATAAACATACACAATGCAGAGAAAAGAAAAATCAGATCTGGATTGCAATGGTTTGTAAATTTGATAATATCCAGGTATTCTGTAATAGCTTTCCACACTATTTCTCTGTCCTAGAGACTATTGTTTTTACCTCCGTATTTATGAGGCCTGGAATGGAACATAAATAAAATGTGATGCTTAGCCAACAGGATAAACCATAAACTAAAGTTCCAGAAAAAAAAGTCATACTTCTTTGGAAGATTCTGAAAGAACATTTGACTGAACTCTGTAGCTGTGGAGAACAGACCACAGTTAAATTACCTTGAGCTATCTTTAGTTTCTTTTAAAGTTGTTCATTGCCCAACAGTGTCTGACCCAAGATTGTAGGACTATCAAAATCTTTAAATTGTGTTTTTAGTAGACTTATAGCTTCTATCAATCTCAAATCCAAGAAATAGTCAGATAGTATCTGAAATTAGATAAGAGTTTTACTCATTTTGCTGTAAGCTGCCTGTCTGTATCCCCACTGAATACTTGGTAAATGCCTTGTTTTAGTTTGTTCTGCAGCTAATGAAATCATGCACAATCAGGTGTACAGCGGAGCACTTCTCTAGGAACAACCCAAATCTTTCTTCTGAGCCATGGTTACTCATATTTTGTTCAAGAATAAAGTATCTGTTATTCAATGAAGTTAAAAATTGTATGTAAGGTTGAAGAAATACATATTGAAAAACTGTCACTGCAGAAGGTTTTAGATATATATAAATAGTTTGATTTCCATGTAGGTGTATATAATTAGAATATCATACCCCTAAAGCATGACACAATATATTTAATCTGGAATGAATGTCATGACTTTGACAAAACCTGAAATATTAAAAGGAAAAATTGATGTGTATGAACACAAATATGGTGTTCTTACAGAGATGCTAGATTTGTTCAGTCCAATGGAATTATAATTCATCCAGAAAAGCTGTACAGATACTTCAGTTGCAAAAGAACAAGTTATAAAGTATTGTTTAAAAGTGTGGTTCCCTTAAGCTTTAGTAGACTAAAAATGAAAACTGTAATTTACATAGCTAAGAAAATCTGCCGTTTAAATAAAACTAGGACATTTCCAAGTGCATAGTTGGTTAGAATGAGAAACTCATTACATTTAACTACATTATTTCCCATTGGAGAAAATGAGATACTCAGAGTAAACTAATTGCTTGGATGCATACTAGTCAATAATTTATATGCCAAGGATATTCTGAAAAAAGTTCTCAAAAGTATTCTACTGAGTCTTTATTGAAACTTAGTTTTCTGTATGTACTCTTCATTAATAATTCAAATAATAGTGAAGACAAATTTCCTGGGAAGAAATATATCCTTACTATAAGTTAATTGATTTTTTTTGGAATAAAATTGATGCAATCTATAGAATAATTATATTTTCAATAATATGTTCAATATATTTGATCTAACTCTTATAGAGACACCAAACAACATGCTGCTAATAATGATGGAAAACAATTAATATCCACATGGCACAGCACTAAAAGCACCACTAATATCTATATTTATATGAGTGATCAAAGGAGATAAATGACTATTAGGGACTAGAAATTACTCAAAGGATAAAAGGGCTCCAGGGTAAGTCTAGTGATCTGAATTACATCTTTTGAATGAACAATGAAAGGTAGTAACTGACTTCTGAAATTTGTCCTCTTAACTCCAAAACTGTACTATGGCATATGTGCCCACACTAACATATACATTACACTCAATAATAATAAGTAAATGTAATAGAATAAAATATATGCATAAGAGCTAAAAGGAGAAACAGTCCCAATGGCCATCATCTCACCAAATATCTTATGGACAAATAATGGTGGTATGTCCACTGTCCATAAAATGGTATATTACTTATTACTGACAAAAACGCTTCATAATCTTTACCACATGTGTGAACCTTGAAAACGTAATAAGTAAATAAAACCATTTATATGGCTGAAGAAATGATTCAGAAATTAGGAACATTTGCTGTTATGTAGAGAACCCAAGTTCAGCTACAAGTATGTGTGTCAGGTAGCTCACAAATGGCTGCAGCTCCAGCTCCAGGGGATATGAAGTCCTCTTCTGACCTCTTTAAGGTAACTAAACATTAGTGGCATACACAGATCACAAATATACATACCTACAGACTCTCATGCACATGGAATGGGGGAGATTTTTCAATGAAGTCAGCTCTCACATGACACCTATTTTGTATTTTCACTTATAAGAAATTTCCTGTATAAGAAAAATCTAGAAACACAGAAAGTATGTAAGTGGTTTCTAAAAATCTGACATATTAATTGAAATTGCCTGCCAATCAGTGTTAAATTTCCTTTACTGAGTGATGAAAATACTCTAAAATTATATATTGATTGTGGTTACACAGAATTATGTATGAAAACTAAATTGTATATATTGAAATGGTTTTCATAACATGACTAAAACTATTGTAAAATGCAATGCTTTATAGCTAACAGAATGCCTCTTTATCCATCTTTTATTATGTAAATCATTTGCTTTTCATAAAATTTTTCTTTTAAATATAACAATGATTGTATTTTATTTATAAAATAATTCATCAAGGTTTTATGCTCTAGCTCTGAGGATAGTAAGTAGTGCAATACACATACTCACTAGCCATTTTATTAATAGTGTAAAGGTTTCTTCTCTTGTTTTATTTATTTATGGTGCTTACGTTTGATTGTAACTCTATTGAAGTAAGGGATACTCAGATCACCAGAAAAACATTGCTTGGGAGCATACCAGAAGGGTGTTTCTGAAATACATGGACATTGGCATCAATGACTGAGTGAGCAGAAGCCTCAAGCACCCAGTATATATTCTGATTCAAACTGCTGAGAGCACAGATACAACACAAATTGTAATGAAGGCAATCTCTGTCCTTCATTTTCTCTAACTCTCTCTCTCTCTCTCTCTCTCTCTCTCTCTCTCTCTCTCTCTCTCTCTCTCTCTAACTCTCTCTCTCTCTCTCTCTCTCTCTCTCTCTCTCTCTCTCTCTCTCTCTCTCTCTCTCTCCCTGCTGACATACTTACTTATCTATATCTCTTGGAAATCTGAACTCCAGGTTTTTGGACCCTTCTGTCTCCAACTGACTTGTGATTCTGTCCTCCCCTGGTCTCCATTTGCAAATAATATAATAAGAGATTTTCAGGCTCCATAATAACATAATCCAATTCCTTAAAAGACTGCCTTACCTTATTTACCATCTATCTATCTATCTATCTATCTATCTATCTATCTATCTATCTATCAATCATCTATCTATCCTTCATCCATTTTTTCATTTTTATTTCTCTGGAGTACCTTAATAAAAATTTTCTTTTTCTATGTTCTTTCAAAGGTTTACTGAGAAATATTTTAAACACCGAAGTCACATTTATGGAAGGAATATTTCGATGAGTTTTTAATACATATATTTATACTGTCTGTGTGTGTGTTTGTGCATGCATGTGTGTGTGGGGGGGTGTGGGGGTGTGTGTGTGTGTATCATGAGCCATGGCACATAGGTGAAGATCAGAAGACACCATGCAGGAATCTATTTTCTCTTTCTGCAATGTGGAGCCCAGTGATCAATGTCACATTTGACAACAGGAAAGTGTCCTTAACCTCAGCCATGTTGCCTTCTCTTTTATGTATTTGGAATGTAAATATATGAGCCCAGGGAGTTATGAATAACATATACATTTCATAAAATTTTATCTTACTTATTTTATTAAGCTGGGGATTGAACTTTAGACCATAGAAATGCTAGGCAAGCATTCTACTACTTAGAATTTCTAGGCAGAAAATGTATCCTAATTTGACATGTTTATTGAATTTGTCCTTTGAGTGGAGTGTTTCAAAATAATTTAAAATGGTATTGTATTAGTTGTTTGTTCTGTTATCATGATAAACATACTAACCAAAGTAACGTAGAGGAAGAAAGAGTAAATTGGGCTCACCGTTCCACAGAGATAAGAACACTGCTTCATGATAAAAAGTCCTGGAGAGATTAGTGATAATAGGAACATACCTAAACATAATAAAAGCAATTTATAGTAAGCCTATAGTCAATATCAAATTAAATGGAGAGAAACTCAAATAATTCCACTAAAACCAAGAACAAGGTAAGGCTCTCCACTCTCTCTATATCTGAAGGAGATCAAGGAGATACAAATTGGAAAGGAAGAAATCAAATTTGCAGATGATATGATAGTATACATAAGTGATCCCCAAATTTCTACCAGAGAAACCCTACATTTGATAAACACATTCAGTGAAGTGGTTGGATACAACACTAACTCAAAAAAAATCAGTAGCACACCTATACACAAATAACAAATGGACTAAGAAAGAAATCAGAGAAGGAATACTTTTCATAATAGCCTCAAGTAATATAAAATACCTTGGGGTAACTCTAACTAAGCAAGTGAAAGTCTTGTTTTGTTGTTGTTGTTGTTGTTGTTGTTGTTTTTCCGGAGCTGAGGACCGAACCCAGGGCCTTGCGCTTGCTAGGCAAGCACTGTACCACTGAGCTAAATCCCCAACCCCAAGAAATAATGTGGTTTAGACATTGAAAGACTTGTGTGATAAAAAGTTTTTGAAGAAATAAACTGAAGAAAATATCCCGAAGATGGAAAGATCTCCCATGCTCATGAATCAGGAGGGTTAACGTTGTAAAAATGGCCATCCTACCAAAAGCAGTCAGCAGATTCAATGCAATCCCCATCCAAATTCTTAACTTCATATGTAAAAGCAAAGAAAAAAAACAGGATAGCTAAAACAATCCTGAAAAACAAAAGAACTGCTGTAGGTTCACCATTTCCAATTTCAAGCTGTACTACAGACCTATAGAGAAAAAAAAAAAAAAAAGTCACATGGTACTGGCATGAAAACAGGCATATAGATTAGTGGAATTGAATTGACAACCCAGGCATAAGAAGACACACCTATGGAAATCTGATTTTTTATAAAGAAGCTAGAAATACACATTGGAAAAAAGAAAGCATCCTCAACAAATGGTGCTGATCAAGCTGAATGTCTGCATGTAGAAGAATGCAAATAGATCCATATTTATTACCCTGTACAAAACTCAAGTCCAAATGGATGAAAAAACTCAACATAAAACCAGGTACACTGAACTTGATAGAATAGAAAGTAGGTAATAGCCTCCAATGCATTGGCATAGGAGACAGTCTTCTGAACAGAACACCAATAATGCAGGCACTAAGATCAGCAATTAATAAGTGGGATCTCATAAATCTAAAAACTTCTGTAGGCAAAGGACAGCACTGAACAGCCTATAGAATGGGAAATGATTTTTACTAGTTCCACATCTGATAGATGACTAATATCCAAAATATTTAAACTCAAGAAAGAATACAAATATAGATATTTATTTACATATAAATGTATATATATATTGTGTGTATATGTATATAAAAAAACTAATAATCCAACTAAAAATGGATTATAGACCTAAACAGAGAATTCTTAATAGTAGAAATTCAAATAGCTGAGAAACACTTAAAGAAATCTCGAGCATCCTTAGCCATCAAAGAAATCCAAATCAAAATGACTGAGATTCCATTTTACACCTATCAGAATGGCTAAGCTCAAAAACACAAGTGACAACTTATGCTGAGAAGGATGTAGAGGAAGATGAACACTCCTCCATTGCAGGTGGGAGTGTAAACTTGTGCAGTTACTTTGGAAATCAACATGGTGGTTCCTCAAAAAATTGAAAAGTGATCTACCTCAAGATTCAGCTGTACCACTCTTGGGCATATGCCTAAAGGACACTCCATCCTATGACAAGGACACTTATTCAACCATGTTCATTTCAGCTTGATTCATAACACACAGAAACATAACACCTATGTCCCTCAAAAGAAAAATGTATAAAAAAATGTGGTATATTGACACTATGGAGTATTACTCAGCTGTTAAAAAATGATATCATGAAAAGTACAGGCAAATGAATTGAACTAGAAAAAATTCATCCTGAATTAAGACACCCAGAACCAGAAAGAAAAACATGGTATATACTCACTAGCAAGGGAATATTAATCATCAAGTAAATTTTAACCTTCAATCTGCTGACCCAGAGAGGTCAGGAAGGTAAACAGTAGGTATCTAGGGGTAAGCAAGAATTTTCATGGGAGGAGGAAATAGAACAGATATTACGGGTGAACTGGGCAGGTGTAGGGATGGCAGCAGGAGTACTAGGATGGGGTAGAGGTAGGGGGAGGGAGAGAATGTGGAAAGAGACAGCTGAAATTGGGGGGAGGGCATTTAGGGGGCTGTTACTGAAATCTAGTGCAATGGAAACTTCCATGAATGTGTGAAGGGGATCCTAATGAGGATTCCTGGTAAACAGGGATATGGGAGTCTCAACTACAGTCTTTTGTATCCAGGTGAGGTTTCCAGTGATGGGACAATATTACTTTCAATTGAGTTGTTGGCCAAGAGGGTCACACAGAAATTCCCAAACAACCTATGCTGTTACTAAGACAAAAGGTTACCCCTGCTCCCATTCCCACCCAATCTCAGTTCACCCATGAAATGTATTTTACTTCTTAATCCCGACAACATGACTCCATTGTTGAGGACAACTTCCACACAACTCAGCAAACATGGAGAAGTCCAGCTGATCCTACATGGAGTCTTCACCCCTATGTTCTAGTCTCTTTGGTGAAAGAAGGTACTCTGCAGGCTACTGAAAGAGAAAAGTGGATACCAACCCAGCCATAAAACCTTTGACCTATAGTCTATCCTGCCTACAAAATATGCAAAAACAGTAGTGGCATAGAATATGTGGGAATAGCCAACCAATGTCTAATTTGACCTAAGGCCTACTCACAGGAATGAACCTACACCAGATACTGCTGGCTTAACTAAGAACCCTCTAGAGACTAGACAACCTATAGATATCAGGTAAAACCAAACAGTCCTAGTCTAAAAAAATTAATAAAATAATTCTTAATTATGTTCTGCTGTACTCATACATGAGTGTCTTACCTAGTAATCATCCAGAAGCAGGTGAGAACAAATGCAAAGACCCAGAGTCAAACATTATGTGGAGAGAGTCTAAATTGGAGTTCTCCATCAATTCCCTCCCCACAGAGTTCAGGGATCCCAAGGAAGATGAGGCAGAAAGATTTTAAACACCAGAGGGGACAGAAGATACCAGGAAAACAAGGCCTTCTAAATCAATAAAGCATGGTACTTATGAGCTCACAGAGATTGAAGCAGCAAGCACAGGGCCTGCATGGGTCTGCACCAGTTCCTCTGTGTTATCTATCATAGCTATTAGCTTAGTGTTTTTATGGGACTACAGACTATGAGAACTCTTGGGACTCTTCCGCCTCTTGGGTTGCCTTGTCCAACTTCAATAGGATACTTTTTGCTTCATCTTATATTTTATTTTGTCATGTTTGGTTGTTATCTCTTGAAAGCCTGTTCTTTTCTAATGAGAGACAGAAAGGGATTGGATCAGGAGGGAAGAGGAGATGGAGAGGGAAAAGTAGAGGAAGGAGAAATAATAATCATGATACATTATATGCGAAAATAATCTAATTTCCGTAAAAGGAAAAATATAAATAAATAAATAAAACCTATACTTGTTATCCTTTCCATATTTGATTCTCTAACATAGAGATAGTCTTGTTGAAATAATGCTACAACATATAGTTTTCTTATATCCAAAGCAAACAGTGGTTTCTAGTATTTTGTATTTTTGAAATAGGACTGTTCAGGTCCCAGTGATGCAGTATACTCATTATGCCATATATAGAAGCCATGATAAGTGATGTTTTCCGATGAAGCATTGTGTACCTTACTATGTGTGTTACTTTTTTTTTAAAAAAAAAAAGGTGGTGGTGGGGGACTGGGAAAAGGAAGTCAATAGAATGTTCTGAAAACATTTTATCTTGATTTTCAAATAAGAAAAAAAAAAACCTGATCAGCACAATGATCACTTCTCCAATTTTATGAAGATAGGCATTGTGTTTTGTGTTGACAAAACTAGTTTCTCTCTAATAGAACCTATAGTATTTTCAAAATGATTGTTACTGTTAAAGCCTACTACTATAAAAACCACCAATAAAGTATTGTGCAAATATTCTTGAAAATAAAGAGTACATGATGATCAAGCAGAGACAAGGCAGTAATCCGCAGCCATCAAGGCAGGAATGAAGTTGTGGAAAAGCACTTCTTTTACAAAAGCACAGGGCAGAGAGGACAAAATGGAAAAGGATCAAAATCTTTGCAAGTTAAAAGCAGTTTGAAGGGCCAGTCTTCCTCTAACAAAGCCTTATCTCCTAAATCTTCTAAAAAGCACCAAAAACTGGAGAAGTATTCAGACATCTGATCATATGGGGGACTTTCTCATACAAATCACTATTGGTTTGCATTGGAGAAAAAGGCCAATGGAAAATAAACAATATTTGTTTCTAAATTTGAAATGAAAAAATAGCTTTTATGAAAATTCAATCAGAATGCTATGTTTATTAGAATTCAATTCTTAACATACTGTCCAGATGAAGAGCTAACAAAATTACAACACATATTTTTTTTCTTTTTCAGATTATGATTATCATTTCTCCTTCCCATTTCCTCCCTTCAAGTCTTCCCACATATCCCATTTTGCTCTTTTTTTCAAATTCATGGCATCTTTTTTTTCATTAAATTATCATTGCATGCATATAAGTATATATATATATATATATATATATATATATATATAATACCTAATATATATTGTTATATATTGATTCATATTTATATTTTAGAGATGACCATTTGTTATCGGATAACCTATTAATGTGCTTTTTCCTGGAGAATATGACTAACACTCTCAACATTCATAAGTCGCTTGTCATTCTTTGCATGTAGTTGAGGTCTCCTGGTTTTTCTCCCATCCACCTAGGCATATCTTTTGATTCCTTCCTTGTTCAACTCATCTTTAGGCAATCATGTTAGTGAAACTTTATGGGTGATACAATGTCAAAGCAAACTCCCTTGTCATTAAGCTCTTATGATCTATTTTCCCCCTCTTCCTCGGTGCTCCTTGAACCTTAGTTGTGGAATATTTGATAGATGTATCCACTGGGACTGGAGTCCACAATTCTATATTTTGATTGATTGTGGTTTTCTCTAATAGTCTCCATGTGTTGCAAAAAGGAGTTTCCTTGATGAGGAGTGAGGACTACACTTATCTGTGGATATACAAACCGTTTAGATTGTTGGTAGGAGTTATGCCAGTTTAGTGAAGTGGTGGTAGGCTCCCCTCTAAGATCCATCACTATACCAGCCCGTAAGTAGGTAGGTTTCCAGTACTAGGCATTGCTTCCTTCTTGTTGAGCAGGTCTTATTCCAACTAGAGAGCTGTTGGCTACAGCCAATGCGTGCTGCCACTACTTTACCATTAGTGTTTTCATGTCATACTTGTTTTCATTTTTCATAGATGTTATTTCTGGGTAAGACTGGTGGTTGTTTTCTTCCTTTGAAAGCTTGTATGGAGCCCTCAGGTATGATGAAAGCTAGTCCTCAGGGAGGAGGCATTCCAGTTAGCTCCAGCTCAGGAGCCTCTGGGCCCAATTTCTGAAGTATTTGGTATCTTCAGCAATAGGGTCTTACCTACTACCTCTTGGGAAAAGCAAAAGCAATAGTAATAGCCTGTGTGTTTGGGGAGTCTCTTGAGAACTCCAGACCAAAAATTCAAAAACTCAATTCACATATTTGATATTGAGATTTTATTTAGGTGGTCTCTGGCTATTGGAAGGGTCATTGTTAGGCCAGATGAGAACAGTTCATTTATATATATATATTTGAATTACAAATACAATAGATTCCTTAGGAGTTTTTGAAACAGTCGTATTGTTATTTTACCATTATTCCTTTCTTCTCCATTTACATCCCTCTTGTCTTCCTAAACAACCCCTTTCTGTTTTTAACTCTGATCAGATCACATTGACAAGGTTCCTTTTCACTTTCTTATTTCTTCAGTTACTTCCGTATATGTAATCATATCTGAAGATTTATAGCTGGGAGCCTCCCATGATAGAGAGGATGTGACGTTTATCATTCTGAGTCTGGGTTACCTCACTCAATTTTTCAGTTTCTACCCTGAAAAAAAATCATGATTTCATTTTTCTTTATACCTGAATAGTATTCCATAGTGTATATGTACCACTTTTTCATTATCCACACATTGGTCAAAGGCCTTTTAGGTTGTTTCTATTTCCCAATTATTGTGACTAGAACAGAAATAAACATGGCTGAGAAAGTGTCTGAGAAGTAGGATATGGAGTCTTTTGGGTCTATGAAAAAGAATGAAAAACCATTGACTTATGAAACTTGATTCTGTATACTGCCATGTTGCTGAGTTTGTGTATAACATCTAGCAGTCTTCTGGTAGAATTTATCTCTAATTAAAATCTCTAATTTATGAATGACAGATAATTTACAAATGTGCATTGCTGTGGGATGTTCTATATGGCAAATGTGTTGCTAATTAGTCAATAAATAAAACACTGATTGGCCATTGGCTAGGCAGGAAGTGTAGGCGGGACAAGGAGGAGAATAAAGGTGGGAAGTGGAAGGCTGAGTCAGAGAGACACTGCCAGCCGCCATAATGACAAACAGCATGTGAAGATGCCGGTAAGGCACGAAACACGTGGCAAGGTATAGATTAATGGAAATGGATTAATTTAAGCTGTAAGAACAGTTAGTAAGAAGCCTGCCACAGCCATACAGTTTGCAACCAATATAAGTCTCTGTGTTTACTTGGTTGGGTCTGAGGGGCTGTGGGACTGGCAGGTGAGAGAGATTTGTCCTGACTGTGAGCCAGGCAGGAAAACTTAAGCTACAAATGGCGCCCAACGTGGTGGTAAGAGTTTCCACCTAAAAACTGAGAAAAAAGATTCTAAAATGGAGCTAAAAACAGCTTCCTAATTGTCTCTCTCAAATGAGCAGCAGCTGCCGGTTTGAGCTACATGTGGGTTTCTGGTGTGCGTGCTCAACCTGCAGTATGGCGCGAATTAGGCCTCTGCAAGTGGCACATTAAGCTGCGTGGTGAATTTAGCCTTTGCTAGTACAAAACAAAAAAAGAGGTTTCTGGGCTACAGGCTGCTTGGATAAAAGCATAGACCCACAATAGCTCCCAGAGCTGGTGGTAAACGTAGCCATGTTGGGAAGCTGAGGTGGGCGGAGCCAGCAGCCACAGCTGCTGCAGTTTAAAGCAATAGATTCACAATAAAACAGATTCAGATGCAATAGTTTACAGTGTGTGTAAAATACACGTAGGCTTGAAAGAGACAAAAAAAGGTGATATATACAGTTATAGAAACAAATACATAGTTTTGAAAAATAAAGTCTTTAAAGAGACAGTGAAATTAATATAGAAAATAAGCCACGTGAAGATGAATATTACACAGAGAATCTGGATTGTGTTGTCTTTGGGATTCTTAACTGCAGAGAGATATTTGATTGTAAAGGAAACTGAGTTAAACCAATATGCATATTTTAAAGATATCTTGACTTCAAAATTTGGATGTGGGATATGTTGCTTTGGAAAGGAGACTCTGCTTTTGTTCCCACAGAAAGCCAGAGGCTATGGATTTGTTCCAGATTAAGATACATCAGGTTTGACCAGCCAAGACCCCCTGAAAGGTCTCCAATGATATCATGGCCCAGATGATTCAACATCCAGAATGGTTTCAAGGCAACTGGCTCAGACGATACAGCCTCACGGACTACTCCATGATCCTAAAATTTTCTTTGTGTCCCCATAAGATACAGCACCCCCTCCAGCAGGAAGTAGTAAGAGAAGCTACGCCCAAATTCCCAAATTATATGTAATTTTACTTTGTTAAGGTTAAAACCTTCCTTTTTGAAAAAAAAAAGGGGGGGAAGTGCTGTGGGATGTTCTGTATGGCAAATGTGTTGCTAATTAGTCAATAAATAAAACACTGATTGGTCATTGGCTAGGCAGGAAGTGTAGGCGGGACAAGGAGGAGAATAAAGCTGGGAAGTGGAAGGCTAAGTCAGAGAGACACTGCCAGCCGCCATAATGACAAACAGCATGTGAAGATGCCGGTAAGCCACGAGCCACGTGGCAAGGTATAGATTAATGGAAATGGATTAATTTAAACTGTAAGAACAGTTAGCAAGAAGCCTGCCACGGCCATACAGTTTGCAACCAATATAAGTCTCTGTGTTTACTTGGTTGGGTCTGAGGGGCTGTGGGACTGGCAGGTGAGAGAGATTTGTCCTGACTGTGGGTCAGGCAGGAAAACTCAAGCAACAGTGGATAGTTTGGCTTCTTTCTGGATCTGTATCTCTTTAATTTCTTTCTCTTGCCTTATTGCACCAGCTAACACTTGAGTACAATATTGTAAAGGAGTGGGGACAGTAGATATTCTTGTCTAGCTCCTGATTTCAGTGATGTTACTTCAAGATTTTCTCCATACAGGTTGACAGTGGTTTTTGATTTCTCATATAGAGTTTTTATTATATTCAGGTATGTTCCCTATATTCTCTGGTTCTTTTACCATGTAGGCATGTTGATTTTTTCAAAGTAATTTATTGCATCTGTTGAGATTATTTGTTATTTTTGTCTATAAGCCCATCTATGTGATTTGTTACATTTAGTGACATGAATAATCCTTGTATTTCACTAGGAAAGCCAACTTGGTAATGGTGGTAGTCATCAACACAGCTACAACACACGTGATCTACAAAAGTGACCTGTCTTGAGACATACTGGTGTAATAGAGGTACAAACGTTATGGTAGTAACCAACCACTTTCTGATTGGATTTAAGGTCCACCTAGGAAATGAAACCCATACCTCATATGACTATTTTGACTAAGACCCTGAGACAACAGAGATCCTGGACCTAGGGCAAAACCAAATACTATTATTCTGCTTAAAAACCATAACAAAATATAACTCATATTGACATTCTGCTATACTCATAGATGAATGCCTGACTCAGCATCAGAGAAACTTCTTGTAGTAGATGAGATCTGACATAGAGATCCACAATTAGGCAGTGTGCAGAGAGTGAGAGATCTTGGAACAGTCAGTCTTAAATGGAATTTCTTCATCCAATTTCTCCCTTCAAAGCTCAGGTATCTATGTTCAAGAAGAGTTGGAAAGGTTATTAGCACCAGAAGTGATTGATGACTCCAAGGAAACAATGTCTTCCAAACCCAAGGCTAATGCACATATGAACTCAGCAATACTGTGGCAGCCTGCATTAAGACTTGCACTTCAATAAAGACACTGTCCCAGCACTGAGAGGGGGTAGTTGCATAGCCTCCCTCTCACAACCAAGAAGTTGTCCGTCATTGATTGCTACTGGCAATGAAAAATTAATTTTCTCAAATGGAATCTCACTAGGTAAATTAACCACATTTCAGTTTGTTCTATACCCAGGAGTAGTTGGTTAACACAAAATGAACTCAATGATGTTATTGCAGATTTTTGGTCACATTTTGTTTAGTTTGAGCATATTTTTATTGTCTTATTGGATTTTTGCTTGTATATTGTTTACCTTGCTTGTGTTTTTATGGGCCCTGTTTTGTATGTGTTTCTTGGTTTTGTTTATTTGTATTTTTTTTTTTTTTTTGGTTTTTCGAGACAGGGTTTCTCTGTGTAGCTTTGCGCCTTTCCTGGAACTCACTTGGTAGTCCAGGCTGGCCTCGAACTCACAGAGATCCGCCTGGCTCTGCCTCCCGAGTGCTGGGATTAAAGGTGTATTTGTATTTTTTTAAGAAAGAGAAATAAAGAATAAAGTTGGACTGATAGGTAGATTGGGAGATCTTGGAGGAACTGGGTAAGAAGAAAATATTGATAAAATATATTGTGTTATTTCTTTAATTTATAAAATTGATATTTCAATATTTATAAGAAATTTGAAAATTTACTTAGAAGTATATTATTTTTCTACTATTAGTTTTAAATAATTTGGCTATTTATCAATATTAAACAATAATTTGAGTACATTGTTTTATTAATCTTAGCTATATAGTTACAAAGTAAATAATAAAAGATAAAATAAGTTCTGAATGCACTGTTTTCAACCAAATATTTGAAAAAATTACAGTTATACTTTTGAATATATACACACGTCTTTACTTGCATTATGATTAAATCTTATAAAATTAAACTCATTATGCAGACATGGATCCATCTTAATTTTGCCTTCAATTCTAATTAACACCCTTTAAAAGTCTATCAAATATGTTCTCATTCAGGTCATTAATCTAAAACTGTGGGATAGGTTAAGGCAGAGAAGAAACCCTTTCAAATAATTAATGCTCTTCTTAGACACTGGAAGTCAGTCCTTAATTAACTTCTTCTAGTGCAAGTCATTGAATAGGTTATGAATTTACCTAATTGAATTGGCATCAAATTCATGTCTCTTCAACGTAGCAGTAAATTATGACAAGAGACATTATGTTTTACAGGATACTATCACAAATCTACTTTTGAGATCTTTAAATTTTAACTCTAAATAATATGGAAACAACAGGAAACAAGAGAGTTGCAACTTGCAAATGACATAAAATTTGTGTACTTTTCAGATTTTTATTGATTTGTTCTTCTTTTTTAAAAGTTATATTTCTTTCTAGTTTATAAGCATAAGTGATTTACCTGCAAATATGTAACTGCATTGGTGCATATCCGGTGCTAGCAGAGGCCTGAAAAAGGGTAACAGTCCCCTGGAACTTGAGTTATGGATGGTTGTAGCCTGCCATGTGGATATTGAAAACTGAACCAGGTTCTTCTGCAAGAGCAATAAATGCCCTTAACTTCTGAGTCTTCTCTCCAGCTCTAATTTATGCTTCTTCTTATCTACATGATAATTTATTTTATTCTTGTCATGACTGAACTTTAGTTTATATCTAATCCTCATATGCCCACAAATAACATTTCAGAATATAAATTATATTTTCTTCCTTTAAGGTACATGATAATAATATTTGATGAAACCTTTCATCAAAGAGTATACATTCATATTCAAAATAGGAAAATAATAGACAGGTTATAACTTGTGAGTATATTGGAAGATTAGATTCATAATTTTTCCTACTGAGTTATATGTATTTTTATGAATAAAGATATTTCATTTTATAAATTTGTCTTTGAGAATTTATAACCAACTTAACAGAGTGCTATTCCAGGGTACTTCATGTTTTTAAAATGTTATTTAAATAATTAACATTTGGAAAATTCGAATTTTGTTGGATTAACACAAAGTATTAAGTAGCTACTCTTAAACATCTTTCTAAAATCATGTATCACTATGCTGTCTAAACTGCCACTGTAGTCTGGAGTTCAACTTACTTTCTAACTTCAGCTTAACAGTAAGTCATATTTCAGGAATAGCCTACCATATATCTGGTTTGTGTAGGTTGACTAAATTATTATGTATTAATAATACTATATATGTGTGTGTGTGTATGTGTGTGTGTGTGTCTGTAAAACAAATCTTAAAAGGTCTTATTAATAAAAACAAACCCAGAGCCAGGTATTGGGGTGAGGTCTGAAAGAACAAGCCACAGTTAGCCTTACCTCTCCAACTTCTCAGCCGATCCTATTTCCTCAAACTGGAAGCCTCTGTGTCCTCATCCAAATGGATCTCAGATGAACTGCTGCCAAAAGCTAAAAGCTTAACCAGGCTCTAGTTGCTGGTCCTCACACCTTATATGCCTTTCTGCTTCCTGCCATCACTTCCTGGGATTAAAGCTGTGTGTCACCATGCCTGGCTGTTTTCAGTGTGGCTTTGAACTCACAGGAATCCAGACACATGTCTGCCTTCAGAATGCTAGGATTAAAGGTGTGTGTGTCACCATTTTCTGGCCTCTATATCTAGTGGCTGTTCTGTTCTCTGACCCCAGATAAGTGTATTAGGGTGCACAATATATCGGGGAACATAATATTACCACATGTGTGTTTGTTTCTTGGTGCACATATTACTGTCTTAGATGGCAAGGTAATCAATGATAAAGAAAAGCAGTCAAGAGATAGAGATAAAGGACATGTAGAATAAATGAGTAGTAGAGAATCATACATGTGAAAATTCACAAATGAATAGATGAACATAAATAGGTAAGTATGATTCATTCACTTTGTTAATAATACATTTAGTTAAAATCCTTATATCATACAGCAGAATTCAATCTAATTTCCAGATCTGGGTTACTAATATATAATAAATAGATATAGAACTCTTTTAAAGCTATGATGATCCAACACCTTTAGTATTTCATATAAGAATTACATATGCATGTAAGAAAGTAGAAGCTAAACTATAGAGGAACAAAAGGTACTAATAAATGAAATATGCTCAATAGGCATTATGTGTATGAACATGTCCTGCATAATATGGTACAATAAATATGCACACTGATACATTTTAATAGTAAAAGCCAATAAAAAGCATTTTTTAATGTGATATAAGTTTGAAAAATTTAATATTCAAATAAATCTTAAGGAAAATTTTGTTTTACATATTGTAGTTGAAGTTTTCCTATGTCCACCCGGTTCCTGCAGCTGCTCAGACCCAAGTAAACACACAGAGACTTACATTGCTTATAAACTGTATGGCCATGCCAGGCTTCTTGCTATCTAGTTCTTATATCTTAAATTATCCCATTTCTATTAATCTGTAAGTTGCCATGTGGCTTGTGGCTTACCAGTACTTTTACATCTTGCTTCCTCTGTGTCTGGCTAGCGACTTCTCTCCCAGCCTTTCTGTTCCCAGAATCCTCTTCTCTGATTGTCCCGTTTTTGGTTTCTGAAGACCAAGTTTCTCTGTGTAACAGCCCTGGCTGTCCTGGAATTCACTTTGTAGACCAGGTTGGCCTCATTTTCAGAGATCCACCTGCCTCTGTCCCCTAAGTGCTAGAATATAAGGAGTGCACCACCACCACCACCCAGCTCAAAAAGAGGTTTTTTAAGGGAATGTTCAAGGATGGGAGAACAAAAGAGTATGATGAATGAAAACGACTGGAATTCCTGGAACCATGATTATAAAGATTTTGGGCAATAGTTCAGGTTGCTCAAAGGCTGTTTGTGTGCACTTTGGGTTTTTGGAAGTCAAGCAATGATCCAAATGCCAGAAAAAATTATGATTATTGTTCTATTTTAGAGAAGATGAAGTAAAGTATATGAAACATGTTGGCTTCATATAGGAACAGATACAATGCATGTGAAGAGAAAAAATAAGGTACATTGGTAGATAGGGCAGTATGCTGATATTGTGGTGAGCATTTATGGATTGTTTCTTGATTGTGTATATCCAGTGAATCTGAAAACATTTTAAGAAAACAATGTAAATCAAGGAAAGGAATAAAAGGTTTGAGGAGAAAACAATGGGAAGATTATGATCTATAAAAAATAACATGCAATTGGGTTAAGGATTGGTAGTTGAATTTCCGTGTATGTAAAAGTATCAATTTTACTGTGGTAGTTAGAAATCTAATGTAAGAAGTCATAGCAGGTTATTGTAATTTTTCATCTGCTACGTTCATTTGCATATACATGGAAGCTTTGTAAGCATTAAGTGGACTTCCCCAAGTCAGTAAAATGAAGAGCAGACAGTATATATGGTGAGGATATATACAAGTCACTGATGAAAGCAATGATCATTGACATCTCAGTGAGTAAAATAAAAGGATATGCACACATGGAAGATGAAAGGAGTATTAAAATGGGGTGTTTCCTAGTAGTTTAGGCCGAGTTGTATTTTCTCAAAAAACTCTTGATTGAGAGTGTATAACACGTATCTTAAAAGGTCTTATTATTAAAAACAAACCTGGAACCAGGTATTGGGGTGAAAGCTAAAAGATCAGAGAAACAGAACCAACCACAGCTAACCTCACCTCACCAATTCCTCAGCTGATCTCGTTTCCTCAGACTAGAAGCCTCTGTGTCCTCATTCAAATGGATCTCAGCTGAACTGCTGTGTCAAAAGCCTAAAAGCCTAACCAGGCTCTAGTTCTTGGTCCTCACACCTTATATACCTTTCTGCTTTTTTCCATCACTTCCTGGGATTAAAGGAGTATGTCACAATGCCTGGCTCTTTCTAGTGTGGCTTTGAACTCATAGAGATACTAATGTATCTCTGCCTCCATAATGTAAGGATTAAAGGTGTGTGTGCCACCATTTTCTGACCTCTATGTCTATCTAGTGACTGTTCTGTTCTCTGACCCCAGATAAGTTTATTGCACTGAAAAATATATTGGGGGACACAATATCACCACAAGAGTGAGCTAGAAAGATTCTGGGCAGAAAATGTAATGTTTGAAATTGAAGTTTATTGCAGTGAAAAATATATTGGGGGACACAATATCACCACAAGAGTGAGCTAGAAAGATTCTGGGCAGAAAATGTAATGTTTGAAATTGATGAGAGAACAGATTAATTTATTTATTGGTGTAGGATTGACTTGAGATGTGAGTGACTGATTTTGATCTGTGAGAAGGGAAAAAGCCAATAGATAGCTCAAGTGCTGTGGGATAGTCTGATATTTTGTTTAGAAAGCTGTGAGTACAAGGAGAACATGGCAGTTTGGCTATATGCTTCCAAGCAGCTACCAACTTTTATACCTGAGCAAAAAATACTGATGAGATCCTGAGACAGAAGAGTGGGACTGAGTGAACATAATCATTGAGAACATACTAAAAAATATCTATAAGACAAACACAGAAAATAACATTATTTAAAAGGTGTAACGTAAGATATCAAAGGGATTCCAACTGAGAGTTGGAAGGATTATCTAGCTGAAACGCTGATATCCCTAGGAAATCAGACTAGAGTAAATTTTTATGTTATGATAGCAGTAATAGAGAAAAACCTAGTGTGGCAACTTTTAAAGGTAGTCACCAGTGTCTTATAGGTAGCTACAGGGCTTCCCAGAGGAAAATGAAAGGAGGATGAGATAGACAAAAGTAGACTGGATAGTGAGATTAGTACACTTAATAAAAGATAAGTAGAGTATGCAGTCCAGTTGCAGGCCAGCAGGCAAGACACATGCAGGCAGAACTGCCCACCAACCATCAGACCATGTAATCTACAAGCCCCACTCTGTCCCCAAAACACCCATCCCCCTAGACTGCAGCTTCTCCATGAGAAACAGACTCCTCCAGCTCCAATTGGACCAAGAGGTGAATTACTGTTCTCCTAGCCCATCATCCCAGGCTCTAGGTCCTAGGCTGCTGAGCACAACCTGTGCCCTATTAACCCCACCCATTGCAGCCCCAGTTGCAGGCCAGGAGGCAAGATTCCTGCAGAAAGGTCTGTCCACTACCACCCCTCATCAGACCCTGGAATCTACAACCCCCATTCAGTTGACCAAACCCACCCATCCCCCAAGATCTTAGCTCCTCCCTGAGACACAGACTCCCCCAGCTCTGATTGGACCAAGAGTTCTGATTGGACCAAAAGTACCAACTGAACCAAGAGCGGCTCCCTGAGACACTGACACCAGTTGCACCAATTGAATGAAGACATGGGTAGACACCAGGGCAAAAATACATTCAATAACTTAAAGAGCAATATGGCAACACCAGAACCTAGGGGTTCTACAACAGCAAGACCTAAACATTTGAACATAGAAGAAACAGAAGCAAATGACCTTGAAAGTGACTTTATGAAAATGACAGAGGCCTTTAAAGAGGAAATGAAAATTTTCCTTAAAGAAATCGAGGAAAAGACAAACAAAACATTGGAAGAAATCAATAAATCCCTTAAAGGAAGCCAAGAAAAAGCAATCAAACAGGTGAAGGAAACAGTTCAAGACTTGAAAATTGAAATAAAGGAAATAAAGAAGACACAAACCAAGGGAATGCTGGAAATGGAAAATCTGAGTAAACGAACAGGAACTACACACGAAAGCATAACCAACAGAATGCAAGAGATGGAAGAGAGAATCTCTGGCATTGGAGATATAAATGAGGAAATAGATTTGTTGGTCAAAGAAAACAAGAAAGCCAACATAATCATAACACAAAATGCCCAGGAAATCTGGTACACCATGAAAAGACCAAATGTAAGAACGATGAGGACAAAAGAAGAATACCAACTCAAAAGCACAGAAAATATATTCAACAAAATCATAGAAGAAAATTTTCCCAACCTAAAGAAAGAAAGGCCTATGAAGATGCAAGATGCTTATAGACCACCAAATAAACTGGACCCAAAAATATGTCTCTTCTCCACGTAATAATCAAACCACTAAACATACAGAATAAAGAACAAATATTAGCAGCTGCAAAGGAAAAATGCCAAGTAACATAAAAACAGACCCATCAGAATAACACCCAACTTCTCAGTGGAGACTCTGAAAGACAGAAGGTCCTGGACGGACATTATGCAGAAACTAAGAGACCATGGATACCAGCACAGATTACTAGATTCAGCAAAACTTAAAATCACCATAGACAGAGTGAACAAGATATTCCATGACAAAATCAGATTTAAACAGTACCTATCCACAAATACAGCCCTACAGAAAGCAATAGAAGGAAAATTCAACCTATGAAAACACAGGCAATAGATAATCTCACAAGAACAAATCCTAAAGAATGGAAACACACAACTCTATCGCCCAAAATTAACAGGAATTAACAATCACTGGTCATTAATATCCCTGAATGTCAATGGACTCAATTTGCCTATAAATACAAAGGCTAAGAGAATGGATAAAAAAAAACAAAACAGGATCTATCCTTCTGCTGCATACTAGAAACACACCTAGCTGGGTGGTGGTGGTGCATGCCTTTAATCCCAGCACTCAGGAGGCAGAGCCAGGCAGATCTCTGTGAGTTCGAGGCCGGCCTGGGCTACCAAGTGAGTTCCAGGAAAGGCACCAAGCTACACAGAGAAACCCTGTCTCAAAAAACCAAAAAAAAAAAAAAAAAAAAAAAAGAAAAAGAAAGAAAGAAAGAAACACACCTCTACTTCAAAGACTTAGACACTACTTCAGAGTAAGGGGTTGGGAAAAGACTTTCCAATCAAATGCACTTGAGAAGCAAGCTGGTGTAGCTATTCCAATACCTAGCAAAATAGACTTCAAACAAAAATAATCAAAAGAGATTTAGAAGGACATTAAAAATTCATCACAGGAAAAAACAATCAAGGTGAAGTCTCAATTCTGAACATTTATGCCCTAAACATAAGGGCACCCACCTATGAAAAAAAATTACTAAAGCTTAAATCACACATCAAACACCACACACTAATAGTGGGAGACTTGGGAGACTTCAACACCCCACTCTCACCAATGGACTGATCTGCCAGACAGAACCTTAACAGAGAAATAAGGGAAATAACAGACATTATGAAACAAATGGACTTAACAGATGCCTACAGAACGTTTCACCCAAACACAAAAGAATATACCTTCTTCTGAGCACTCCACAGAACCTTCTCTAAAATTGACCACATACTCGGTCACAAAGCTAATTTTTTTGTATCTCAACAGATACAAAAAAATAAATGGAATAACCTCCTGTATTTTATCAGATCACCATGGCTTAAGGTTAGAATTCAACAACAACACAAATTGCAGAACACCTAAAAACTCATGGAAATTTAATAATGCTCAATTGAGTCACCAATGTGTCAAGGAAGAAATAAAGAAAGAAATTAAAGACCTCCTAGAATTCAATTAAAATGAATGTATAGCAAAATCAAAACTTATGGAACACTATGAAAGCAGTACCGAGAGGAAAGTTCCTAGCTCTAAATACCCACATAAAGAAGTTGGAGAAATCTCACACTAGTGACCTAACATCACACCTGAATGCTCTAGAACAAAAATAAGTAAACTGACCCAGGAGGAATAGATGCTAGGAAATAAATCAAGGGCTGAAATCAATAAAATAGAAACAAAGAGAACAATACAATGAATCAAAGAGTTTGTTCCTTGAGAAAAACAACAAGATAAACAAATCCTTATCCAAACTAACCAAAAGACAAAGAAAGAATATCCACATTAACAAAATCAGAAATGAAAAAGGAGACATAACAGACAACGAGGAAACCCAGAGAATCATCAGGTCATATTTCAAAAACCTGTACTTCACAAAATTGGAAAATCTAAAAGAAATGGATAATTTTCTGAATAGGTACCACGTATCCAAATTAAGTCAAGACACAGATAAAAAATTTAAACATACCTGTTGGGATTCTGCTGTGCTCCAGCTGCATGACCACCAGGGGTCTTGTGTTTTGCATCATCAGTGAGCACTGGTGATTGCATGCTACACTTGGTGTGGTGATGTGATCTGCGCATGCATGGCATAGCTCTGTAAGCCCGCCTACACATGTGCATGAGAATCCTTAAAGAGCTGGACACAGACCCCACCCCCTTTCTCTGTTCTGTTCTCTCTTCCCCCCACCATCTTTCTCTCTCTGTCTGCTTTCTGCATGTGTATCCCCCCCAGGCCTGGTTTTTCTGCCCCCCCCCCCCCAAATAAAGCTCTGATACTAGGTTTTGTCATGGATTATGACCTTTCCCACACAGTAACCAGCACTGGTAACCAGTGCCTCTCATCAGTTTTAAAACCATCATTTGGTGCAACAAGACCTATAACTGCTAAGGAAATAGAAGCAGTTATTAAATGTTCCTGAACCAAAAATAGCCCAGGACCAGATGGTTTCAGCACAGAATTCTATCAAAATTTCAAGAAAGAGCTAATACCAATACTCCTCAACTTGTTCCACATGATGTAAACAGAACAGACATTGCCAAACTCTTCTAATGAACATACAGTTACCTTGATACCCCAACCACACAAAGATGCAACAAGGAAAGAAAAATACAGACCAAACTCCCTCATGAACATTGATGCAAAAATACTCAATAAAATACTGGGAAACTGAATCCAAGAGCACATTAAAATAATCAGGCACCATGATCAAGTAGGCTTCATCTCAGAGATGCAGGGATGGTTCAACGTACTAAAATCTGTCCATTTAATATACCATATAAACAAACTGAAAGAAAAAAATATGATCATCTTATTAGATGCTAAAAAAACCTTTGACAAAATCTGACACCCCTTCATGATAAAGGTCTTGGAGAGATCAGGAGCACAAGGAAAATACCTAAACATAATAAAGGCAATTTATAGAATCCAACAGCCAACATCAAATGACATGGAGAGAAACTCAAAGTGATTCCACCAAAATCAGGAACAAGACAAGGCTATCCACTCTCCCCATATCTATTCAATACAGTACTTGAAGTTCTAGCTAAAACAATAAGACAACAAATAATCAAGGCGATACAAATTGAAAAGGAAGATGTCAAACTTTCTCTATTTGAAGATGATATGAGAGTATATATAAATGACCACAAAAATTCTACCAGGGAACCACTACAACTAAAAAACACCTTTAGAAATGTAAAAGAATACAAGATTAACTAAAAAAAATCAGTAGCCCTTCTATATAAAATGATAAATGGGCTGAGAAAGAAATCAGAGAAACATCACTCTTTACAATAGCCACAAATAATATAAAATACCTTGGGGTAACTCTAAGCAAGTGAATGACCTGTGTGACAAGAACTTTAAGTCTTTGAAGAAAGAATTTGAAAAAGGTATCAGAAAATGTAAAGATCTTTCATGCTCATGGATAGGTAGAACCAATATAGTAAAAATTACAATCTTAACAAAACAATATACAGATTCAATGCAATCCCCATCAAAATCCTAACACATAGACCTTGAAAGAACAATACTCAACTTCATATGGAAAAAAAAAAGTGGATAGCTAAAACAATTCTTTACAATAAAGCAACTTACAGAGGCATCTCCATCCCTGACTTCTAGCTCTACTATAGAGCTATAGTAATAAAGTCAGCTAGATATTGGCATAAAAACCAACATGTGGAACAAAGGAATTGAAGACCCTGAAATCTTATGAATACCTATAAACACATGATTTTTGACAAACAAGCCAAAGCCACACAATGGAAAAAGATAGCCCCTTCAACAAACAGTGCTGGAAGAACTGGATATCAACACATACAAGATTACAAACAGATCTATGTCTATCATCATGCACAAAACTCAAGTCGAAATGGATCAAAAACCTCATCATAAACCCAGCCATACTGAACCTGATAGAAGAGAAAGTAGGAAGTCACCTTCAACACATTGGCACAGGAGACTGGTTCCTTAATATAACACCAGTAGCACAGACACTGACAGCAACAAGTAATAAATGGAACCTCTTGAAACTGAGAAGCTTTTGTAAGCAAAGAACATGGTAAATATGGTAAATAAGGCAAAACGACAGCTTACAGAATGGGAAAAGATCTTCACCAACCCCACATCTGACAGAGGGCTGATCTCCAAAATACATAAAAAAAAAACTCAAGAAACTAGACATCAAATTAATGAACAATGCAATTTAAAAAAATGGACTACAGATCTAAACACTGAATTCTCAACAAAAAGAATCTCAAATGGTCAAAAGAGACTTAAGGAATTGCTCAAAATCAGGGAAACGCAAATCAAAATGAATTGAGATACTATCTTATACCTGTCAGAATGGCTATGATCAAAAACACTGATAACAGCTTACGTTGGATAGGATGTGGAGAAAGGGGAACACTCCTCCAATGTTGGTGGGAGTGCAAACTTATACAATCACTTTGGAAATCAGTATGGCAACTTGTCAGGAAATTGTGAATCAATCTACCTCAAGACACAATGATACTACTGTTGGGCATATACCCAAGGAGTGCTCAATCATACCACAAGGACACATGCTCAACTATGTTCATAGCAGCATAATTCATAATAGCCAGAACTTGGAAACAACCTAGATGTCCCTCAACCAAAGAATGGATAAAGAAAATGTGGTGCATATACACAATGGAGTAAGAAAAGTGACATCATGAGGTTTTCAGGCAAAATGGATGGAACTAGAAATTATCATCCTGAGTGAGGTAACCCAGAGTCAGAAGAAAACAAATATGATATGTACTCACTCATAAAGGGATACTAGAAAAAAAGTAATGGATAATGAGATTACAACCCACAGGTCCAGAGAAGCTATGTAACAAACAGGACTCTAAGAAGGATGCATGGATCATCCTGGGAAGGGGAAATGGATGAGATCTCCATGAGTAAACCAGGACAAAGGGGATAATATAGAGGATGAGACAGGAGATGGGAACATCAGGGAACAGGATGGTTGAGCTGGGGGAGGGACAGAGTTGGAGAGTAATGAAAGAGATATCTTTGTAGAGGGAGACATTATGGGGTTAGGGAGAAACCTGGTCCTAGAGAAATTTCCAGGAATCCACAAGGATTACCCCAGCTTAGATTATTAGAAATAGCAGAGAGGGTGCCTGAACTGGCCTACCCTGGTAAGCAGATTGGTGAATATCCTAACTGTTATCATAGAGCCTTCATCCAGTAACTGATGGAATCAGATACAGAGTTCTACAGCAAACCACCTGTCCAAGCTCTGGAAGTCCAGTCGAAGAGAGGGAAGAGTGATTATATGAGCAAGTGGGGGTCAAGATCATGATGGGGAAATCTATAGAGACAACTGAACTAAGCTCATAGGAACTCACGAACTTTAGACTGACTGCTGTGGATCCTGCATGGGACTGGACTAGGCCCTCTGCATACAGGAGACAATTGTGTAGCTTGGTCTGTTTGAGGGGCCCCTGGCAGTGGGATCAGGATCTATCCCTGATGCATGAACTGGCTTTCTGGAGCCCATTACCTATTGTGGGACACCTTGTTCAGCCTTGATGTAGGAGGGAGTGGTTTGGTCTGGCCTCAACTGAATGTACCATGCTTTGATAATTCCCCATTTAAGCCCTTACCCTTTTGGAGGAGGGGATGGTGGGTAAATGTTGGGGGAGGCTGGGGGTGAGTGGGAGGAGGGATGGGGTGGGGATCTGTGGTTGACATGTAGAATGAGTGGAAAATGTTCTTAGGTAAGTAAGTACAAAAATGATAAGAAAGACAAGAAGAGTATTTGGGGACCTTCCCAGGTGTCGTCAGGATAAATTAAAAATGTTTAAGAAGTTAGATCCATGAATCTTAGGTCATTGGTGGGGTCTTACCAAATCATTACAGGAGGTTACTTGTGTCCTAGGACAAGGTATTGAACCAGAGAAATGTAAATAGTAGTGCAGAGATGGTAGATCAAGAATGAAAACACCACCATGGATGACCCGTAAGAAGGTGAGTTCACATAAGCCATGTAAAACATGTAGAGGTAGGTGGAATAATTAGACCACTAAGGAGATAGTGTATTCTTCCTCCCCAGAATCTTGGCACCATGTGCAGTAGTTTTCAGGCTCAGGGCCACAACATCATTGTAAATCAGCCATCTTCTTAGAATTATTCAGAGAGCATGACATTTCTTTTTCTGTCTTTTGTCTTTTTCTAAACATGCTTTCCTTAACACTTTAGATTTTTTGTAACATTTTGGGCTTCCTTCCTGCCATAAATAGCCTCTCCTGGACTCTCTTCAGGAACTCAGACCCTGCCATATGGTGCCAAGATTCAAGTTTTCTCAATGACTCTTTCAAACCCAGGGCATCTCCCACAAGTGAGGCCAAACAGTTACAAATGGTCTGCCTAGCATCCTATAATGCCAAGCCTCAGCTTGGTCTCTATGACACCTTCACACCAGTCCCGCCTGAGAAACATACACATCACCACATTTAGCAGCCAGCTCAAGGTATAGTTTTTGTCCTCTCTGAGCCACAGCTTCTGTGAGCCTACCTGAGAACACAGTACCCAGAAGATTTCACCTCAAAGATGCTGGTTTTCTCTTTCTCACACCTGAATCTTCAGCCCTGATTGACTAGTACTGATTGTCCCAGAAAAGCAAAGGTTTCATTTGAATAGTTCTGGTCTCTTGTTAGTCATAGCCTATTCTTCAGTTCCAGCTGATCAGAATGAACTATAGAGTCTAAATTCAAAATAACACATAAATGACCTAATTGAGTCTTTGTTTCTCTATGAAACTTCAAAAGCCAGGCCTCCATAATCTACATCTTTTATAATTGTTATATTCAAAGAATGCACATCACCTCATTAAGCTCTGAATACTTCATGGTTTTTCTGACTCAAGGTTCCAGACCCTTCCAAAATCTTTCCCAAAGAAACATGGCCAGGTCTGCCACAAAGATATCTCAAAATTTTGGTTACAATATCTGGCTTAGTTTCATTTCGATTGGTGTGACCAAAACTTTGAGCAAAACCAATCTGAGGAGGAAAGATTGTGTTTCATGTTACAACTCATGATCACAGTCCAACATTGGAGGAAGTCCCAGTAGGAACTCAAGGCAAGATCCTGGAGTCATTAACTAAACAGAAGCCATAGAAGAAGACTGCTCCTGACTTGTTCCCTTTCATAACTTACTCATCTTACTTTCTTACACAACTCATGACTGTCTTTCCATGGTTGGCATCACTGATAGTGAGCTATGCACTCCCACATTCACCATTAATCAAGAAAATTCCCTATAGATTTGCTCACAGGCCAGTCTGGTCAGGGCATTTCTCAATTGAGATTCCCTTTTCTCAAATGACTCTAGCTTGTGAGACACTGACAAAATACTAACCATGACATATGTCTAGTTAACACATACTGCACTAAGTTTATAGCAGCATTCCAACATCTAAATCTGGAAACTATCCTTGGGTGAGTTGATGAAAAAATTCCAGAAATATGGGAATGCAATAGAATGCATCCACATAGAAAAACAGCAGCATGCTATCTATAACAAGGACAGATGGACTTTAAAATATGCTAAATATGTTATCTCTTCATTATATAATAGATAAATTATTATGTTAATTGTAAATGTTTTGTTGAATTTATACCACAATGGTGCTGTTAAGATTTACTTTGTGAAAAAAATAAAAATAAAAAAAGATTTACTTTGTGAAAATAAAACTGACGAAAAGCATACAAAAAAGTGCTTTGATACCTATATTTCAAAAACATTTAAAATAGAAGACAGTTGTAATAAGTTCCTCTATATGTTTCCTGACAAATACTGTATTTTGATAGATATTGTGTCAAGAAAGAATTGCTGTAGTACTTAGCTGTACCAGAGGATGGGAATGTCTCAACTCTGCAGAGATAAGCACTCTAAAAGTCTAATAAAAAAAAAACACTCCATGTGTTTTTAAATTGCTTTAATGTGAATATGCTGTAGTTGAAAGAAAAATGTATTTAGCAATTCATTCATTGAAAAAATTGCCTTATGGTGTGAACATTTATCAGACTGTTAAAAATCATACATAAAATAAAATGTCTACCAATGTGTTTTCTGTTAGTTTCCTTGAAGAATTATTTCTGTAATCTTACAGCCTGGAAAAGGGCTTTTAAAATTTCATGTTTCTGGCTTGCACTATACTTGCCCTCAGTTGTGACAATACACATCTTGCTGTTAATATGGATTCTGAATTTATCATTTACCTGAAACTATTCATCATTGCTGCTTATTGATTCATGTTTTACATTGGCTTTAAGTCGATGTCTTGACAAGCCTTGGTAGTGTTAGATGATAAGAACAGCAGCAAATAGGAAATCAGTTATAAACACATCTGTATCTGTAACAGAAGAGGGATGCTGAACACAGAACGTTCGTTTCCTTCCTGTTCTAAACAGATGAAAGACACCTGTTTCCCAGTTTTGCTGCATTCATTTTCCAACAATTTACTGCAATAAAGAGATATAAACGTTCAGTCTTGTCTTACATCTATCCATATGGAATCCTGCCAATCACTTACCTTCATGGAGCTATCTTGTACGGGGATGTAAAGTATAGTGGTAATTAAAAATTTTTTTTGGTTTTTTGAGACAGGGTTTCTTTGTGTAGTTTTGCACCTTTCCTGGATCTTGCTCTGGCTCGAACTCACAAAGATCCACCTGGCTCTGCCTCCTGAGTGCTGGGATTAAAGGCGTGTGCCACCACTGCCTGACTGTGGTAATTAAATAATTTTACTTTTTGTTTTCTTATTTATTTATTTATTTATTTATTTATATTTTATAATTTAATTTAATTTTAAATATCAGCCACAGATTCCCCTGTTAGGACATAGAAGAACTCCTTTTACATAGAAGAACTCCTACCATAACATATAATCTTATGAACTGTGTAGTGATCAGTAAATACATGCATTATGTTAAACCACAAAACTGGTGGGACAGTTTTTCTATTATCTTGTAAACAAAATTAAAACAGACCTGTTCCAACCTGAAATAAAATGTTACATTGAAAATGCCCACACACCATCACATTTCCACCTAATAGATCAGTATTCTTTCCAGAGCCTTTAAAACATGTATGATGATATTAATAAGGACTTCAGAACTGTACATATTAATACATATTAATAATTAGCCAACTAATAGTTATGCTTACTATAGGAACAATATAACATATGCTTGTTGCTTGGCTTATTATACAGTAAGTTACAGATATCTTGGTAGTACAACTGCTGTGTGACAAAACCAGGCCTGGGAAAATGCAACACACACACATCTACTCACCCCAGATAGGGATCCAATGGCAGATCAAAGCATAGATATCACAATAGTGTAACTTGGTGAGCTAACAAATTTACTGAGGTTAGTTACAAGAATATAGGCAAGGGGTTACTTACAGGAATAGAAATGACTCAAGGACAGCTGTATCACCAAAGACCACCCCAGCATGGGTGACAGCTCACAAACCTGGGAAGCTGGAGCCCACTGCACACCCCACAGGCAACTGAAGAGGTTGAAGAATGTCCTTTGGTTGGTCTACACCTCTTCCAGGCAGCTCAGCTGGTTTCTGTTTCTTCCAGGCAGCTAGTCAAATCCCAAGAGTCTTCTCTGTAGCTTGGCTTCTCCCAGTCTTCTTTGAAGCTTTAGGGTCTTCTTTGAAGCGTTAGTCTGAGAGGTACTCTCAGCTTTCATTGCTTACTCAAGCAGGGAGAGCCCTAGTGGATCTTGTCAGTTTCAAGGATTTCCTGAAGCTTTTTTGGAGCTGTCTACCTTCCTGGTTAAAGACCTCCCCTACTGGATGGACTGTTTCAGTCTCAGAGGAAACTGTCTCATATCACGGACCAGACAAAGTAAGTTTGAAAAGCCACCTTGAGATGGAGGAGTTACTCTTTGGTTTGGTTTATTGCTTATGGAATTTGTGCAGGTCAGGAATTTAGCTCTCCTGTAGCTTAAGTTTTCCTGCCTGGCCCACAGTCAGGACAAATCTCTCTCACCTGCCAGTCCCACAGCCACTCAGACCCGACCAAGTAAACACAGAGACTTATATTGCTTACAAACTGTATGGCCGTGGCAGGCTTCTTGCTAACTGTTCTTACAGCTTAAATTAATCCATTTCCATTAATCTATACCTTGCCACATGGCTCGTGGCTTACCGGTATCTTCACATTCTGTTTGTCATCGTGGCGGCTGGCAGCGTCTCTCTGACTCAGCCTTCCACTTCCCAGCTTTATTCTCCTCCTTGTCCCGCCTACACTTCCTGCCTAGCCAATGGCCAATCAGTGTTTTATTTATTAACTAATTAGCAACACATTTGCCATACAGAACATTCCACAGCACTCTCCAGTACTGCAAAAGTTAAAATATCACTATAAAAATTATGTCAATCTCAACTTTGAATTCGGATATGAAATTCTAGTTACATACATTTCATATTTTTATATATAACTTTTATTTATTCCTTGAGAATTTCATACACTGTTGCTGATCTTACTCACTCCCCTTAGCTTCTCCCATATGCATCCTTTTCACTCTTAACTCCCTTCCCACCCAACCTCAGGTTTTCTTTTTTTTTTTTTTTTTTTTTTTTTTTTTTTTTTTTTTTTTTTTTTTTGGTTTTTCGAGACAGGGTTTCTCTGTGCAGCTTTGCGCCTTTCCTGGGACTCACTTGGTAGCCCAGGCTGGCCTCGAACTCACAGAGATCCGCCTGGCTCTGCCTCCCGAGTGCTGGGATTAAAGGCGTGCGCCACCACCGCCCGGCTTTTCTTTTTCTTTTTGAAAAACCCATCGAGTCCAGGCCCAAGTGTTCTTGGAAATGGGGCATGATTTGAGGTCTAGTTTTTACACGAGTGGTCACATCATTAAATAAAACTGGGTCTTCTCCCAGCATCCAACAAATTCCAGGAGCTCCTCAACAATGGGATTTTGTGTCCACCAAGTCCCCATGCTGAGATTTTGATAGGCTTGAGCTAGCACAGGTACAGGTTTTGTTTATGCTATCATGATTCTTGGGAAACAGCCCTGTTGTGTCTGGGAAATGCATTACTTGAAGTTACCAGTCACCTTTACATTCTAATTTCTCAGGGCCTATTCCTCAAAGCAATGTGAGCCCTGGAGGGAGGTGTGAGGTTTACATTTGAGAATTCCACACTTTTTATTCTTTGTACATTGATCAATTGAGAGTCTCCATGTTAATTGCCAAGTACTGCAAGAAGAAGTTTCTCTAAAAAGGGCAACAAGAAACTAGGAATCATTTCAATAATATTTACTTAGCAGAATAATAGTATTAGTTTCTCCCCTAGGGTCTATGACCCTAATGTTATAGGTATAACCAATCATGTTCTGATTTGTTCTAATTCCCAGTACATAAAATGAAACTCATTCCTGGCACTGTTGATAGGAGAGATAGAGATAGCATCAAAATAGAGATGGAGATACATACAAACATATATTATAAATACATACACACACATATATAGATATAGATAGATAGATAGATAGATAGATAGATAGATAGATAGATAGATAGATAGAGATAGATATACAGATATTCTAGAACTGTGGAAACAAAGTGCAGTTTAACTTGGAAATAGCTAGAAAATATGGAAAGGATTAGTTCAATGCACTAAGATATTTATAAGTCTCATTGTAATAAGCTAATAGGAATTCATATATGATAACATTGTTCTCAGTCAACACTGAAATTGTAGTTGTCATTTTATGCCCATGCAATTTGAGGCAAAAGAAAAATAGAACAAACTATGCCTAATATATCCCTCACTAGTACAACAAGAATGTGAAAAAATAAAGACTTTGCCATTTTTGGAGAAAATTTTCAAATGTTTTTCAAAGATGACTTTAGAATCTAAAATAAGTTAGTAGTAATAGTTAATATTGAAAAATAAAATAAAATGCTGGTAAGTTCAAAATCCATGGATGGACTAAGTGCAATTCCATCTCATCATATAAGCAAGGATAATTGGACACCTGATCCTGCAGGTTATTAAAGTTAAATTGTGAGAAGCATGCACAGGCTCTGGAACAAAAACACCTTGCACGTAACTGCTTTTGCTACTTACGTAACTGATATCCTTAACATAGTGTGCCATTGTGCAAGATCAGTAGGTATGGCCATGAAAATACAGAGCATCCCAGAGAATTACAAAAATTTTGTAAACCTAATAGATGAAATGGGTGGCATTTCATATTAGTGAGGGAAGAGCAGAGTAAAAGAATATGGTTCACAGGAAATTTAGTTTCTGAATGTTTAAGAAAAAAAATGAGCCCTTCCCAGAAACTCATATAAATTTAATCCCCTAAGATTAAATACTAATGCCACCTGATTGTGGCTAACGGTAATTTCTAATCATGACATAAAATGAAGCCACATACCATAAAGAAATGATTGCTATTCTCAACTATATTACTCAGAAACTAGCAATAGAGATATATTTATTGTTCTCAAACAATACAAGATCAGTATTTTTGAAGTAATTATTATAATGTAATAAAATAACAGTTCCAATAATGAGTTGGATAAATGAACTATCACATTATAATTGAATCACTATTTTGAAAATACTCATAAAACTAGAAACTGTGATAAGAGTAACTCTGTAAGAGTTTTTATACACATTCAGTTGAAAAACAACAAAATATTAGCAAATATGTAAATTTTTCTTTGTAACTAAGTATAGTTCACATGTAAAAGTGTGTAGAAATAGACTTTTCTTTGCTAATAATTCTTTTGAAATAGAAATACCTAAAGGCCTAGACCTACATTTTTCATATATAACACAGGAGATGTATTCAGTATGGCTCATATAATCGTTATTTGTAATAAAAATAAATGTTGCCATAATCTAAATCTCCATCAAGAAGTACATAAGAAATCATGTTGTTGCCTGCACACAAAATGGAAGCTCGTATAATGGAAATTAAAGAGCTTATTGAATCTAAAAATTATGACATTGGGTAATTAGGTACATAACCAAATGCTTTTACACTATTTTTTCATGTGCACGTGTATCAGAATCATGAAAGCTAACATGTTCCTGATCCATTTAAGTATGTGTTGCCCATAATATTCTTTGGCTATGTTGTTAGAAGAGAGTAAAAGACATATTTAATAACATTATTTTCAGCACTCCTGAGAAGAAATAATATCACAAAACTTTTGTTTTTCTAGCACTATAATTAAATTTTTAGCTAAAAGGGTAGAGAGATGGCTAAGTGGTGAAGAGCAATTGTTGCTCTTCTAGTGGACCTGGGTTCTTTTCCCAGGACTCACGTGATAATTCATAACCATCTCTAATTTCAGTTCCATGAGATTGGATGCCCTCTTTTGGCCTCTCTGGGCACCAGGCATGCATTTGGTCCATATACATACATACAGACAAAACACTTATATGTATAATATTTTCATCTTTATAAATATTTAATTAAGATCGTTTTTGCATTTGTGTTATTCTATCTTTTTTTTTTAATTTATTTTAATTTATTTTGCAATACAATTCAGTTCTACATATCGGTCACGGATTCCCTTGTTCTCCCCCCTCCCGTCCCCCTCACCTTCCCCCCAACACCCCCCCCCCCATTCCCATCTCCTCCAGGGCAAAGCCTTCCCCACAGACTGAGGTCAACCTGGTAGACTCAGTCCAGGTAGGTCTAGTCCCCTCCTCCCAGGCCAAGCCAAACAATCCTGCATAGGCCCCAGGTTTCAAACAGCCAACTCATGCAATGAGCACAAGATCTGGTCCCACTGCCTGGATGCCTCCCAAACAGATCAAGCCAATCAACTGTCTCACCCATTCGGAGGGCCTGATCCAGTGTGGACCCCTCAGCCATTGGTTCATAGTTCATGTGTTTCCATTCATTTGGCTATTTGTCCCTGTGCTTTATCCAACCTTGGTCTCAACAATTCTCCTCATATAAACCCTCCTCATTCTCGTTGATTGGACTCCCAGAGATCCACCCAGGGCCTAGTCATGGATCTCTGCATCCAGATCCCTCAGTAGTTGGATGAGGTTTCTAGCACAACAATTAGGGTGTTTGGCCATCCCATCACCAGAGTAGGTCAGTTCGGGCTGTCTCTCGACCATTGCCGGCAGTCTGTTGTGTGGGTATCTTTGTGGATTTCTGTGGGCCTCTCTAGCACTTTGCTTCTTCCTGTTCTCATGTGGTCTTCATTTACCATGGTCTCCTATTCCTTGTTCTCCCTCTCTGTTGTTGATCCAGCTGGGATCTCCCGCTCCCCCAAGCTCTCTTTCCCTCAACCCTCGCCTTTCATTACCCCCACTCATGTCCAGGCTGTTCATGTAGATCTCATTCCATTTCTCTGTCATTGGGCGATCCCTGTGTCTTTCTTGGGGTCCTGTTTTCCGGGTAGCCTCCCTGGTGATGTGAGTAGCAGACAATTCATCCTTGTTTCATGTCTAGTATCCTGCTATGAGTGAGTACATACCATGTTTGTCTTTCTGAGTCTGGGTTACCTCACTCAGGATGATTTTTTCTAGGTCCATCCATTTGTCTGCAAACCTCATGATGCCATTGTTTTTTTCTGCTGAGTAGTATTCCATTGTGTATATGTACCACATTTTGTTTATCCATTCTTCAGTTGAAGGGCATCTGGGTTGTTTCCATGTTCTGGCTATTACAAACAATGCTGATATGAACATAGCTGAACAAGTGCTCTTATGGTGTGGTTGAGCATTTCTTGGGTATATGCCCAGGAGTGGTATAGCTGGATCTTGGGGGAGATTGATTCCCAATTTTCTAAGAAAGCGCCATATTGATTTCCAAAGTGGTTGTACAAGCTTGCATTCCCACCAGCAGTGGAGGAGAGTTCCCCTAGCTCCACATCCTCTCCAGCATAAGGTGTCTTCAGTGTTTTTGATCTTAGCCATTCTGACAGGCGTAAGGTGGTATCTCAGAGCATAGAAAAACATATGTAAATGTATGTGGAATTAAAAAAATCCACACATCTACCACCAAAATTTAGATGTAAAGTAATAATAAGTGGTTAGTAAAATCATATGAATGCCAATAGTGTGAACATACTAAAGCAGAAAAAAATGTTATATTCTACCTATATTATAAATCCATATAAAATAATTCTAAATTACATACAAACATATGTATTTGTAACACAGGAGCTGTAAACTAAATCTTCTGATAAAATGATTTTATTTTGTGAATATAACAGACACCAGCATAACTCCAAAATTAGTGCTTGCTTCAACCAAAAAAAATTGTGAGTACTAAGAATTAATTAAGTTTACCAATATTAATTTATTTTCCAAAGAGGATATGCCCAGAGTGTTTGAGTTTAAAATTTCTCTTATCTCCTGAAATAAGTCTTTTATTTCAGTTTCCTGGACATTTAAGTGTCAAGTTCCTCAAATTTACAAAAGTCCCAGTGATCAATTAAAATGTGAAATATACAGTAAGACAGTAAGTCAACCTTTGAGAGGATGTATTTCAGAAAATAGTCAGAAATTGTTTAACCATGTTACAGCAGACATGCCATTCCTTGAAGCTGGAAGTTTCTCCAGGCGTTACTGGTCCTGCAGTAGGGACAAATCTCTCCCACCCACATCCCACAGGCGCTTGGTCCAAGTAAACACACAGAGGCTTACATTATTTACAAACTGTATGGCCTATGGGTCAGGCTTCTTGTTAGCTAGCTCTTATAACTTAACCCATTTCTGTTCATCTATATGTTGCCACATGGCTGTAGTGTTACCGATCTGTGGGCATCTTGTACTCCTTGGGCAGCTGGCTGGTGTCTATCCCACTCTCCTTTTTTCTGCCTCTCTAGTTCAAAAGTACCACTTAACCTTATTCTGCCTCACCATTGGCCAAACAACTTTATTTATCAACGAATCAGAGCGACACATATTCACAGCATGCAGAAAAACATCCCACAGCAATTCCTGGTTTCAAAGCCTGTGCTTGTTTTCCTTACAGATTCCTGGGCATGGCCTGGGCGTGGTCAAGCTGGCATGGCAGAAAATAGTTGTTCTGCCATCCCTCTCTTTGGTTTTCTGCCCGATGCACTGTATGTATTCGTTTGTTTATTTAGCTAGCCAGGGTCTTAGTATTTAACCAGGCTAGTCTTGCATCCACAATCCTTCTGTTTCAGCATTCACAGTATAGAAAATGCAGGTGCAAGCCATTATGCCTGCCCTTCCACTCCTTTGCTCTCTGAGTCTCAGGTAGTCTACATTTTTGGTTACTAGAAAATGCTAGTAGTATTCTAGTATGAGGGTTTTGCAGTTGCTATCTCTATTGTGAATATTTTCCCCAACATACACTGTATATCTCATGCCAGTCCTTCCCTTAGCCCACTTTAAGGGGTCTTCCCTTTATATCACACAGGACAAATGATAGACACATTCAGAATCATGTTCATGTTTAACTCTCCAAATACTGTTGTTTTCTGTCTACCCTTATAAAATAGAGCTCCAGAAGGGCAATGACTTCTCCCTCTTGGCTCCTGCTACACCACAAGTGAACAGGTGCCTAACGTGGAAGGCATGACAAGTTTTTAATGCCTGTTGTTGAATGAGTAGATGCTATGCTATTGGGCTAATAAGAGCTTCTTGAATAAAAATATGTATATATAAAATATTCCTTATTATTTCTTTATATATATATATATATATATATATATATATATATATATATATATATATATATAAAGATTTTCTTTCCTTTTACATGCCAACAGCTGTTCCCCCTCCTTCCTTCTGCTCCCTCCACCTATCCCCATCCCACCCCCATCCCACCCCCATCCCCTCCTCATAGAGAGTAAGGTCACCCTTGGATAGTCAACACAGGCTCTTACACCACGTTGGGACTAGACCTAGCCCCTCCCTCCTGTATCAAGGCTGAATAAGGCAATGCACCACAGCTAATGGGGTCTAAAAAGCCAGTTTGTGTACACAGGGTAAGTTCTGATCCTATTACCAAGGGACCCACAAATGCATCAAGCCATGCAACTTTCATCCGCATTCAAAGGGCCTAGTTCAGTCCCATGAAGGCTCTCCAGCTGTCAGTCCAGAGTCCATGAGCTCCCATTAGCTTGGGTCAACTATTTCTATGTTTTTTTCCCATCATGATTTTGACCGCCCCCCCCCCCTTGCTCTTATAATCCTTCCTCCCTCTCTTCAACTGAACTCCAGGATCTTGGTCAGGTGCTTGGCTGTGGGTCTCCACATTTGCTTCCATCAGTCACTGGATGTAGGTTCTATGATGACATTTAGGGTAGACAGCAATCTGAGTGCAGGAGAAGGCTAGTTCAAGAACCCTCTCCACCATTGCTATGAGTCTTAGCTGGGGACAATCTTTTAAACTCAGGGCTGGAGAGATGGCTCAGTAGTTAAGAGCACTGGGTGCTCTTCTAGAGGACCTGGGTTAAATTCCCAGCACCCACATGGCAGCTCACAACTGTTTGTAATTTCAATTCTGGGGGATCTGGCACCCTCATGTACATCCCTTTTATTTCTAACGGTATGCCTCTAAAGCCAAAAACATGAAGAAAATACTCTAAAGGTTTCTTATTATTTCTCATATCTTTTCAATTTAGTAATATAACAATGGTATTTATTTAATGAGACATTTACTTATTTAATGAATATGTCTTACATATAAATACATATGATGATTACTGAATTTATTTCTTAATATATAAATCAAACCATAGAGAATATTTCAATGTATTCAAAGAGCTTATTTTGTGATATATAATTAAGTAAGTAACTGAAACTTTTCTTTGGAATGTGTGTGTGTCTGTGAGTATGTATGTGTTGTGCTGGAGATCAAACTAAAGCCTTCATGCACACTCAGTAAGAGCTCTACTTCAAACAAAGGTACTAAGGATAAGATAATAACATGGAGTTTATTGAGGTACCAGAAAAATTAAACAAGTATAGGCAGACAGTGTGATCTGTGTATGTAAAACTGAGATAAACTGTTAAATATTTTCTCCAAACACTCTCATTTTGAAAATCAAACTACTAAAAATTCTCCATTATCCTGACAGTTGTCTTACTTTTTCACTTTATAGATATAATCAAGAATACAATAGTAATTTCACTTTCATTAGAGTCTTTTTGTGTTGTGATTTTTTAAGTATTTGAAGAAATGCAACTTCAGTAGTTCCTATAACCAAAGTATCAGTTCTCTATTACTACCGTCTCAGTCAGATGTATCTGATGCAACACCATCACATTGGGGGCTCTGTATCAACACGTGAAAATAAGATGAGATGCATTCAGATCATGGCAGCTATGAGTGCAATTATTCCCAAGTTTGCAGCACAAAGCAAAAATATTAATTACCTTTACAGTTTCTAAAGGATAGTAATTATGAAACAACTGGCAGGACAGAAGTGACCTGGGGTTTCTTAGGAGACTGCAGTAAAAATATCTAGTGAGAGTACAGTTCACTGAAGAGCAAGGTGGAGACTTGCTTCCAAGGGGCTCCCTTGGTTAAGCCTCAGATCTTTCCCACAGAGGCAGAGGATGTTCCAAGATTTGGCTCTTGGCTTCCATCCGTTTGAATGACTCATGACAGAGCAAAGCAGATACTACCAACACTTTTACATTCTTATCTTAGACATCACATCCCATCCTCCCATAGTATCGTTACATAGGTATTGCTAATGAATTTGTGTAAAAAATACATAAAGGGCATGCCAAAAAATGAAGCACATTAGGAATCATCTTGGAGGCTGGCTGCCATACCCTGCGTCTTTCCATTTGATATTTTTTTTTAAATATAGTAGTACAACATCCCTCTATATTTCCTCTCTCTAGGCCCCCTCCAGTAATTTCTATCTAACCACTTCCATGGCATTCCAAGGTTGATAGCCTCTTTCTCTTTGATTATGGAAATCAAATACATATATACATAAATATATATTTATATAACATATATTATGTGTTATATAATATTATATATTATCATTAATATATAATATACACCTATTATATATTATATGTGCATTTATATGTTGTTTATATATATTCTTTACTTATAATATAAATATATATATAATATATTTATATACAAGTTGCTGAATTCATTTTTGTTGTTTTTGTGTATATGGTTTTAGGGATGACCACATTGCACAATTTGACAATATTTAATAAAGGGAAAAAATCCATGAGAAAGGCTAATTATTATTCTCTCAGCAGCCATTAGTTGACTAGTTTTTTTGTCTAGGGTTGAGATGCTGCAAATTTTTCTTCTTCCCATATTAATATGTCTGTTGATATTAGCATTGTTCCAGTCTTGCTTGTGCAGCCATTTCTAGAAGAGTCCTTTTCTTTATGGCCTTTCAATTTATCATCTCTTTCACTTGTAATGACCTGTGATCAGACTTTGCATATTTTCCAATTTGTGTAACAGATGCCAACCTGTCTGTGATTAGATAAGTTCATCTAACACCCTAAGGCAAAGCCCTCGGAAGTAAACACCTGTTTTACTTGCTTCATTTTTTTATGTAATATAAATCAGGAAAAGTCCGTGTTTATTTTGGAGATTTCAAGCTTTTCTTTTGTCCATAGTGTTAACATGTTTTTGGACAAAGCTTTTGAGGCTAAAAATAGTACTTGCTATTTGGAGCAGACTCTTTCCTGCCCATTTGGCATTTGAGGTCTCCAACATCCAGGGAGATGGAACAGCCAAGGTCACAAGCATGGAACAAAACTCTTGCATAGAAATTCTTTATCCTTAGTTGTTCTTTTATACTTTTCTAGGAGATAAAAAGGTTTCAATCATCCCTTGCAATGATAAGAAGCATTTGTAAAATTAGCATGAGAGATTATAGGCTGATTACAATGGAATACTTCACAACACCAGCAGCAGCACACATTTCTCTGTATGATTTTCTTCCTTTCATTGTGCTGGAACTGCAGCCCATGATTTCATACCTAAGGCAAGGATTAGACTTTCCCAAAGAGAAAGCAGCAAGGGAGAAAACACCTGCAATTTGACAGGTGTTTCAATTCTAAAGGTTTGAGGAAACAAAATTGTAGAAAAATATAAGCATTCTTCCTGTTTTGTTTGAGTTGCTCTACTGAATGAATGACATGCAGAGGTGATAAGGTCATTCAAGTTAAAAGTGTACATAGATGGTTCCTTCAACTTAGAGCAGCTACTTAGCACATCTATGTTTACAAACATGTTTCATTCCCTTTCCAATAAAGAATGAGTCTTCTTTTTCCAAGCCAGCTTCCTTCTCTCAGAACAGGTATGTTTGAGGGTTGGAGCAATTCAGGATCCAGGAATTATTGCAGAATAAAAAGTAATCTATTGATGAGCAATATAATTCAGATAGAATATGTGCTTGCCCACTTCTGAGACAGATGCATTAATGTGTGAACCATTTTATTTTAATTCTCTTGGGCTGTTTGTCTCTTAACAGATTTTCTGTTTTATCACAGGATTATTTTTAAAAAAACAGATGAATTGAAAAAATATCTAAAAGTAAATAAAATATAATGAATATCATATTTTAAAATTCATAATTATTTAAATTCTTTTGTATTTAATGCTTAATTTTTAATTTATTTCATCACCAAAATATCCAGAGTTGAGTAGCACTTTTCTGAAATACTAGTGATGGAGGAAAAGAAAAACCTACTTTATATTTCTCAAGTGTTTTGTGTAGCAGAGGAAGGTATTTTCACTCACAATTTAATATAAAAGTTAGTATTTTAATATTCATTTTTATTTTTAGTTATGTGCATATGAGTATGACCAGATTTGGGTTTGTGTATTTGAGCACAATGCCCACTAGAGGCAGAGAGGATGTCTGACCCCGTGGAACAGGAGTTGAATATGGTTATAGCCCATCAGATGTGGGTGCTGGGAACCGAACTAGGGTTCTCTACAATAGCAGCAACTGCTCTGCTCTCTCTCCAGCTCTGAATATTTCTTATTTCATACCAAATATAGCCTCCTTTAATGCAGTACAAAGACACCTTTGTATTTCAGTCCAGGGTGCCAGGTTACAGGACCATCATTTATTCACAGCTGGTCATGTGCTCACACAGTGAAATGGCCGCAGTGTGAACCACTGACTGCTTCACCTCCCGTGTTTGCCACCCCAGTGTCTAAACTGATCCTAGGAACAAGGACTTCCAAAACTGTCTGCCTGTTTCACTCCAAACTCTTCATTCAGCCTTGACCTCAGATGCTTGGCAAATTAGCTTGTTTCCCAAACAGGAATGAAATTAAGAGATTCTCTGTTGGTTTAGAGAGTCTGTGGAGCCATAATCCCAAATGTGCTCTGTGGGGTTAGGACCTTGCTTCCTGTTGCTATGTTGAATTTCTCCCTGGAATAGCCGTAACAGAGAGAACATTCTTTAGGCATTTGCTTAGGAATGTGTTGCTTCAATGTTGGTTCTTCCAGGAGGCAAGGGGTACGGTCCAGTTATTTATGGGGGCGCAACTTATTGCTGCATTGGCCTAGCCTTCTGGATAACTTGCTCTGGGGAGCCAGTTATATGGACTATCACCATAAGCTATAGCTGGCTAGAGAGGAAAATTTTGCATGTTCCACGTTATGAGAAGTTGCTGACTGCCTTGAAGAAACTATTTGCTACACTACAGCTCTTTTAAGTGATCAAGACATTCCAAAAACACTATCTACGAGATAAACCATCCCTTTAAAAAAATTCTGTTTTGTTTTTTGGTTTCTATAACTTAAATGTTATAGTTTGAAAGCAAACATACAAATTTTTTTGTTTGTCTTCTACAAGAAGCAACAACTGTTTATGCTAAAAAGAAGTTATTTTCTGCTGGAATTTGAAGGATGTAAATGCATTTTCTTCAGTGTGGAGACTGAAATATAAGTTACAGACCATAGCCCCAATATATTGGTTTCAAATGTACTAAGAGAAACACATAGTTTCAATGAACATAAAAGTGAGCCTTCTAAAAAGAATCTCATATTTAGACACAAACAGCATGGATTCACACAGTATAAAGTCTCCATTTTCAAGTTAATATTAACTGATACATGAAATCATATTTTAACAATGGAATACTATAGTAATAAATTGATACATGCATACTCTGTGTAATGTTCAAATCATGTTAAACATGCCTATCTCAAACATTGATCATTTCTTCATGGTGACAACTTCCTCAGTCATTTCTTCTAGCTTTTAAAAAAAAAAAAAAAGAGTTACCAGAACATTATGATTTGTCAGTGACCTTACTGAGCATCAGCATCCCACATCTGCTGGCTCTAATGAACTACATCTAGAGCCCATTTACAAATCTTTTGGTGCTATTCTCCACCTCCTACATTCCCTGGATTCTATTTTTCCTACATTCCCCGGTAACCACTTAACTCTCAAATATGAAATATTATATTTTTAGATTCCCCATGAGTGAGATCATGTCGTATTTGTGTTTCTGTGACTGGCTTATTGAATTTCATGTATTAAACTAGCATTCTATACTTTTCAAAGAAAATGATTTTGTTGTTTTTATGGCTGAATAGTACTCCATTGCATATATGTACCTTTCCTTATCCATTAAACAGTTCAAGGTGGCTTACTCAGGTAACACACTAGGACTGGGGAATTTTCGAAGATTTCAAAGATTGTTAGAGAATGGATGCACCATCAACACTCGGAATTCATTTTCTTTAGATATATACATACTAGAGGAATTGCTTTCTTTAACTTTCTTAGGAATTTTATAGTATTTTCATGTGCCTGAAGTAATTTACGTATCCCCCCACTGTATGCACAGCTTTCCTTTCTCCACATCCTTATCAATACCTCCTTTCTGAGTCGTTTTGGTAATAAATAGTCCACTATACTAGACTGCAATGACATCTTATTGTAGATCTGCTTGTCTTCTCTCTGAAAATGAGTGATGTTGAATACTTTTTCAAGTCCATGTCGCTCATCTTCATACCTTTTTCTGAGTGTCTCCTTAGGTCTATGACAGGTGTGTGTGTGTGTATGTGTGTGTGTGTGTGTGTGTGTGTGTGTGTGTGTGTGTGTGTGTTTACTATTAAATTCGGGGAAACCCTTACATAGACTGGCTATCAACCTTCTGCCAGATGTATCATTTGTAAACACTGATTTTCCTGTGCTGTGGGATTCTTCCTGTTATTACTTGTTTCCTTTGTGTGTGAGAGTTTTTCATTTTCTTTCAATGCCACTGCTTGTTTGCTTTAGTTTCCTCTGGTTTTGGGGTGGGGGTGGGTCTTTAAAACATCCCTACTCATTCTAGTGTTCTAAAGCATTTCTCTGGTGTGATCTTTCAGTAATTTTACATTGGCGGGACCCACAGTCTTCATATAATCCACCTTGATTTGTGTATATAGCTGGTAAGAGAGGGTCATCCAGTTTCACGGTTCTGCATATGAATACCACATCTTCGAAGCACTTTTAAACTGTTTTTTTCCTCCGGGTATATTCCGGGTCAAATCTTGTCATGTAGACCAATGTGCATTTCTAGGCTTCTGTTCTTCTCCACTACTGTATTTGTCATCACACAATGACATGATGTTCTTGTTGTTTTTCCTTGTAGAATCATAGCATAGTTTGTAGTTTGGTGGTAATTTAAACTTGCTTTATTCCCCTTCAAATTCTATGAATATTATTTTGATAGGGGAAAACCACTTAAATAAACCCCTCAAAAGCTTCAGATTGATGCAGTAGAGCAAATATCCCAAAGGGTTCATCAAACCCACCACAGCCTCCTTTAGTCATAGTGTGTTACCTGAATAAACTATATTTCTTAGAACTCATGAATCAGTGCTGAGCATTGTCATCTATAACATCTACTTTACATAGATTTCTTTATATAATATTCTCTTTAATTGGAAGTTCTGTGAATCAAGTCACATTAAGCTATCATGTTTGGTATATTAAGTTTTCTCTAACTTTCTAAGGTTTTCATGAGTTTGAGACTTCTGCCAAACACTCCTTAGACACTGTGTAGATTTTTTTCAACTTTTTTGAGTTTTCTATGATTATATTGGGTTGTATTATGGAGAAGAAAAAGGAGAAAGAGTGAACAACACATTTTTTTTAAAGTTATACATTTGGCAGGTTAATGCTGTAATGTTTCCATAAGCCTATAGATCTGAATCCAGAGCTTTTTCTCACTTGAGAATGTGATATGTTTTTGAGGGACAGATGTCGTGGACTAGTTTGATACAACCTTTAGGATCTCACACACACATATATATGCTAATCAAAACATATTAATTAAATACTCAATTTCCTTCATAAACTTTGGAACCAGAAGCTGTGAAAATTGTAATCAGTTTGATGATTATAAGATAAATGCTCTCTCCATCTGTTCTGTGAATCTGTATATAATTATATTGTGTTTTAACTGTATGAATTTCTTAAACCATATTGCCTATGAATTAGTTTAACAGGTTCTTATTAATGATATGTGTGTGAACCTTATAACTATATTAGTTACTTATCTCGTTGCTTGTTTAAAAAGCTTACAAGAAGCAATGTAAAGGCAGAAGAGTTTATTCTGGCATACAATGTGAGGGGTTAATTCTTTCTGTTGATTTTTTTTTTTTTGGTTTTTGTTGTTTTTTGTTTTGTTTTGTTTGTTTTTTGTTTCTTTGGGTTTTTTTGGTTTTTTTCAAGACAGGATTTCTCTGTGTAGTTTTGGTGCCTGTCCTGGAACTCACTCTGTAGCCCAAGCTGGCCTTGAACTCACGGAGATCTGCCTGGCTCTGCCTCCGGAGTGCTGGGATTAAAGGCGTGTACCACCAACACCCGGCAGGTTAATTCTTTCATGGTAGAGAAGGCAGTGGGGACATGATGGTAGGAGAAGGAGGCCAACTACAACATTGAATCTATACTCAGGAAGCACTGAGTGGGTTAGACGTTTATCAAGATTATAAATTCTAAATGCACCTTCTTAGTAGTACAGTTTCTCCAATGAGCCTCCACCTCTTAAAGCTTCCAATCTTCTCAGTGTCACCATATTGATCATATTGAAAACAAATGAATTCTTGTCAACCAGACTCAAAAGTACATCATTATTAAACCAAGATCTTTCCTCTCATATCTCCATGTAGCATGAATCTTAACAGGTCTTATAAATAAAAAACAAACCCAGAGCCAGGTATTGGGGTGAACACTGGAATATCAGAGAAGCAGAACAAGCCACAGCTTCCTCACCTCGCCAATTCCTCAGCTGATGCTGTTTCCTCAGACGGGAAACCTCTGAGTCATCATCCAGAATGAATCTCAGCTGAACTGTTGCTCAAAAGCCTAAAAGCTTAACCTAGGGTCCTCATGCCTTATATACCTTTCTGCCATCACTTCCTGGGATTAAAGGTGTGAGTCACCATGCCTGGCTGTTTCCAGTGTGGCCTTGAACTCACAGAGATCCAGACAGATCTCTGCCTTTGGAATGCTAAGATTAAAGGTGTATGTGTCACCATTTTCTGGCCTATGTATCTAGTGGCTGTTCTGTTCTCTGACCCCAGATAAATTTATTAGGGTGTACAATATTTTGGGGAACACAGTATCACCACATCTCCAAGATTCCATGTTCATATGACAATGCAAAATATAACTTTAAAAAATCCCACATTCAGCCGGGCGGTGGTGGCGCACGCCTTTAATCCCAGCACTCGGGAGGCAGAGCCAGGCGGATCTCTGTGAGTTCGAGGCCAGCCTGGACTACCAAGTGAGTTCCAGGAAAGGCACAAAGCTACACAGAGAGACCCTGTCTCGAAAAACCAAAAAAAAAAAAAAAAAAATCCCACATTCTTTAAATTTTTTTCATATTCTTTAAAAGTCCAAGTATGTATGTATGTATGCATATATGCATGCATTTATGTATGTATGCATATATGCATGCATTTATGTATGTATGTATGCATGTATTTATGTATGTATGTATGCATGTATCTATTTATTTATTTGTTTGTTTTGTGGGCTCCTGTTAAATCCAAAGTAAGTAACATGTTTCTTTCTCTATGAGCAAAGAACCAAGGTATACTTCAATAGAGTAAAATTAATAATCAAATACAATATATAAATGATTCAATGTTTAGAATTCACAGGCAATCTTTTGAACTCCCATGAGTTTAGGTGGCTTCACTTCTACAGCTTTGCCATCCACATGACACATAGTTTATCTCATAGGCTCAGTCTGGCTCACATTCCACACCTGCTCCTACCCTGATAATCAGCCTTAGGTTCCAGAATCACCAGTATTCTAGGGTCTTCACTGTAACTGAGGGTGCACCTTAACCAATGGCCTCCTGCCCGCTCTTCTGGGATTCCAAGTCTACCACATACTGCCAAGCTTCAGACTCATCCCATGACTACTTCAGTTGTGGGATCTCTACTACAGTTGAGGCTACAATTTCACCATGGCCTTTCCTAATCATTTGCAGTGCCAAGTGTCAGCTGCGCTCCAAGATGCCTCCATAGTTTGAAAACCAGTACCATGTGGGAGATTTTTATGCATGTCTGTTTGGTTTCCAGCCTGTGATGCAACCTTAGCAACCCCCAATCCCCACCTCACAATTGGAACCACAGTGCTAGTGTATGTGCTGACGCTGAAGAATTTCTTCCAAGAAGATTTTGTGTAAATGATACTAGTGTTATTAGTCATAGCTGATTTTAAGCCCCAGCTATTCAGCATCAATTGTCCTAGTAAAGCAAAAGGCTTTATTTCAATGGTACTGTCTCTTGATCACAGTTTGATTCTTCAGGCCCAGATGATTAGAAACCATGAATACTCTTTCAAAATGTTCGAGAAATGACTCTGATGGAGTCTTTGCTTTATTCTGAAGCATCACAATCCAGGCTTCTCTCATTCGCATTTAATTTAACATTATCATCTATGTTCCCGTAAGAGTTCATTAAGCTCTGAGCACTCAGTGGCCTAAAGCTCCATAATACCCCCTCTACCTCCCACAAAATATTCCAAGTCACAAATGCCACATGATTAAGTCCATCACAGTCACCCCACTTGTGGTACCAATTTCTGTGTTCATTTCTGTCACAATAAAACACTGACTGAAATCAACTTGAGAAGAAAGGATTTATTTTACATCACAGTCCATTGCTGAGGTAAATTACAGTCAGAACTCAAGCATGAACCTGGAGGCAGGAACTGAAACAGAGATTATGGAGGAATATTGCTCAATGGTTTGCTTTCATTATACTTCACTCAGCTTATTTATACAGTCCAGAACCTAGACTGAATACATAAAGTGGAGAGGTATTGACCAATGAAATCAATGATAACATTGAGCCTTCAGAAGCATGTGCACACATATGCACCTATACAAACTTATGTGCCCACATACATACCAACACTCAACACACACACACACACACACACACACACACACACACACACACACACACACACACACACACGATAGTCACACCATATACATATGTCAAAAACAAAAAAGGGGAACAGATCATTTTCTTGTAGGAAATATTTTTTTATTCTTCTCTCATATATTACATCTAGACCACAGTTTCCCCTCCTTCTCTTCCCCTCAGACTCTCCTTCCTTCTTCCCTTTTCCCCCCAGATCCCCCCTCACCCTCCTTCTGTCTCCCCTCAGAAAAGAGCAAGCTTCCCATGGACATCAACCAAACGATGCATAATATGCTACTATACGACCAGGCACATACTGTCAATGCAAGGCTGGATGAGGCGATCCATTAGGAGGGAAAGGGTCCTATAAGCAGGAAAAAGAGTCAGTGACTGCCCCAACTCACACTGTTAGGTATCCCACAAAAACACCAAGCTACTCAGTCATAACATATATGCATAGACCTAGGTCACACACCTCAAGGCTCTCTGATCTGTGTGAGTCCCCATGAGTCCTGGTTAGTTGATTCTGTGGGTCATGTTCTCATGGTGTCCTGACCTCTCTGGTTCTTCCAATCCTTCCTCCCTCTCCTCCACAGAACTCCCTGAGCTCCATCTAATGTTTGACTGTGGGACTCTGCATCTGTTCCCATCAGTTGCTGAATGAAATTTCTCTGGTCTCTTTGGTGATGACTCTGCTAGGCTTCAATCCCAGAACCCTGTGCAGGCAGGGTAAACTGTAGGTCAAAGGTTTTGTAGCTGGGTTAGTGTCCCAATTCTTCCACTTGAGGCTTGCCTGGTAACAGAGGATGGCCAGTTCATGCTCCGTATCCCCCATTACTGGGAGTCTTTGCTAGAGTTACTCTTATAGATTGCATGGAATTTCCTTTGTGCTAGGTTTCCACCTCATCCCTGAAGTGGCTGCCAATTCCAGTCATTTCTCACAGTATTTGTTTGTCCCCCAACTTGATTCCTCCTATTACCAAATCCATTTATCCTCAGTCCACCCATGAAATCTATTCTACTTTCCATTCCCAGGGAGATTCTTGTGCCTCCCCCATCCCTTAAAACTTCCTTGTTAGCCTCTCTGGATCTGTGGACCATGGCATGATTATCTGTTGTTTTGCAACTAATATCCACTTATAAGTGAGAACTTACCATATTTCTCTTTCTAGGTCTGGATTACCTCATTCAGGATGATTTTTTTTCAAGTTTTACCCATTTGCTTACAAATTTCGTGATGTCATTGTTTCTAACAGTTGTATAATAATCCATTGTGTAAATTTTGAACATTTTATTTATGCATTCTCTGGTTGAGGGATGTAGCTAGAGTTTTCCTGCCTGGCCCACAGTCAGGACAAACTCTCTGACCTGCCAGTCCCACAGCCACTCAGACCCGACCAAGTAAACACAGAGACTTATATTGGTTACAAACCGTATGGCCGTGGCAGGCTTCTTGCTAACTGTTCTTACAGCTTAAATTAACCCATTTCTATTAATCTATACCTTGCCACGTGGCTTGTGGCTTACCAGTACTTTACATCTTCCTTGTCCTGATGGCGGCTGGCAGTGTCTCCCTCACCCAGCTTCCTGTTCTCTCAATTCTCCTCTCTGTTAGTCCCGCCTATACTTCCTGCCTGGCCACTGACCAATCAGTGATTTATTCATTGACCAATCAGCAACACATTTGACATACAGACCATCCCACAGCAGAGGGACATCTAGGTTGTCTCCAGTTTCTGGTTATTACAAGGAAAGCTGCTATAAACGTAGTTGAGCAAATGTCCTTGTGATAGGATGAAGAGTCCTTTGGGTTTATGCCTAGAAGTAGAAGTAGTACAGCTAGATCTTGAGGTATATTGCTTCCCAATTTTCTGAGAAACCACATTGATTTCCAAGGTGGCTGTACAAGTTTGCACTCCCACCAGCAGTGGAGGAGTGTTCCTCTTACTCAAATCCTCACCAGCATAAGCTGTCACTTGTGTTTTTCATCTTAGCCATTGTAACAGGTATAAGATGGAATCTCAAAGTCATTTTGATTTGCATTCCCCTGATGGCTAAGGACATTTCTTTAAGCGTTTCTTAACCATTTGAGTTTCCTCTGTTGAGAATTCTCTGTTTAAATCTATAGCCTATTTTTAATTGGATCATTTAGTTTGTTGATGTCTAGTTTCTAGAATTCTTAATATATTTTTTGATATCAACCCTCTGTTAGATGCAGAGTTGGTGACAATCATTTCCCATTCTGTGAGCTGCCCTACTGTACTATTGATGGTGTCCTTTGTCTTGCAGAAGCTTTTCCTTTTCATGAGATCCAATTTATTAATTGTTGACCTTAGTGCCTATCATATTTGTGTTCTTTCCAGGAAGTTGCCTCCTATGCCAATGAGTTCAAAGCTATTCCCCACTTTTTCTTCTGTCAGGCTCTGCCTATTTGGTTTTATGTTGAAGTCTTTGATCCACCTAGAGCTGAGTTTTGTACAGGGTGATAGATATGGATCTGTTTATATTATTCTACATGCTGACATCCAGTTAGACCAGCACTATTTGTTGAAGATGCTTTCTTTTTTCCATTGTATATTCCTGACATTTTGATCAAAAATCAGTTGTCCACAGGTGTATAGATTTACATGTGGGTCTTCAGTTTGATTCCATTGATTGAAGTGTATGTTTTATGACAATATTGTGTAGTTTTTATTTCTACAGCTCTGTAGCACAGTTTGAAATCAGGGATGGTGATACCTCCAGAAGTTCTTCTATTGTATATGATTGTTTTAGTTATCTTGGGTTTTTAGTTTTTCCATATGAAGTTGAGTATTGTTCTTTCAAGCTCTGGAAAGAATTGTGTTGGAGTTCTAAAGGGAACTGTGTTGAATCTACAGATTGATTTTTCACTGTGTTTATCCTATTAATCCTTGAGCATGGGAGATTTTGTGGTACTATATTGTGCACCCTAATAACATTTGCCTGAAGATCAGAGAACAGAAACAGAAGAGGCCAGTAGATTAAACAGAGAGGCCAGGCAGTGGAGGCACACACCTTTAATCCTAATACTTGGGAGGCAGAGACCTATCTGGATCTCTCTGACTTCGAAGTCACCCTGGACTACATGAGATTGTCTCAGTCTAGGAGAGAAAACAGAGTCAGGCAGTGGTGGCACACACCTTTAATTCCAGTACAGGGAAGCACACACACATTTAATCTGAGAAAGTGATGGCTAGGCGGAGAAAGGTATAGAAGGTGTGAGGAGACAGGAACTAAAGGCTTTTCGGCAGAAGCTTCCCTTTCAGCGAGAGGTTTTTGAGGCTGAGGAGTTGGGAAGGTAAGAGGTGGTGACTGTGGCTTGTTCCTCTTTCTCTCTGATCTTTCAACATTTACCCTAATATCTAGTCCTGGGTTTTTATTATAAGACCAGTTTAAGATTTGAGCAACATATCTTTCCATCTTCTGATACCTTCTCCAATTTCTTTCTTCAAAGACTTGAAGTTTTTACTATATAGGTCTTTAACTTGCATGTTTTGAGCTACATCTAGATATTTTATATTGTTTAAGGTTATTATGAAGGGTATTTTTTACCTGATTTCTTTCTCAGCCCATTTGTCACTTATATATATGAGGGCTACTGATTTTTTTTTTTTTTTTTTTAGTTAATCTTGTATCTATCCACTTCACTGAAGGTGTTTGTCATCTGTAGGAATTGCCTGGTAGAATGTTTGGGGCCGTTTATATATACTGTCATATCATCTGCAAATAGTGATACTTTGACTTCTTCCTTTCTAATTTACATCTCTTGATATCCTTTAGTTGAATTATTGCTCTAGCTAGAGCTTCAAGTACTATATTGGACAGATAGGGAAAGAGTGGACAACTTTGTCTTGCTCCAGATTTTAGTGGAATTGCTTTGCTTTGGTTTTTCTTTTTTTTTTTCCCATTTATGTTGATGTTGGCTATAGGCTTACAGTAAATTCCCATTATTATGTTTAGGTATGTCCCTTATATCCCTGATCTCCCCAAGACTTTTTATCATGAAAGGGTGTTGGATTTTGTCAAAGGATTTTTGGCATCTAGTGAGATGATCATGTGGATTTTTTTTCCTTTCAGTTTGTTTATATGGTGGATTACATTTCAGATTTTTATATGGTGAACCATTCCTGAATCTATGGGGTGAAGTCTGTTTCATCATGGTGGATCATCTTTTGGTGTGTTCTTGAATTCAGTTTGTGAGTATTAGAAAATAATGTTTTCTAGGGTAGAAGTTAAGTATACATTCCAATGAGAAAAATTGGAAATACTGAATCTGAAAGACTTTGTTAAATTAAAATTAACGATCTGTCCTTATATCTATAAGACAAATTTTAAAATGCCATGTCCCCATAACATAATTGTTTTATATCATTTTTTGAAGAGATTTTGAAAGTAATAGACAAAAATTTAGATGTTGGCAATATGGAAAATAAGGAAATTGATAAACCATTGCACTTGCATTTTTGTATTTGTTTTGTGTTGTTAAATCATATAAATTTATTTCTTAATCTCCTGTAGAAATTAAGTTTTCAATTATTTTTAGTGAGGTTTCTTATTCCTTTTGGTGATTTTGTTCCTTTTTTTGTCAGATTTTCAAGCAGGGGCTCATTCATTTCCAGAAAAGCCATTCCAGAACTTATTATACAGCACAAGCACAGAGTGATTCTGTTGCCTCTATGTTAGCTACTGATGCCAGGATGACATGCATGAATCCCCATGCTCAGTTGATGATTTCTTTAAAAAGTGAATTTCTGCAATTGTTGTCACCGGATTCAAATAGACAAATTGTATGTTTTTATACTACAAGACTGCGTACTTTTGTACATCATTTTTAAAAAGTACATTTTCAGGTACTTAAGCAATTTCCAAAGGTTGTCACATTCATTTCAACTAAGAGGCCAAGTGAATCTACATTGGGACAATAATCAATGTGATTATTAAGATGTGATTTCCAGAACTAAAGTCAATTCTTATTTGAACCGTATGTACTGTAATTATGAAATTACACATACAAATGTGCAAAGTTTTCAATGAAGTCTGAGTTCTAGAATAAATTAAAATTTATACCAGTGTCACTGCTCAACAGCTTTTGCTTAAGTGTGGATAACATTTCGTGGTTTATCTCTATGGAAATAATTGGTCTTCATCCAAATACTATCCCTTAAGGATATTGGTCTAGTTAAAAAAATAATTATAAGTTAACTTTACAATTAATTTCAACCAATCCTGGAATTAATCCTTGGCACATAGAAATGTCTGATGCTTACATTGTTTTAATCAATATCTTGACTTTGTATTATGACAGGCTTCTCAGATTTAGAAAAAATTGAATTTCTATGAAAAGACAAGCACCCAAACCTTAGCATCCAGAGAAGAAAACAATGCTGGAGTTGTCACAATATTTGATTTTAAGTTATGTGACAAAGCCAGGATGACAAAGTCACCATGTCAATGGCGTAAAAATCAGATCTTAAGAGTGACATAATAGAGCAGAGGTTGTGCTGCTTAGTTGTTTTTGTTTTTGTTTTGTCAGTTTGACACAAGCTTGGGTAATCTGTGAAGCAAGAACTTCAACTGAGAAAATGCCTCTATTATATTGCTCCACAGTCAACCTTGTGAGGCATTTTCATGACTAGTTGCGAGGGTCCAGCTCATTGAATGCAGGGGTGCCACCGTTCTTGTGGTATTTTGGCAAAGAACATGGCTGCTTTCTGCACGTGTTCTAATAACTTCCACCAGCTAAATTTGATAAAAAGAATGGACTATATCTTTGGTGGAGATTTCAAGACAGCCTAATATTGTCTGCCCTGTGGTTATTAACCAACACTTATGCAGGTCACAATGAAAAAGAACAAGATGGACAAAAAGAAACACAAAAAGTACAGTTTGAAGAAAATAAAAAGAACCAGGTGATTTAACATTGTAGCCAAGGTTGTGCTAAAAAAAATAAGATTAAGAAGAGGCCCATCCAAAACTGAAGAAAGGAAAGGGTGCTCTTAGGGCAAGCCTTGACCTAGCTACACTGACAACTTATGAAAAGGAAAAGCCTACAGAAGTCTTTACTTGTAAAAAGCAACAATAAATGAAAGCTATTGGAAATATGAGTCAACAGGACAGGCTGTAATGGAAGTGAGCCACTGAACTTGGCAGCGTTGGACATTTTGGTTATGGCATCAGAGTCATGAAGGATGAACAACTAAAGGAGTTGTGGAATCCTCTTCCACCATTAAAGAGAGCTCCTGAGGCTGGGCATGTGGCAAGGGAGTTCCTCAATAGAAGCTCCGAGAGGCATTTCAAGAAAATTATGAAATTGAAGCCTGGATTGTATGACCACAAGATGTTAAAGGTGTCAGAGCTGTGGGCTGTCTGCCAAGGAGAGCTTCAGACAGGGAATGCAGCCAGCCCAGGGGAAAGAAGTGTGTTTCATGCAATAAAACTAAAAGAAAACAGCCACCTAAGCCAATTGATTAGCAGACATGAAACTACAGGATCTGGAATTTTCTCTGCTGGGTTTCTGTCATCTTTCATTCAGTATTTTCTACTATGGCCCAATTTCTTTCTGCAGGCATGGTAATATATATTCTGTGCCACTGTATGTTGGAAGCACACAGTTTGTTTTATCTTTCTTTTTATAATTACAGTGGGTTACAATTAAGAGATTGCCTTGATTATTGGAAGAGAATTTAAACTTTCGACTTTTAAACTGTGTTGAGACTCTGTCTCATGATCTAACATGAAGAACAATAAGAAAAATAAATGCATGATTTCAACCTCTGGATCAGAAAACTGTATGCATGGGTAAATAATTCTGTATGAATAAGTATATGGCTTAACACACACACACACACACACACACACACACACACACACACACACACACACACACATATACACACACATGCCTAATTATAATCCTCTCAGGGTCATTAAGTGTAAAATGTCTCAACCCATTATGAAAAATTTAAAACTACTGTGATGGATTGAATGAGAATGTAACCACTAGGTTCCTATGTTTGAATACATGGTCATACACAATTGGAACTGTTTGAGAAGGATTAGCAAGGATGGCCTTGTTGAAGTCGCTGCAGCCATGTTGGAGGAGGTGTGTCACTGGGGGTGGGCTTTGAGGTTACAGAAGTGTCTCTCTTTTTGCATGCAGTTTGCCAATCAGATGCGAGCTCTCAGCTACTTCTTCAGCACCATGTCTGGCATTCTCAGACCTCTGACTGCTACCATAATTCCTGCCAAGCTGATAATGGACTAGCCCTTTGAAATTGTAAGCAAGCCTCCAGTTAAATATGTTTTTCTATAAGTTGCCTTGGTCATGGTGTCTCTTCACAGCAATAGAATAGCAACTAAAACACTTGTTACATATATTTTGTTTGATTGTAAAACAGACAAAGTTTAAAATTGTGAAAAGTAACAATTAGGAACATGCTTACTTTTTCATAAAATGGATGAAGAAATAAAACATACCTTGAGGTAAGTTCAGTATTGTTCTAAATACAAGTGTCAAAACCAAATGTAAAATATACAACTCATTTGTATTTTATACTTTATTTTGCTGTAGCAGAATAACAGGGAAAATAAAAGAGGAATGTATAAGAATAGGCAGTTTCTCCTGGTGACACTTGAGCAGAGGTTTGGGGAGTTAGCACTGAAGAAGGAAGCAGTATTGCCACTTTGCCAAAACCACCTTGTAGCAGTTCAACCATGAAATTCATCTATAATGTACCATTGTAGCAAAAGGGGTGCTGGTCCTTTACTTGGTCCCTGAGAGCTAGAATAGAAACTATGACATGCTTATGCTTAGGATCCTTGTTTTTACTGTTATTTTATCTTTTAAGTCTGCCCTATGAGTGGTGTTCAAAATTACAAAATCAGATAAAGGATGCTGTTGAAAAAGAAAGGAGTCCAGAGGGCTCCCTTTCTCTTCTGTTCTGGGTTTGGCTTCCTTCAAAGAAGTTCATCCCCTTGCTGTGAGATCTGAATAATCTAGCCAAAAATCCTAATTGTCATTTTTTCAAGCAAAAGTCTTCTTGCTTATAAAATATTAATCAGTCAAAAAATCTTTGTTGGAAATCAACTAACAGGGCTCACAGAGACTGAACTGATAATCAGGGAGACTGTCTGTATGTGAACTAGGTCGTCTGCATATATGTTATGGTTGTGTACCTTGATTTTCTTGTGGGATTCCTAACAGTGGGGGTGTGGGTATCTCTAAATCTTTTGCATGATTTTGGGACCCTTTTGCTCCTACTAGGTTGCCTCATCCAACCTTAATATTAGGATATGTGCCTAGTCTTCCTGCAGCTTGATATGCCATGTTTGGTTGATATCCCAGAGAAGTCTGCCCTTTTCTGAATAGAAATGAAGGAGGAGTGGATCTCAGAAAGAGGGAAAATGTGGGGAGGACTGGAAAGAGAGGAGGGAGGGAAATATATGAGAGAAGAATAAAAAAAAAAATTCTCATTGCATTTATCTTCTGATTTCAAAACAAAGTAAAACATTGCCATGGAGTTATTTTAGAAAATAGAAACCATTAGAAGTAACTTAGAGTATGAGAAACCAGCTGCTGACCTGGGAGTTGCAACTAGAATTAAAGACACCCAGGCAGAGAAGGAAACATCTGCACTAACATTTATCAATGTGACATTTTTTAGTGTTTACATCTCCCTTACTCAGGCAAAGGTCAGCAAATAAATAAATAAACAAATAATTAAAAAAAAAAATGATGTCTGGGAGAGAATAATCATCACAGGGCTCAGGCTAGAAGGAAGCAACAGAAAAGAAAACAATTCTGAGAGACCACAGAAACACCAAAATGTGATTTTATGCCATTGGTCAAACCATAATGAACTCCTTAGTATGTGCTCTGTAGACCAATATACACAGTATTTGATGTTAACCAAGTATTTTTCTATTACATAGCTGAGGACTGTACATTTTCCAAACCTCAATGTGCCTCTGATAAGAGCAGTCAAGCAGCCCCATCAAACTATTTCACCAACATTTCCTTTTGTAACAACTTTATGGAGTTTGTTAAGATCCATCTTATCTCCCCAATGTAGGAACTACAATGTTTGTGCCCTAGGCTTCTTTGGAGCCTGAGCATTAGAGGATGGCAGGATGCCAGGGACAATACCAATTACATGCCCTTAAGCAACCAGGAGGAACAAATGGTCAGGAGGCAGGCAGACACAAAGAACTTCAGGCTCCAGCATCAGTTCTTGTGAACTTTTACACACGATGAGGGAATGGCTTGATAGTTTGTGGCAGCAGCAGATGTTGAAGCTTGTGTTGATGGCAACAATGTAAAAACTCCTGAGGTGCACTGGCCACTGTCCTCACTGGAGTAGTGAATGGAGAGACAATGGTGGCCTCTGCCAATACTTCAAAGCAGATTTGGGCATGATTTCTAGAAACCTTAGAAATATGTCCCAAGCATATTTCTTCAGCTCTCTAGAAATCCCAACACAACAACCTCTTTTCTTTATAGCCTTCCTTTTGTACATTTTCCTTTTTCTCCATCAGCCTCAAAGTTACTTGAAATTAAAGACAAGAATAAATTGAAGAGCATTGCTTTCCAGAAGTGAACACAGTCTTGGAATCCCCCAGCATGCCTAAGTAAGAATATAATTTGAGTATGAATTTATGACATGATTCCTCACATTATTTTACATATTTCTACACATGTATATTATTTATTATCAATGTCATAGATTTTTCTGTTGCACAGTAAACAGAGAGACACTTTATAAACCTGCATGCTTAACAGTTCAGACAGAATCAATTATGAAATGGAAATCAAGTAATTATAGGAAAATTTATTGCAGGCATGAAGGCACATTTTTCTTCGTTAAGACTTGAGCACCTGTTAAAAATAAATATAAAATTTAGTCAGGCAAAATTTACTCTCCTTTTTCACGCCTTATTATGAAAACATATTTTTGGAAACAAAGTTTTCTTAGCTCTATATCTGTGTTCAGGTGAATTACTAGTGATGTGATGATAATAGATTGATGAACCAATGAACATAAAAATTAAGACAGAAATCATAATTATTTTATTTATACGTGAATTCAGTGTGTGTAGGGATAAACATGTGAGTCAAAAGAGAAACCAAAAGTTCTAGTGATCTGCCATCACCATAGATTATCTTGTTTTTCTTATATGTCACAATTATTTTTAAATCACAATTTACTCATCTCATAAAAGTAATAGAATGTATATGTGGATAGATAGATTTTTATTTTAATGGAGGGCAATTCTAATTTGATTTTTTAACTAAATATTATAAGTTGCTATATCCCACATGGTTTAGTCTGACAAACCTGATTGGAGCCGCAAGGGAATAAAGAAAGAACGGACACACTGCAAATGTACAGAAAAGCTGGGGTCTGGTGGGGGGTGCTCTCTCTGGTGGAGCAACATCACCAACACAGCAACCCAGAACCTCAGTGCTTTTATTATGTGCAGCATGACAAGGAGGGATTAGCTGGTCATAAAGGAGGCTCCAGGAGAGCAGTTTCAGGTTACAGTCACACTGAAGGAGGAAGAAGCCAATGTGTTTTTTGCACAGGAGGTCAACATCAGCATATGGATCAGAGAAAGGCTTTGCCATTCATTGCCTCTGAGCCTCAGAAGGAAGCCTCAGAATGAAGGTTTTTCAGTTCCCATGGGAATGATGCATTGGATGCACTTGACCTGGCTGTGCCCACATGTGCAACACTCATTCACTCAAGTCTTCACTCACTCCTTATACATTCATTCAGGACACCTTTGACTCCCTACAATAAATTATATTTATTAATTATCAATATCAGACTATATGTATGGTTGTATAATTACACTCCTTCCCAAATACCTTGATTTCTTCCTTAATATTTGTCAATTTCTTATTAGACAAATATTGTTATTTCTATTCTCTGAAAATGACTAACATAATCAAGTAGGATAATTCTATGCATTAATTGATTTATTAGTGTCCAGGGTATCAAGGTTCTAATATAATCTCTGTATTTCCTTTTCCTATCCCAGTCTCCACTGATGTTCTGCATTTTGGTTAAATTTATCATTCTTAGCATCATCCAACTCAAATGTCTGGAAAGCGTCCTGCATTCCTACCCTTACTTTGCATTCCATTTTCAGTTCTCTTAGTGAATACTGAGTAAGTATATTACCAAAATTTCGCATTAAAAGGCAATTTGTATCTATAAATTTTGAAACCTGTGATGGAAGGATTCTGCATATTCCTCTTATAATCACCATGAGGATCTACAAAATACAATATGCAGGAGGTTACTCAACATATAGCATATGCTCACATGTCTTTATATAGCTATGTTAGTTTATTTATTATTTATAAGTTCTTGGGTTGGGTATCTGTGGTGTTAATAACTCTTCCAATAAATGCTCTAAAAGAACAGTCTATCTCCGTATCACCCTTAAACTCTGAACAGGAAGCATTTTAGAAACATAGTAGGTATTTAACTACCAAAACTACCATCAAAAGTGGAGGGAGTGGGAACCCAACTGAGTCACAGAACTTGGACCTACAATTGTCCTGCCTAGGGGATGTGCTGGAATAAGGATGGTCTTGAGGTTAAGGGAGTGGCCAACCAATGACTGGTCTAACCTCAATGCCATGCCAGGAAAGGAAGCCCACTCCTGGCACTGCCTGGAGCACCAGGACCCACAGGCTGGATGGCCCAGAGATCTAGGATAGAATCAAACATGACTGGAGGGAAAAAAATGTCAATGTAATGATGTCTAACGATATTCTGCTATACGCATAGATTGGTGCCTAGCCCAATTGTCATCAGAGAGGTTTCATCCAGAAACTGATGGAAACAGATGTAAACCCACCGCCAAACCTTAGGAAGAGATTGGGGAATCTTGCAGAAGAAGGGGAGAAAGGATTGTAGGAATCAGAGGGATAAAGGGCATTATATAAAAACTCACAGAATCAACTAACCTGGACTCACAGGGGCTCACAGAGACTGAACCCACAACCAAGGAGTCTGCATGGGTCTGATGTAGGCACCCTGCGTGTATGTTACAGTTATGTATCTTGCTCCTCTTGTGAGACTCCTAACAGTAGGAACAGGGGCTCTGTTTGACTCTTTTATTGGCTTTTGGGACCCTACTCCTCATAGTGGGTTGCCCTGCCCAGCTTTAATAAATGGGGAGGTGCTTAGTCTTACTGCAACTTGATATTCCATGTTTTGTTGATATCCACGGGAGACCTGCCCTTTCCTCAGCAGAAACAGAGGACAAGTGAGTAGGGGGGCAGGAATAGAATGGAGCTGTAGCGGGGAGAGAGGGACTGGAAGAAGAGGAGGGAAGGGAAACTACAACTGGGATGCAAAATAAATAAGTTAAAAATAATTTTATCTTTTTGATACTTTTTGCTTCCATATAGCTTTATTCCAACCAATCTTATTCCTTAAATGTTACATATTCATTTACTATTTCAACATGAGTTAGATAAAAAGTCATGGAAGGGCCTCCGGAGAGCTCAGGGGGTCTTTGCTTTGGAGGTAGGGAAGGCATGGTGATTAGTGAGCTGCACTAGTGTGATAGGTTCACTTTACCGTCTTTAGAGGAAGGAGCAGCCTCGGTTCTTTTCAGCCTGTTTTCTTGGAGTGGAAATCTGTATACACTAGCATGCTGGAGAGAGAGCAATAGGGGTTCCCATATTCTAGGCCCCCTGCTTCTGTGGTAGGCCTCCCTCTATGCAGAACTTTGTGCTGATGGTGAATAAAAGCACACCTGGCATCCTGACAGTGTTTACCCAAATTTTAATTTCAATGAGTGGTAGTAGAACAGTGCTGTTGGCTTGCCCTTCCAAAGGACTCTCCAGGTCCTTGAATTGCCAGCTGGAGCGGGGAGCACGCACTGTTTGAGGCAATCATCTACTTGGTACAGTTTCTATCACACTTAGCAAGGGGATAGGAAGGAATCTAAACTCTGTGATTCAAGTATCAGAGATGCTTGGTAAGCTTATTGAGAGTTAGTATGGGTTCTTTAGTAAATATCTCCATATTTGTCTTATGCCTTAGAACAGTTTCTAGAATGTTTAAAGTTTAATTTATTTATTCCTTAATTTCATATGTATGGGTGTTTTGCTTGCATGTATGCCTCTGCATCTAATGCCCTCAAAGACCAAAGGAAAGTGTCAGACCTCCTGGGACTGGAGACTGAATCCACAATCAAGGAGCCTGCATGGGACTAACCTAGTAGCAAGTTACCACGTGGGTGCTGGGAATCAAACCCAGGTCTTCTTGAAGAGTAAGTAACCAGACTCTTAAACTCCGAGACATTCCTGAACTTATTGTAACAATTTATGTCAAGAATGATGGTTTCACTAGAAAGGTATAAAACAGATCTTTGTGCCACAGTTATAGAAAGTTTTGAAATTCTCTGTTTATTCATGTTTCCTGTCCTGAATTAAGTGGATAATGTGTAGTGAATGGACTTCAGAATCATGAATCCTTTGCTTTGTTGTACTGCTCCTGGAGAGTCTGTTAACAGCACTTGTACCTGTACAGTCCTGCTCTTCATTTGTTACGGAACCAATTTGTTTCTAGTGGATTCAAGTTCTCTGCTGAAGTTTCTCCTTTGATCTTGCTTGTTACCTACCTTCCAAACAGAAACATTGCTCTAAATACTTGAAATTCCATTTGAGCCACTGTTAACTCCTTTCTTATACTGAGATCTGGTTATTGCTCTGTTTACAGAAGATTTTTTTTCTTATTTTCTTTGGATAGATCTTGATGGTTTTTTTTGTTTGTTTGTTTGTTTTTTTCGAGACAGGTTCCCTCTGTGTAGCTTTGGAGCCTGTCCTGGAACTCACTTTGTAGATTAGGCTAGCCTCGAACTCACAGAGATCCTCCTGCCTCTGCCTCCCAAGTGCTGGGATTAAAGGCGTGCACCACCACTGCCCGGCTATCTTGTGTTTTTTAATGTCGAACATTTAATTTTGCATAGTAGATGCTGAAGAAATGCTTCTTATACCCAATTATGGCAGACTTTTGCTTCATTGCACCTTACATTAACGATTTGATAAATCTGGTTTGTAAGTTTCGATGTTGTTATAATTACCCTCTATCACACCATAATTATGGAGTAGTTTACAAAAGGTTTGATTATCCTTATTGGCTCTTCCTTTATGTGTTTCTTTGCAGTGGGAAAACCACCTCATGCATAGAGGATACTCAGTAGCAGGACTAGAAGGAAGGGGAAAAAGGAGGAGGAAGAAGAAAAGAAGGAAAGAAAGAGTGAAATGAAGAGGGAGAAAGAGGGTTGATTGTAGCTTAAGTTTTCCTGCCTGGCCCACAGTCAGGACAAATCTCTCTCACCTGCCAGCCCCACAGCAGCTCAAACCCGACCAAGTAAACACAGAGACTTATATTGGTTACAAACTGTATGGCCGTGGCAGGCTTCTTGCTAACTGTTCTTATAGCTTAAATCAATCCATTTCTATTAATCTATACCTTGCCATATGGCTCATGGCTTACCGGCATCTTTACATGCTGTTTCTCATCATGGCGGCTGGCAGTGTCTCTCTCACTCTGCCTTCTACTTTCCAGCTCTATTCTCCTCCTTGTCCCGCCTATACTTCCTGCCTGGCCATGGGCCAATCAGTGATTTATTTATTGACCAATCAGCAACACATTTGACATACAGACCATCCCACAGCAGTTGATAAAACAGACAAAAATGATTTATTGTGTTTAAAGGACAGTGGTTACTATTCTCACTGCTGTGACAAATATCTGAGGAGAAGCAAGAGAGGAAATCTAAGGCAAGCTTTAAGAGTGCAGTCCAGCAGCAGGAGCGGCTCCCAGCTGTGCTGAGAACCAGCATAGTTGCCCAGATCAGGAAGCAGAGCAAAGGGCTTGCAGGCTCTGCACTAGCTTCTCTTTTCCCCTTGATTTAGCCTAGGGTGACGCCGTCACTCCTGGCTTGTCTTCTTCCTTCAGTCCATCCTCTCTGGAAACACCTTCACAGAGGAGCACAGGAATGTGTCTCTTAGGGGATTCCAATTATAGTCAGGTTGACCATGATGATAGACCAGCACAATTGCCTTAAACAAACTGGTCGGTTTCAAAGCCATAGGGAGAAGCAAACAAACCAACCAACAACAAACAAAAACAAAAAACCTTCCTCACACTCTTTTCTTCATCTTCATTTTTACTTCAAATGTACAATGGGAAACAACTTGGTTTACAAACTGTCAATTTCCTCGTTAGTTATAATTTAAATAGTTGTCTTAATTTTCAATAGAATTATTCCCACAATTTTTATTTAAATAGTTTTCAAACCTTTGAAATTTATAAAAAAAATATTAAGAGAGACCATATGCTAACACTCCATTTTTTTTAAATTATTGACATAATACCCCATCCACCATTCATGCTTTGCCTATGAATACAGAAATAGGTTTTATACATTTTTATTGTATATGTGTCACACAGGTATTTAAACACAGCACATTTTCTGGGGGCATGCACACTGCAGACATGGCATTTTGCTTACTGTCTCAGTTCTACTTTTCAAAAGACAACACCCTCTTTTCCATCACATCATTTCAGTATTCAAGGCTAGGACATAGTCATGAAAATCCAACCATCTATTTCAGAGATGAACACATTGTTTTGGTGAGCTTTATAAATTACTTTCATAATATCAAAATACTTTTTTCGGTTCCTTAGTCATTCATGAGCTCACATGGCTGATTCTCCCTCTCTCTCTCTCTCTCTCTCTCTCTCTCTCTCTCTCTCTCTCTCTCTCAATATTTTATCACTACACTTCCTTGGCTTTGGAAACTGTATCACTTACGTTTCTGTGACAATATTTCCCTTGTTTGATTTATTATGTGCATTTTAAATTTTAATAAGCATGCATGTATACCTATATTTTCTGGAGAAGAAAAGCCTCATATTGCTTTTAAAGATGTACCAAAGTAAGGGACAAGTCTGGAGAGCGCCTTTGTTTCACACAGTCAGTGATTACTTGTTATTATTTATATAAAGCTTCTGTAAAGGCAATCAACTGACTCTGCTTCTTTAAGAATTCTGTGTACATCTCCACATGTGCTGCTAACATACGTCTGGATGCATGTGCCTGTGGAGGCCAGAAGTCAATGACAGGTGTCTTGATTGCTTTTCTGAGACAGGCTTTCTCATTGAACCTCGAGCTACAACAGTCATCTAGTCTGGCTGGCCACTGCGCTTCGGGATCTGCTTGCCTCCACTTCACCATCACTGGGATTTCAAATGCATACCTCATACCTTTTTTCTGTGTGGGTGCTGGGTATCCTAACTTGAGCCTGCACACTTACATAGCAAGTCGTTTATCAATGGACCCACACCTTCCTCAAGTTATTTAGAAGTAAGGGTTTAACACACACACACACACACACACACACACACACACACACACACACACACGTGCACTCAGGCACACATGCTTACACACACACATACACACACACAGCAAACATAAAACGTGTGTTTCCCCGGGGCTTTTACAAATATAGTGTTATTTATCGTTCCTTTCTCTACATTGTCTTCTGTCCCATTCCCAGTTAAATCTCCCCCATTTTTGTCAATTTTTTCCTTTCATAGCAACTGTGTTGTACTCTCTCCTCCTCTGGAACTCCTTTTCTCAGCCCATGGGGCTCCCCTTGAAAATCTTGGTTTCTGTGTGACTTCAGATTATATACTAACATCTAAAGAGAGCTAGCATCTACAAATGCAAGTGAGAACACAGCATGTTTTATCATATTCAGCAAACTTTGTAGACGGCAGTATATGCATGTGAAAAGTAAATGTAATTTGATATTGTATTTTTTCAATACTTTGAAAAAGCCTGCATTACACTGTTGTGCATATTTTAAAGATTCAATTAGTTTCCAGAAGCTGCTGTTGGTTTTTAAATTCAGAAAACAATACTATAAGGCTGGGAAGATGGTACATTCAGTTAAGTTTTTTCTCTTTTATTGAAAATAGTTTCTATTCTCATACAATATATCCTGATTACAATTTTCCTTTTCTTTAGTCCTCCCATTTCCTCCCCACCTTTCCTCCAATCTGATTCCCTTTCTGTCTATCATTGGGCCCTCTGCATAGACTAGACAGTTATGTAGCTTGATCTGCTTAAGGGGCCCCCTGGCAGTGGGATCAGGATCTATCCCTGGTGCCTCAGCTGGCTTTTTGGAGCCCATTGCCTATGCTGGGACACCTTACACAGCCTTGGTCCAGGGGGCAGGGCTTGGACCTGCCTTAAGTGAGTGTATCAGGCTCCGCTGACTCCCCAAGGGAGGCTTTGCCTTGGAAGAGGTGGGAATGGGGGTTGAGATGGGGTGGAAGGCTGGGGGTGGGAGGAAATAGGAGAGGGGATTTGTGGTTGGTACGTAAAATGAATAGAAAATTTATTAATAAAAAAGAAAAGAAAAATATAAATAAGAAAATAACAAGATTCTAAGAAATAACAACAAAATATAACAAGATAAAACGTAAGAAGCTAAAGCAAAGACAATCACATTGAATTTGGACAAGGCAAAATAACGGAAGAAAAAGAGCCCAAAAGGGGGCAGAAGAGTCAGAGATGCACTCATTCACACCCTCAGGTATTGGTGAAATTATTAAGGCCACTCCACGTAGTTAAAAGGAAATTTATTTAATGGCGTAACTTACAAATGAAGGGATAGGTAGGTTGAGGGTTCTGGGAAGGACGCAGTGTAGTCCGGCGGTCTTCTCTGGAGAGCTCTGTGGGTCCACCTCTAGCATCCGGGTTCCCAGCCACAAGGGAGCGCGGGCGCAGCGACCTCAGGTCTTCAGGGCCCTCCCTTGGCCCCGCCTTGTAGGTGTGATAGTTACAGAAGCCTCAATGGGGGTTGGAACTTCCAGACCAAAGCTGGAATGGCTACCCACTACACTCAGGAGTCCCATAAAAAATAAACTGAAATCCATAATATATGTGCGAAGGACCTGGTGAAGACCCCTCTAAGCCCCATGCTTTCTGCTCCAGTCTCTGAGAGCTCCTGTGAGTTTTGTTCAGTTGATTTAGAAGGCTTTGTTCTTCTGGTGTCCTCCATCCATCCTGGCTTCTACTCTCTTTCTGCCTTTTCTTTTGCAGGGCTCTGAAAGGAGGCATTTGATGGAGACCTCTCATCTAGAGGTAAGTGTTCCAAAGTATCTCATTTTCTGTGCCATATATGTCTGTGGGTCCCTGTATTTGTTCTCGTTTGCTGAAGGAGAAAGCTTCTTTGAGGATGGCTGAACGTACCACTGGTCTGTGAGTATAGCAAAATATTATGAGGAATATCATTTTATCACTCCATGTTCTTTTTAAGACCAGTAGCATTTGGTGTTACCTCAGGCCTCTGGGCTATCTAGGCTATGGCTCCTAGTCACCCAAGCTGTGTCGGCTATGGGTTCCATCTCATGGAGTGGGCCTTAAGTCAAATCAGACATTGGTGGTTACTGCCACAAACTTTGTACTACCACTGCCCTAGTACAGTGGTTCCCAATCTTCCTAATGCTGCAACTCTTTAATATAGTTCCTAATGTGGCAGTGACCCCCAGCCATACATTATTTCATTGCTACTTCATAACTGTAATTTTGCTACTGTGATGAATTGTAATGAGAACTTCTGATGTGCAGGATATCTGTTATGTGTCTGCCAAAGGGGTCATGAACCATAGGTTGAGAACTAGAGACTAGCATATTTTGCAGGCAGGAGAGCATTATAGATCAAATGTTTTGCTGGATTAGTGGCTGTGTTTCTTTTGTAATCGCCTCCAGATTACCTTCCTGTACCAAAGACACTACAACATACGGTTATGGTGCTGTGTAGACACCAACTCGACCTCTCCATGTTCAGTTGTCCTTAGCACTGGTGCCTTGCTGTCACTGTGGAGAGCAACCTATTGTCTTGGTGACAGCCTGGGTGTTTTGGATATTTCCATGGAACTCTTTGACAAACAACTCAATTTGATGTAGCACAGTTCAGGTACTGGAAGCTCTGTTTGATGACAAGAGATGGCCAGTTGAGACTCTGTCTCCCCCATTATTTGGTGGCTTTATTAGTATCACCTTCATATATTTTAGGAAATTTCCACTGTGCTATGTTTCCATACTCCCCTCAGATGCCCTCAATTCTAGCTGTCTCTCCTCATCCCTTCTCTCAACTCCCCTTTTCCCTCCCATTACCCAACTGATCCTCCTGTCCTCCTTACCCTTAATCCACCCATAATATCTATTCTATTTTCACCTCTTAGGGACATCCATGCATCCCCATAGACCCTTTCTCTAGACCTAACCTCTCTGGATCTATCGATTGTAGCTTGGTTATAATTTGCGTAATTGCTAATTTCCACATATAAGCAAATACATATTATATTTTTCTTTCTGAGTTCAAGTTAACTCACTCAGGATGATTTTCGTTTTTCTATTTCCATCCATTTGCTTGTAAATTTTATGATGTCATTGTTAAGCAGCTGAGTAATAAAGCATTGTGTTAGTGAACCACATATTCTTTATCCATTCTTCTGATGAGGGACATATAAGTTGTTTCCAATTTCTGGCAATAAACATGGTTAAGCAAGGGATCTTGTGGTAGGATGAAGTGTCCTTTGGGTATATGCTCAAGAATGGTATAGATTGACCTTGAGGGAGATTGATTCCCAGCTTCCTGAGGAACCACCACACTGACATCCATAGTGGCTGTACAAGTTTGCAATCCCTCAAGCAAGGGTAAATGTTCCTCTCTGGAAGCAAGAACACTTAAATTTGATCCCTATTATCCACACAAAAAGTGAAGTATAGCAGTTTATATGGCCATAATCCAAGTACGTGAAACAGAGGCAAGTTGATCCTGAGAGTTTGGTAGACATTTGATATAGCCTAATTGTCATGTTCAGTTCCAATGAGAAATGTATTTCCATAAGTCAGACAACAAATTAAGAAGACCACAGGTGTTAATATCTCTCTTTCATAGACACATGCTCATCCCTCCCAACATTGCAAATGTGGGTGTACAGACACACAAATGATAATAGCACTATAAAGACTAGGATCCACAAATCAATTACAGGAACTAGAATAGGCAAAAGGTTTTTGTTTTAATTTCATATTTTATTAAATTGGGAAATGAATGAGGGAATATGGTCTACACTAGCCAGTGGAAAGCTAGCTTAAATCACATTGTTATAAATACATAAGAAAATGAGTTACTTCATCAGACGACTTATGCTCCAACCTCCTGGAGCAACATTGGAGAAGTGAAGGAACTTGCATAAAAGAGCACAGGAGCATAGCATATCGACATCAATTCTTGATGTATCATACTCACTTTCAGGCACAAGAGAAAGAAAAAAGAAAACTTGAACTCTTGGATTTATGTTGGTAAAGTTTTCTAAGTTCCCTTTTCTTGATATATTGAATTGCCCATGGCTCCTGGAAGAACTGGCCTCTGGCTTTTGCCATTCCATTGCTCACTGAACAGCACTCTCTGAATCTGAGTTATTACACCCAACATTAGCCTTTAGCTTATTCCAGCCCTCTAAGGCTGTGAAGGCCTCACCAGTCTTCCAGCAGTAGATATATTCAGGCTAAAGTTAGGTGACCCAAATGTTCAAATCAAGACAATGTTGGTAAAATACAGAGTTTCTACCTATAAGGAAAGAAAAAAAAAAACCCTTGTGTTAGATGTTGCTCTTCTACTTTCTCCTTACTTTTTTTTTTTTTTTTTTTTTGGTTTTTCGAGACAGGGTTTCTCTGTGTAGTTTTGCGCCTTTCCTGGAACTCACTTGGTAGCCCAGGCTGGCCTCGAACTCACAGAGATCCGCCTGGCTCTGCCTCCCGAGTGCTGGGATTAAAGGCGTGCGCCACCACCGCCCGGCTCTCCTTACTTTTTAATTGTTTGTTACTTTACTAAATTAGCTTTTACAGTTGCCATAAAAGGTTTTATCTTTATTTTCAAAATTACATCTTTACCATTCTCAGAGTTCTCTTTATTTTTCTCTAGTATGGGGCAAAGTCACTCCCTTGTGAATTTTAATAGCTGTTAATTCCCATGACAGCTTTTGTTTATTGCAGAGACTTACACTGTACTGACTAGATTTTTGTTTGTTTGTTTGTTTGTTTGTTTATCAGTTTGATACATTTTGAGTCATGGTAGAGGAGAGAACCTCAATTGAGAAAATGACTCCACATGTTCAGGTCATAGGCAAGCCTGGAGGACATTGTACTCATTGGTGATTGATGTGTGAGGAATTAGCACTGGGCTGTTGGTTCTGAGTGTCATAAGAAAGCAGGCTGAGCAAGCTATCAGGAGTAAGCCAGCAAGCAGCATCCTCCATGGCCATCAATCAGCTCCTGCCTCCAGGATCCTGCCTTGCTTGAGTTTCAAACCTGACTTCCTTTAATGATAAACTGTGACATGGAACTATAAACAAAATAAAACTTTATTGCAAAGTTGCTTTTTGCCTTGGTGTTTCATCATAGCAATAGACTTACTCACTAAGCCTCACTTTGTTCCTGTTTTCTTGTACTCCAGAAGGAAGATTCCCCTTAACTGATTGGCCATTGGCTAGGCAGGAAGTGTAGGCGGGACAAGGAGGAGAATAAAGCTGGGAAGTGGAAGGCTGAGTCAGAGAGACACTGCCAGCCGCCATGATGAGAAACAGCATGTGAAGATGCCGGTAAGCCACGAGCCATGTGGCAAGGTATAGATTTATAGAAACGGATTAATTTAAGCTGTAAGAACAGTTAGCAAGAAGCCTGCCATGGCCATACAGTTTGTAATCAATATAAGTCTCTGTGTTTACTTGGTCGGGTCTGAGAGGCTGTGGGACTGGCAGGTGATAGAGATTTGTCCTGACTGTGGGCCAGGCAGGAAAACTCAAGATACAGACATGTCAAAGTAGATAGGAGAAAGTTCACAAGAACTCAACCTGTCATAAAGAACTACAGGCAATTAAGGAATCTGAAAGTGGGAGAAATAATCTTCTCTGGGACAGAACATACTGAGTTGTTAACCAATATCAAATAGTCAGCCATGGAGACACATATAAAAGTAACATTACAGATTGAGTAGGCTATATACATATAAGCATGTAACAACAATCCATTTAAAGAGGCCATGTAATTGAAAGAGAACAAAGAGGAAGATATGGGAGGATTTTGGGGGGTGGGAATGGGAAGGGGAAAATGATGTTACAGTATTATAATCACAAAGATAAAATAGTAAACACTTTAAATTTCTGGCTTGCATTTTTAAGGATGAAGAGTGTGGTACATGAATTATATATCTGAAAAATATAATCCACTGTGTCAAAACTAAAAATGCTATTGTCTTCATTTGTCCTGAAATAAATAGTAAGTATATATAATATTTTTATTGCTGTATGAGCTATTGAATAATCTAATATGAAATGTTTAGACACTTGCACTTAATCCTTAAATCTAAAATATTATTTTTCCAGATTAAAAAAATAATCAGCCGGGCGGTGGTGGCGCACGCCTTTAATTCCAGCACTCGGGAGGCAGAGCCAGGCGGATCTCTGTGAGTTCGAGGCCAGCCTGGACTACCAAGTGAGTTCCAGGAAAGGCGCAAAGCTACACAGAGAAACCCTGTCTCGAAAAACAAAAAAAAAAAACAAAAAAACAAAAAAAAATAAAAAAATAATCAGAGGTATGTTGATTATTAGGCCATGCTTGTAAATTGTATGAGCACACATACCTAAATTTCTACATATGAGCCATAATTACATGCTCTATTCCTCAGTTAATTTTTCTTATAGGAACACATTGTTCTTTCTTGATTATATTGCATTAGGTCATCTGCCAGGAGAAGCAAGATGTGAAAATATCGGTAAGCCATGATGCCACGTGGCAATGCACAGATTAATAGAAATGGGCTGAGTGAAGTGGTAAGAGCTAGCTAGCGAGAAGCAAGAAGCCATAGGCCATACAGTTGTGATTAATATTAAGTCTCTGAGTGATTATTTTGTAAGTGGCTGCAGGACCATGAGCCGCATGGGACTGGAGAATTTCCAGCTACATTCCAACTCAGGTCCATTGGAAGGGCAACCTGTTCTCTTAACCCTCAGCACCCACATAGTTTTCATTTCTATGAGTTATTAGATTCATATATATTATTTTTTAGAATCCAAATCTCTCCATAGCTTCTCAAGGCTCTTTATTCAACAAAAAACTCGAGAGTCTGTGGATATAAAGTCAGGTATTTATGGTGTAGTTAGGGATTATACCATTTAAGTACATTAGCAGTTGTAGGATTTTCTCTAAGATCCATGATTTCACTAGCCCTGGAGAGTTGGGCATGTTTTCCTGATTCTGGAGCAGGTCTTAAGTCTAATTAAAAAGCTGTTGATTGCCACCAACGTGTGTGCACTGCTATTGCACCCTTAGGATTATGGTAATATACTTGTTGTTTATGTGGTTCACAGGTAGAGAGCGTTTTGTAGATATATTCATTGGGATTGGGCTCCACAACTACGTATTGATCAGAGAGAAACTTCCTTGATAAAGGGTGAAGACTTCGTTTATCTATGGGTATGAGGACAAATGTTTGTAGATTGTCATTAGGGATTATGCTGATTTAGTAAGGTAGTGGTATAAATTCTGCTCTGATAACCATGATTTTACTAGCACTGATTAGTTAGCTATGTTTCCAGTACCAGGCATGGTATGTTTTTTGTTGAGTAAATATTAACCCCAATCAGAAGTGCCATTGGGCCATTGGTTCCCGGCAAGGTTTGTATGCACTACTGAGTCCATATAGTTATCCTGCTATACAGGTCATTGATGTGTTTCCTAGGCATCATAGCTGGGAAGAACTGTTGGCTTCCTTCTTTCTTTGGAACCTTGAATGGAGACTTCTGGTACTATAAAAGCTAGCACTCAGGAAGGAGGAATTCAGGTCAGTTTTAAGTAAGGTTAGTCTGGGCTCTGTGTCTGAATGAGTGATGTGTTTCACAACAGGGCCTTACCTTATGCCTGTGGCTAGGGGAAATCTAAGGATAATAGCAAGAGGTTGTACATTTTGAAAGTCTCTTGAACAAACAACCCTGGCAAAGAACTCAAAGAAGGATTTCTCATGCCTATTATTTTTAAAGGCAGACTTTGCTCCTTTGAGAGAACACTATCATCCCAGATGAGAAAATTCCACCCAAACTGTGTGTGTATATATATATATATATATATATATATATATATATATATATGAATATGCAGACTTGTTTGCATTATAGAAGTTTATTTTTGGTGGATAGTTAATTGTGTGGTTGGTTCCTTATGACTTTTTCAGTCATCCTCGCTGTTATTTTATCCTCTTCTCCTTCCTTCTGTTTTTATCTCCCTCTCTCTCCCTAAGTTAGGGCCTCTCATTTTCTCCATTTTCCCAATAAAAGAACTTGTACTCTGCTGCTTTCTTCTGTATTGCTCTCCAAACCCCTTACTCTGCCAATGTTCCCTTTTTACCCTCCAGATTTCTGCAGTTATTCCAGAATATATAATCACATCTGCAGATTTGAAGATAAGAAAGCCTCCCATACAAGAGAACATGTGATATTTGTTTCTCTGTGTCTGGATTTTGATCTTTTCTGGTACGATTAATTTACCTACAAAGTTAATGATTTCATTTTTCTTTATAGCTGTATAGTATTCCATAGTGTATATGTACTACATTACCATTAACCATTTGTTAGTAAGGACATTTAAGCTGTATCAATTTGTTAGTAACTGTGAACAGAACAATGAACATGACTGAGCAAGTATTTGAGAAATAGTCTTTTGGACATATGCCCAGTAGTAATATAGCTAGGTCATACAGTAGATTTATTTTTAGAGTTTTGATAATTCTCTGCACTGATTTTCATAGTGGTTGCAACACTCTCCAAATGCACCCAACAATGACTCAGGGTTCCTTTCCCTATACTCTTCCAGCATTTATTGCAAGTTGGTTTGCTGATCTTTGCCATTCTTACTGGGGTAAGACGAAATCTCAAAGTTGTTTTAATTTTCATTTTCCTAATTGCTGTGGAGGATGAACATTTTGAGGAGATATTTCTTAGCCATTTTTTTCTTCTTTTGAGAACTCTCTGTTAAATTCCAAGGATATTTTTTTGAATCTCTTCTCTCTCTCTCCCTCCTCCCTATCTCTTTTTTTCAGTCCTTTATATATACTCGGTACTAATCCTTTGTCAGATGCATAGCTGGCAGACTCTCTCCTATTCCATGAGATTCCTGTTCATGAAGTTGATTGTTTCTTTAGCTGTACAGAAGCTTTTTACTTTTGAAAAGTCCTACTTGTCAATTTTTCTCTTAATACCTGAGTGCCAAGGCCCTGCCTCAGACAGGTTCAGGTCCTTCCAAGGCCCTGCCTCATACAGGTTCAGGTCCTGAGCTGAGGAAGGAGAGTTTGGTGAAGAGAAGACTCTGACCACAAGATGAGTTTCACACAAGTGGAGGCCCTGAATAGTTTGAGCCGTCTTTATTTATACTTCAAAAACAAACTTGTTTTTCAAACCCCAGTGTTAACTTTAGGCAAAAACAATCACATGTTTCTTAATTTTTAAATCAAAACAACTTTTAAACAAACAAACAAACAAACAAAAACCACATTTAGTAGCTTGCTAGCTTGACTAAATATCAAGCCAGACACATCCTGTCCTTACAAAGTTAAATAGTGATACACATAGGCACACATTTTCAAGAACAATACTGTTCAAAACTTAACAAAGCATATTTACAGAAATAGGGGTGAATTGCCATTAGCTGCTTTCCTACAGTTAGTTTTTATTTCTCTAACTGTTCCTTTGTCCTACAAAAGGGTCCTGCATGCCGAAGCCTCTCTCTCAAGTACAAATTTTGATAAGGCACCCTTTTTCCATCATGCCACACCATTCTCAATGCTTTCCTTTTCCAGAATTGGGAGAGATAGTTAACATCTCCTGTGTTGCTTCCTTATATGTGCCCATTAACTTTTATTGCCTCTGATCTTGTCAGCACTGAATCAGAAAAATTCCCAGGGTCTGGAATAACAGCTGGTATTAACAGCTGAGAAACCTGAGAAGCATCAGTTCCCAAAGAATTTTAGGAGAAAATATTTGAGAAATAAATGAGGTTTCTGGAAATGATTACATCTGTCCCATGTGTGCCTGACAAAGTGAAACTATAAACCACCAAGAGAACCATCAACATTACGAGAGAGAAGAGAGTGTGTTGGCTGCAGGGTCTCAGCAGTATTCTGCACTGTTCCGAGGTCCACTGGTCTTTGTCAAGTGAGAGACTGTCTCCATGGGTCATCCTTTGGGGAGACCCATTGGACAAGCATTCATATGCTGATCCAAAAACTAGGCCACACAACTCCAAAATCTGAGTAAATGGAGACCAATTCAGAATGTTCTTTCATACAACTTTGTCTGGAACACCATATTTTTCTTCTCTGTAATGTATATTAAGATCTGGAATGGCAATCTCCCTGCAATGTTCTTTTTGTTCATGGGTTGTTTTGATATCTGGGATCTTCTGTGGTTCCATATGAATTTAGGGATAGTTGTTTTGTTTGTTGTTTGTTTTATTTTGTTTTTCTATTTCTGTGAAGAGCACAATGGCAATTTTGATTGGGATTGCACTAAATCTATGAATAGCTTTTGAACAAGTGTTCTTTTTTCAACATATTGATTCTCTCAATCTCAGAGCATGGTACAGCTTTCCATTTTTTTAGTGTCTTTATCTCTCTTTTCAGGGGTTTACATTTTTACTGTAGAAGTCTTTCAATTATTTGGCTAAATTTATTCAAAGATATTTTTATTTGAGGCTATTGTAAATGGGAGTACATCAATGATCTCTGGCCTATAGCTGGGCAGGAGAGATTGGGTGGGAGAGACAGATTAGTAGGATACTGGGAAGAAGAAGGGAGGATTCTGGTGAGTCACCAGAAGACACAGAGAGAGCAAGACATAATGAAGGACAGGTAAAGTCATGAGCCAAATGGCGGCATATAGATAATAGAAATTGGTTAATTTAAGTTGTAAGAGCTAGTTATTAAGAAGCCTGAGCTATCAGCTGGCATTTATAATTAATATTTAAGTCTCCATGTAGGTTATTTGGGAACTGGTGGGTGAGAAAGAAAGTTCCATCTACAGTGTTACATTTGTTTATACTGCAGAATATTACTTTAACTCTGTAAAGATGTGTTATACTTTTTTATGCTGCATTTGTTTAATGATGTAAAGATGTGTGCTTTGCCTGCCTAAGGCACCTGACTGGTCTAATAGAAAGCTGAATGGCCAATAGGTAGGTAGTAGAGGGATGCTGTGGGATGTTCTATATGGCAAATGTGTTGCTCTGATTGGTCAATAAATAAAACACTGATTGGCCATTGGCTAGGCAGGAAGTATAGGCAGGACAAGGAGGAGAATAAAGCTGGGAAGTGGAAGGCTGAGTCAGAGAGACACTGCCAGCCGCCACAATGACAAACAGCATGTGAAGATGCCGGTAAGCCACGAGCCATGTGGCAAGGTATAGATTAATGGAAATGGATTAATTTAAGCTACAAGAACAGTTAGCAAGAAGCCTGCCACGGCCATACAGTTTGTAACCAATATAAGTCTCTGTGTTTACTTGGTTGGGTCTGAGAGGCTGTGGGACTGGCGGGTGACAGAGATTTGTCCTGACTGTGGGCCAGGCAGGAAAACTTTCGCGACAGAGGGAGAGGCAGGACTGAAGGGGCAGAGAGAATAAAGAGGAGGAGGAATCTAGGCTCAGGAGAGAGAATGGGAGTGAAGAGCAAATGAGGGAGAAAAAGAGGGAGACACCTCAGGCCAGCCAACCAGTCAGCCACCAGCCAGCCACCAGCCAGCCACCAGCCAGCCACCAGCCAGCTACCAGCCAGCCACCAGCCAGCTACCAGCCAGCCACCAGCCAGCCATAAACGGGAGAAATAGAAAAAGTAGAAAATATATAACGAAAGAAATGTCAAAAGCCCTGAGGAAAAATGTAGGTGAAGAGAAATAGGTTAATTAAGTTTTAAGATCCACTAGGACAAGCCTAAACTAAGGCTGAGATTTCATAATTAATAATGTCTTGTATCATTATTTGGTAGCTGGTGGTACAGAGAAAGACTCATTACAAATGGCAGACCATGGTGGGTGACAAATGTAGCGGGCTTTCTCTGGGACACCAACAAGCTCCCAAATCATGACATGGAGACTTATTATTAGTTATGAATGCTCGGCTTTATCTTATGTTTGTCCCACTAACTCCTATAATTTAACTTGCTAGGCAGTGGTGTTGCACACCATTAATCCTAGCACTTCAGAGGCAAAGGCCGGTGGGTCTCAATGAGTTTGAGGTCAGCCTGGACTACAAAGTGAGTTCCAGGACAGCCAGGGCTGTTATGCAGAGAAATCCTATCTTGAAAAACCAAAAAACCCAAACAAAAACAAAATAACTTAACCTGTTTCTCTTCATCTACATTTTGTCTCAGGGATTTTGACATTTTTTCATTGAGAATGTCCTACAATTTTTTCTTCTTCTGTGTCGGTCTGTCTGGTGGCTGCATGGCTGGCTGGCCCTGGGAGTCTCCCTCTCTTTCTCCTATATTCTCTCCTCTCTCCCATCATCTCTCCAGGGCCTGTTTTCCTCCTCCTTCTTATTCTCTCTGCCTACCAGTCCCATCTATCCTTCTCCTGCCTAGTTATTGGACAGTCAGTTTTTTATTAGACTAATCAGATGCCTTAGGAGGCAAAGCAACGCATCTTTACATCATTAAATAAATGTAGCATGAACAAATGTAACACACCTTTACATAGTCAAAGTAATATTCCACAACACTGAAGCAGCCAGTTGAGGAAACTGGTAAAAAATACACCCTCAGCTGCAGTGGAAACCACAGCAAATTGGAGATTCCAAGACAATGGATAACCATCAAGGACATCAGTAAGTATGGAGTGGAGCCAAACTGAGTCTTCTAGACAAGCTGTGTATGTTGAGGACAGCAGAGCTGGAAAAGTAGAACTATCTGTAATTGGATGGCAGAGTTAGAAAAGTGGGACTTGGCAAAGGTCTTTGGAGCCCAGAAGACTGTGAATGAGTTCCAGGCATCAGGTAATGAATTGTTTACAGTATTGGATTTTATTTTTTATTATAACTGCACCATGGTTCATAGAATATGAAAGCACACAGCTTGTTATTTGTTTGCAGAATTCCATGATTTAAAGACTGGTTTTGAGGAGACCATGAACTATTAAAGTGTTGAATATTTTAAAAACAATGAGACTTTTTAAATTGTATTGTTTTTTATTATATTACCACAAGCTTTTGGTTTAGTAGTGACATCTTTTTGTGTCAAATTTATGAGGTGGCTTGTGATGGATAATCCTGTCAATCTGACACACCTGTTACAGAGTAACCTCATTTGAGGAATTATGCTCATCCTGTTGGCATGCAGACCTGTCTTTGGGGATATTTTCTTGATTTCTAACTAATATAGCAGAGCCCAGCCCACAGTGGATGACACCTTACCAGTGTAACTAAGCAGGTGGGCCTGGACTGTCTAAGAAAGGTGACTGCATCTGAGCCTGGAAGTAAGAAAGTAAGAAACATTCCTCCAGAGGCTATGCTTCAGTGGCTGTTTCCATGTTCATACTCTGTATTCTTACTTTGTCTTCCCTTGAAGGACTATTACAGCCTGTAAGTCAGTCAAACCATTTCCTCTCCCAGGTTGCTTTTGGACAGTGGTATTACACAGCAAGGAAAGTGAAGTAGAACAAGGACCAGACATGCATCTTGTCCTAAAGACATGACTAGGCCCTAAATCTAACTCCCTAATTGTCCAAAAGTTATGAGGACAGGAGACTATTGACTCAAAAAAATAAGAAAGAAAAGCTAGGTCTACACTGGCTATAGAAAGATCATTCAGGTTTTTGACTCTGTAGTCAAGTACTTATCTTTCACTGAGCATATGCCTTTGACTATTCTTTTCTCATAAGGATATATACTATACTGTGGTCTTTTCTACCATAGCATTATTTCATCTTATTGATTATAAATACAATGACATACTTTCACGTAATGCTACAGAAACTGGGGATATTTGTTTTGTATATTTCCTCATAATAGTGAGTGTCTAAAGTTTTAAATGTAACAGGTTTTCTAATATCTATTTCTTCTATGTCAGGAGCATCTGTTCTACTCCCTTTCTAGCTCACATGCGTTTCACAAATGCCCTAAACATATTGCTTAAGATAAACTTCAGGGATGGAAATGGTTGATTTGGCTTTATATTAATTTTTACAAACCTTGGGAAATACTCCCTAGAACTGAAGTTTAAGGCATGAGCTTCGATTTCCTTCTGAAATGTAGTTTTCATAAATTGTTCTCTGTGCAATAGTAACTGATATTTCTTCCTTAAACTGTAAAGTAAATCTATTGATGGAGGAATGTCTTTCTGTATGCTGCAAATATGTGTTGCTTTGATTGGTTGATAAATAAAGACATTTGGCCTATGGCAAGGCAGCTTAGAGGCAGGTGGGAAATTCAGAGAGAGAGACAGGAAGAAGGTGGGGGAAATGCCAGGGGCCACCCAAGGAGCAACATGTAATGGGATGCAGGTAAAACCATGAAACATGTGGCAATACATAGATTAATAGTTATGGGTTAATTTAAGATATAAGAGCTAGCTAACAAAACGCTTGAGCCATGGCCATGCAGTTATAATTAATATAAGCCTCTGTGTGTTTACTTGGGGGACGCAAGTGGAAGAGATTTGTTCTGACTGCCGGTAGACTGGGACACAGGAAAACATCCAGTTATAATATATCCTAAAATTTGTTATTTCAGAATATAATGTTTATGAACCAGTTCAGTTCAGATTATGGAAGTCAGAGTTTTGAGGTTATCTTAATAAATAAAATACAGACAACTGTATTTACTGATGTCATTTCTTCTGAAGTCTTATAATACAGTTGGTTGGTGTTTTCAAGAAAGAAAATTTTCATACCTATTCTTTGATATTTATTGGCTTTTATATGATCAAATTCATATTCTACTACTTCATTTGAATAATACATGTGTTCACACATAATAAACGTGTGCTGTAATTCCTTGTAGTATGATAATTTACATATTGACAATACTAAAATCTTAGCATCAAGAAGCATGCTTTAATTGAATTGGCAAAATTATGGCAAGTATGATCAACGATTGCACATACCCAGGCATTGATCACCATAGTAGCCATCCAGCAGCAATAACTACAGGATAATAAAGACAGCTCAGACACATTAAAATGTATTAATCAAGTCCTTTTTGATAAAATTCTGTCAAATATGGATATACACATTCTAGGAGATGGAAGGATGGAAAATACAAAAGAATTGCTTTTAAAATCTATGACATTTTGGCTTATTTCAGGAGAGAGAAATATTACATTTTTCCACCTGGTTATTTGGCTGCAGAGAAGTTTAAAATTCCAGGATAAAGAGAGAAAAATTTACATATAAAATGTGTAGAGTTGTTGGAAATATACTGTGATCGAGGCAAGTATGTTACCGGGGGAAAAAAGAAAGAAATTCATAAATTTTAATTTGCAAATTTAAAAAATAACAATAGAACAAATGTAAGTAGGTGACAAAATGAGGAAGTATCCATTAAAATGTCATGTGCAGAGGGTGAAATTCGAGTAGGTTTCAAGCTGCAAATGTCAAAGCTTTGGGCACTGTACATGAAAATGACTAGCGTTATGATTTAAAGCAGACATATAATTCATTTCTGGTCAGCAGGAATTTATAAAACAATGATTGTATTGTAGTATCACAGGATTTCTTTTATAATAGCAATACAAAAGTGACAGAAGGTGGCTCTTGATATAATTCTCTACCCTTCAACAGAGCTTTTGTTACGTCTGTAAAATACAATGGAAGTAAATGTGCACTAAAGGAAGACCACTTGAGTCTATGAAAGGATTTTTTTATTAAGAAATTTTTTATTCATTTTATATAGCAATCACAGATCACCCTCTCATTCCTTTTCCTGCTTTCCCCAAGCCTCCTCGCCACAGCCCACACCCCATCCCCTCCTCTGAAAAGGTAAGGCCACAGGGAGTCAGCAAAGCCTGGTGCAATCAGTTGGGGCATGTCCAAGTCTCTCCCCCTGCATCAAGGCTGTGCAAGATGTCACACCATAGGTAACGGGCTCCAAAAAGCCAGTTCATGCACCAGGGGTAGATCCTATTCCCAATGCCAGGGGACCCTTAATCAAACCAAGGTATACAACTGTCTCACTTATGCAGAGGGCTTAGTCCAGTCCCATGCAGGCTCCACAGCTGTTGATCTAAAGTTCATGAGTTCCCACTATCTTGGTTCAGTTGTATCTGTAAAATTCCCCATCATGATTTTGATGCCCCTTACTCATAGAATGCCTCTTCCCTTTCTTCAAATAGACTTCTGGAGCTCAGCCTGGTCCTTGGCTGTGGCTCTCTGCATCTGTTTTCCATCAGTTACTAGATGAAGGCTCTATGATGACAGTTAGGATATTCACCAATCTAATTACTGAAGTAAGCCAGTTCAGGCATCCTGTCCACTACTGCTAGTAGTTTAAGCTGGGATCATTTTTGTTGATTCCTGGAAACTTTCCTAGCACCAGGTTTTTCACTATCCCCATGATGGCTGACTCTATTAAGGTATCTCTTTCATTGCTTGCCCAATCCACGCCTGTTCCAGCTCAACCATTCTGTTCCCTTATGTTCTCATCCCCCATCCTCCACCTTCTACTGTTACTCTCATGCACAGTTTACTCAGGAGATCTCATCCATTTCCCCTTCCGATGGCAATCCATGCATCCCTCTTAGGTGCCCCCTTGTTACTTAGCTTCTTTGGAATTGTGAGTTGTAGTCTGGTTATCCTTTGCTTTGCATGTGCTATCCACTTATGAGCGAGAACATACCATGTTTATCTTTCTGAGTCTGGGTTTCCTCAGTCAGGATGATATTTTCTAGTTCTATCCATTTGCTTGCAAATTTCGTGATGTTATTGTTTTTTACTGCTGTGTAGTATTCCATTGTGTATATGTACCACATTTTCTTTATCCATTCTTCAGTTGAGGGGCATCTAGGTTGTTTCCAGATTCTGACTGTTTTTATTATCAAAATGACATTTAATTGAAATGATTCAGAAGTGAATAGAACACTTGGACACTTAATCTAGATTTTAATAATTTCTTCTGTTTAAGTGAACAATGATATATATGAGCCATCATTACAAAGGTAAGCAAGAAGTATTACTATAATTATTGTATTTTTTGTAAAGTATAATTTAGACATTCATAAAATGATACTGTATATATATGATGCTTATTAGAAATTATATTTTAGTTTTATACAATTATACTTTTATCATAAGTTCCTACAAGAAGGGAAGATGGCTGCTTGACATTCTGTACTGCTTTAACTGTAGATAAAGCCTGACTAATACATGCTCTAGAAAGCACTAGAGGAACATTTTTGTTCTTGGTTATAGTTACAATTTTCATGAGGCCTGAGATATATTCTTTTCCCATATTAAGTGTGTATATAAAGGTTAATGCTTTAAATTATGTGATTTGAGATTATTTTTTGCATGAATGTAATACCTTTGACACTTTTGAAAGGTTTGTGTTGTTCTGAAACCATATAACTTTTTGTTTTATCAAATTAATAGACAAATACTTTGAAAATCCATCTGTTCAAGAATATTGATTAGGAGATTTTAAATTCTTAAATGCTGGTAAGAAGAATAGAATTAGATTAAATTAAATGAAATCATTAACATTCCTAGAACAAAAAAATGAACTGGAAACAAATCAGTCCACTGATTGAAAGCAGCAATAGCTACAGATCAATTTGTTAGGCTTAATTTTCCTTGGAAGTCTGTCATTTATTCCCATCACTCCCTCATCTCCTGCTCTTCCTAGCCTCCTCCTTTTCACCCTCCACCCTCTTTGTCATACTGGGCTGACTTTGAACTCACAATGGATCGGAGGTTGACCTTGAGTTTATGATCTGACCATCTCTACCACTCAACTGGTGCAATTACAGGAGTGTGCTAACACACCTGGTTTATATATGTTGGTAGGTATCAAACTCGCAGTTTCACTCATGTTAGACAAGCACTCTACCAACTGAGTTACCTCCTCAACCCTAGCACATTATTAAAAATTTATTTGACTTATGATAGTAGAATTTGCATGATAGAAAGCCATAGATAAAATATATACTTGAAAGACCTCGGTCATTTTGAAACACAGCTACAATTTTTGCTTCTCCTTTTAAATATGTCTTCATAACTTTAGTAATGTGTTGACTCTGGTCTGTCTCCAAATCTTTACATCTATCTCGGAGTCATTGAAATATGAAATTCAAGCAAAGCCTTTAAAAATTCCTCTACTTGGGGCTTACCTGCATATGTTCAAAATCCTGTAGCCACATTTGTAAGCAAAAGGCTAGATTAACTTGTTCCATGAAAATTAACCTGTAGTGGAGCCATCTCTTTTGTTCCATCTGAGATCTAATCAAGTACTTCATATGTCTCTGGTCATCTTGGACAATTAGCCCAAGCTAAGTCTCCAACTGATTTAGGAATTAGCTGAGTTTAACCATAAGAGAAAACATTCCCAGATGGCAAACAAACATGTCTTTGGAAGTAAGACCATATAGGTTCCCAAGAACAAAATTTAAAATGTTCAGGCTTAAGAATAACTACTCTGTGATGTCTGTCATGAAATTCCTAATAATTTTCATTTTGATTTTGAGTTGTCTTAACAAAGGTTCAGGCATTTATGGAAAATAGACAAATGATGTGGGGCTTTGTTTCCCTCATGGACCCAACATCCAGATCTCATGCACGCCTGAGAGTGACTCTACAGTGACTTCATTACTCTTGGGTACCTGGGCTCTACTTTTTTCCATACCCCTGCTTTTGCCTGGTGACAAATGCTGTCTTGCAGAATCCAGGTGAGAGTTCTCTAGGGGCCATGTGCAGTGTGTATACAACTTGTCATTTTCATGAATGGCAGCTGTCTTTGCTCTAGGGTGAGGTGAAGACATCTTCTATAGACAACTCTTCTATGAAAAGAATGTGGTCTTTTCTTAATTAAGTCATAAACATGTTTGTATTGAGGTTGTGATCCTTTAGGAGTTATCTATCTGCCATGGGTTGGTTCAGTTGGTCAATGGTGAATTTTCTTTCTTACTGTTCAAGGCATATGGTACACTTTTCTGAAGTTCACAGAGAGGACCCCCTGTAGCAATTGGGGCTATTGGCAAAGAACAGGCCATGAGAAACATTCCCAGTACCTTTGCAGGCCATACATCCAAGTGACCACCTACTGGCCAAAGCAGAATGACATAAAATAACCAATAATAATGAAATACTGCATGTTGTAATAAAAATGTAGTCCATAAAAGAAAAGAAAAATATTTTAATATTAGTTTTCCTTAATGATTGTGAAGAAATACTCTTTATTTTTCTGTAGACACTATAAATCATGTAGTTGGAAACTTACAAAATTATGAAAAAAACGCTAAATAGTTTCTTCTTTATTTTACTTAATTATGGGGTAGTGAGTCATAGAGTAAAATCCTAAATCCCACTTGATTTCCACCTTCAGCCTGTAGTACAACATTTCTACAGTCACAAACTCTTATACTGATCTCTAGTGTGAGTCATCCAACTTCATCTCATCTTTTTATAGTAATTGTGTCAATTAATGACTTTACTCATGAGAAACTAATCTTTTGAAATTCAACTGTGCTTTGGAGTACAAGTTGTATTATGCAAAGTTGGGCTTAAAAGCATTTCCCATGCTATATGTTACTTACACAGTAATTTGCCACAACTTCATCAAATAGAATAATTTTTTTTATGCATCTTCTTAACAGGGTCAGCTGATGACTTCTTTGACTAAGACACAGGGAGGAAAGTTATATACAGCCTTCCCACATGGAACTCATAACTAGTCTAAAATATGCTTTTTAAAAATAGTTATGAAATGAAATAATTTATCCTACTGCAGAATACAAATTATATAGATATAAAAAATGTATTTATTTATTTCATTTTTGTCTATTTGGGGGTTATTGTGTTAGTTATCTTTTCCTTTTGCTATGACATACCATGGTGAAAGTGTTTTAATTAGAAAGGGTTAATTTGGTTTGAAGGGAAGTCTCCCACCTGAGAAGGCATGAAGAAGGAGTGAAAGGCTGCAGGTCAGTGCGCAGTCAACAAGCAGACACTAACAAATGCTGGTGCTCCAAGTGTCTCTATGTACTTCAGTTCTCCTGCAAAGGTAGTACTGCCCCCTCCCAATTAACCTAATCAACTTTATCTCTCATAGACACATCCAGAGGTTTCTTTTCTGGGTGACTGATGATCCCATCAGGTTCATAGTCAGTATTAACTATCAGAATTATTTTCATCTGTATATTGGTTCACACTTATAATAGTAAGACACTACCTTGATATCTTGATTGTTGTAATCATTTTGTAATTGGAAACTACTTAAGACATCAGTTCTCTTTAGAAGTGTCTGTGCATTATAATTCCCTTGTGTTTTTCATTCAATTATAGAACTATAACTTTAAATTCCAAAATGTAAGTGCTTTCAAGTAGTTTTATTAGGATTTTATTAAAATTTGTGCTCTCTTTGGTATAACTGGTAATTTAAATATAGCCTTTCAATTTATTAATATGATATATTTTACTAACCATATTTTTTAAATATAATTTCTAGGGTGGGAGAGATGACTTAGCTGATAAATTGCTTGCTGTGTGAGGATGAGAAGCTGAGTTTCTATACCTAGTAATCGAAAAGAAAGACATGCTTGGCACACTGGACCTGCTATCCCAGCAGTGGGAAGGCAGGGAACAGAGTGATTCCCTTTGCTTGCTGGCCAGTCAGTCTATCTCAATCAGAAACAGACCCTATCTCAAAAACTAAAGTGGCAAGTCTTGAGAAAGACTCCCAATACTGACCTCTGACTTCCACATAAATAAGCATACATCTGCATGTACACTTATACATGAGCACACATTCTAAGACAAAAATACTCTCAATTTATTTTAGTAATATACTTTTCAAGTAAAAATTGCATCACACACATTAAGGTATATTGATAATTGAACTTAAGGCCTCCTATATGCTAGGCAAGTACTCTCTACCTCTGTACTGTATTCCTAGCACACTATATGTTTCTAGTTGAAAATGTTCAAAGTAATGAGTAAATAATAAGACTCATAATTTACCTTTAATTTTTTGAATATAATACATATTATATATTAATATATTCAAATATTTCTTTACTTTTAGTTTTTATTATCTTATTGATGTTTCTTATACCTTCAATTGTTCATTAATGATATACAACAAAGTAAATTGGGGCTGGGTAGTTGACTCAATGAATCAAAGTATATGTGATACTTTTACAAAGATCCAAGTTTGAATTCTAAGGACTTATATAAAGCCAAGTATGGTAATGCAGACCTGTAATTCCAGTGCTCATACTATGAGATGGAAAGCAAGTTAGGAAAATACTTAGGTGACTGATGAATATGTAGTTTGGACCATATAGTAAGGAACAATAGTGAGACCTTGTCCTAAACAAGGTAGAAAGTAAGACCTGACACTGACACCACCCCTGATCTCCAAACGTGCACCTTGTCACTAAAGTGCCTGCACTCATACACACATGAGCACACACAGACAAAAAAGATAAAGGAAGGTAATTTAATTTTGTATGTTATCTTTAGGTACACTAATATATTGATATATAACATCTTTCCCAACTAGTTAAAGCTGAAAATTTTTATAGGAACTTAAATCATCATACTTTATAATCCATCATTTGTCTTTGACTAATATGTATTCATCTATATAGTCACACATTCCTAGACTTGAGGCCTTTTATTTTTCTATGTTCAGTTGTTGACAATGAAATATAAGAGGAAAGCTTATGGCCTTTATGTCTTGTTTCCTTGCTCCATTAATTTGTTAACTATAACTTCCTAATTTATCTGGTTATCAGGACTTTCTATTTTATACCGTTAATATAAATGTATTCCCTTAACTTTTCTACATGATATTTTAAGCCATTTATAATGTTAAGATTAAAACACTGAGAATTACAATAATAAAACTCATATTGATAACAGAAACAAAATATAAATATTCATTATATTTTGAATATATTTAATAATATTTAATATATTTTAATATAAATGAAAATAATTATTTTTACATTGAAAATATAACAAGAAATGACAAGTGAAAAAAAAATCCCAACTCCCATTCCAAGGAAGTAAACAAAGCCTGAAAATTCACAGTAAAAATGATATGATTAAAATTATTCATTGAAAATTGAGCTTATTATAGATAAGAGGTCAGTAAATTACTGAAAATCTGATATAGATGGAAAATGTACTCAGAAGGTTCAAATATAAAAATCATAAATAACATAATGGAAAAATTGAAGGTAACTCTTAGAGAATAACAAGAGAAAGAATTGTAGAGAAGCAATAATTTCAAAAATTTATTAAGAAAATTCATATATGCAGACAAATTATGTTCAGCTATGATGAAGCATAAGGGTGAGTGAGTGGTATTAGAAACCAGGACATGCTTTTAATTTGGGAATAATGTCACATTTTATGACTTCATATTCTAACAAACAATAGTATTTTCACTTTCAAGAAAATGCAATATTCTAAACACTTCCATAAAATATTGTTAAAAATGTTGCAGCTTTAAATCAAGAACTTTGAAGTATGTTCAATTTCACAGCAAAATGATTTACTAATACTTACTATATGTACATACGTTGAAAAATATATGTTGAAAAAAATAACATCATGGAAGAAATGGAAGTCATGGACTTAAAGACTAAAATTATATCCTCTATTAATGCCATGTTTAGATGATTCACCAAGGTCTTCCTCTAACTCAATAATATAATAATTATAATTATGATGGGTGATATTGCTCTGTATGCTGTGAATATGTAGTGCTCTCTGGATGGTAGGCTGGCATCTCCTGACTCCTGACTCGGCCTTCCTCTTCCCAGAGTTCCCCTCATCCACTTACTCCATCTGTACTCTCTGCCTGGCTACTGACCAATCAGCATTTTATTTATCAACCAATCAGAACAACACATATTCACAGCATACAGAGTGATATTACCCATCATGTAAGAGCTAGTCAGTAATAATCCTGAGCTAATGGCTGAGCAGTTATAATTAATATAAGCTTCTGAGTGATTATTTTATAAGCGAGGCTTGGCCAGACCCAGAGAAAATTTTTTGGCTACATAATTGTGTTTACACTAATTTTAGGAAAAACAAGAGCAGAGAGGTTCACTGGGATTTTTGATATACCTATAATATTCCATTTCATTATAATGAATTCATAGATGATGTCAACCTTTAGTTTAATACTGCTAAATTTGTATAAATATTATTGTATTAGTTCCATTTTGCTGTTGTAACAAAATACTATGACTAAAATCACCTTATGGAGAATGAGTTTATTTTGGTATACAGTACCAGGCAGGTGGGTACATAATAGTAAGGGAGATGTGGCCACAGATTCCTGGATTGGGAAGCAGGTTGATAACATTAGATCACACAGGAAATTCAGAGAGTGAAGTAGAAGTTGGGTGAGGCTTTAAACTGTCAAAACTGCTCCCCGTGACATATTTCCTTTAAAAGCATTCCATATCCTAAAAGTTCTATGACTTCTCCAAATAGCATCATTGGCTAGGATACAAGTCTTCAACGATATGATGAGCTTATCTGGGATATTTTTCATAGAAATTCTGTGACACATCTCCAGGCCAACTTTAGTCAGCAAGCCTAGGAATCCTAAAGCTATAAAGGTACTGGGCTCAAATATGTTCAACAAAATGAAGGGCAATGACTCCATAACTAAACTAAACACGATACAATTTAATGACCCAAAAGTTAGTGCCAGCAAAACACACCTGGTTTTGGTTTGCTTTCTATTGCTATGATAAACCCTATGACAAAAACAATGTGGAGAGGAAAAGTGCCCTTCATCTTTTGAAAACTTTTATTTTATTTATTCCTATTTTTATGTGCTCAAGTGTTTTGTCTTCATGTGTTTCTGTGCACCACATGAAAGGTTATTATTCTGGCCTACAGAGGCCAGAAGAGGACACTGGATCTGCTAGACCTGGAGTTACAGACCCCTGTGAGCCATTGTGTAAGTGCTGGGACTAGAATTTAGGTTCTCTCTATGAGGAGCAGCCAATGCTTTTAACTGCTAAGCCATTTCTCATCACTGAGAGAGTTGGGGCAGGAACTCAAGGCAGGATCTGAAAGAGAGACCATGAAGGAAAGCTGCTTACTGATTCGCTCCCATAGATTTCTCAGTTCACATTCCTGTACAACCATGACTACCTACACAGGAATAGCACCTCCCATATCAACCATTAATCAAGAAAATACCTCACAGCCTTACCTTTAAGCAATCTTATGGAGGAATATTCTCAAATGAGGATCCCTCTTCCCAGATGACTCTAGCTTATATCAAGTCTACAAAATCTGTCTGGAATGTACACTGTAGCACACATCTTAAAGGGTCTTATTAATAAAATCAAACCCGGTGCCAGTTATTGGGGTGAATGCTGGAAGATCAGAGAAGCAGAACAAGCCACAGCTTCCTCACCTTGCCAATTCCTCAGCTAATCCTGTTTTCTCAGACTGGACGTCTCTGAGTCCTCATCGAGAATGAATCTCAGCTGAACTGCTGCTAAAAGCGTAAAAGCTTAACCAGCCTAGTTCCTGGTTTTCACACCTTATATACCTTGCTGCTTTTTGCCACTACTTCCTGGGATTAAAGATGTGAGTGATCATGCCTGGCTATTTCCAGTGTGACTTTGAATTCACAGAGATCCGGATAGATCTCTGCCTCCAGAAGGCTAGGATTAGAGGTGTGAGTGCCACCATTTTCTAGCCTCTACGTCTGTCTAGTGGCTGTTCTGTTCTCTGACCCCCAATAAATTTATTAGGGTGCACGATATATTGGGGAGCACAATATCACCACAGTATACTAAGAAAAACTGACATTGTAACACTGAAGAAGATTCTACTGAAAGAAATGTTCTGTTCATACGTCCATATTTTGTCATATTATTGCAAGGGTAAATATTTAGAAATATATATTCTTTCCAGAAAATTTGTCCAGTTAATGTCTAGATATAGATTAGATTAAATAATACTTAAGGTCATATATATGTATCTTAAATACTAAATGCGTTGACTTGTTCTTGTATCAGAATGGTGGTGCCAGTTTGTATTCCATAAGATGCATATGGGTCTGTCTATCTATTTGTAATTCTTCCATCAGAATTTTCAAATGCTTTGTTATTGCAGAAATTAATAGTGAGAGCAATGTGATATTTTGTTGTATTTTATATATTGTGTTTTTGCATGCGTGCATCCCGTGTGTGTGTGTGTGTGTGTGTGTGTGTGTGTGTGTGTGTGTGTGCATGCATGTATATTTTATGTGTATGGATATTTTGCCTGTGTGTTTCTTCAGTGTTGGGGAAAAAAAAACATTTAGTATCATATGCCCCTTTAATCTTGTTCAAAGTCATTACACTATCATAAAGGTTCTATTCTCCCCAAATGATCTTTCATTTTTCTTTTGAATTGTGTTCTACTCATTCGTAAGCACCTGCTTACTAGTTATAATTCCAGGAATATATAGTGCTCTAGAAATATGTCACAGAGGTGGTTCACACACACTAAATAATTTTTTATAAAGAGAACCAACATTATAGCTAATCTACTACAGACATTCAGTGAAGAAAGTGAGATTGTTTTTATTTAGGCTTAGAACATTTTTATGTACATACAATGTTCTAGAATTTTGTGTTTTCTACAGTCTAACAACATGTTTGTATTTTATTTCTTAGATGATGGTGATGCCTGGGGTTGCATTTGATGCCTGCTCTAGGGAACATTAGACACATTGCTGGCAGAAGGTAAATGAAACCTATGACCAAGACACAGTTAGCAATGTTATAAAAATCAGTTTGTCTAACCAAGTCAATTCTAGATGCAATCAATGGGCAGGAACTTTACTATGATCTAAAATTCAAAACATTAGTATGAACAGGTATATATTTGAAGTCATAACTAAAAGATATTTATTTTAGAATATAAAGTAATGACATTAATTTAATACTTAAAACATGTATTTCATAATTTAATTATTCACCATTCTGTATCATTCAATATTGAGCCATAGTGAAACATAGATATCAAGTAGTTTTTTATTGGCCTATGTGAACATTTTACACACATTAAAAACACTCAAATGGGAATTACAGGGAAACTGAAGATTCTTAGCAGAGGCTATTTTGTTCATAATAGCTGCTTGAAGAGCTGACCAGGTCAGGAGTATTATATGGACCACTGTAAAGGGCAAAAAGTGTGTGTGAACACAGATAAGCACAGAAGAAGTCAGGAAAGCTAAACTTGCAGGCATCTTTCAAAGGAAAGAGATGTTTAACCTTTCCTCCTCCTGAAATGCTGGGAATGGATGTTGTTTACAACCTGAAGATCCTTGCTGTCTCATGAGTCAGGCTCCGCCCATATCTTGCAGAATTTATGTTTTACTTATCCCAGAGTCTTTCCTCCTAAAACTTTGAACACTATTTCTAGGTCAGAAAAATCATCCTTGTGAGAGGTGTCACCAATACTTTACAATATCTGAAGTGACTTTATTGTTATTTGGGGGCAAGCCATTATGTTTTCCCCAGTCATTCTCCTTAGACTCTTATCTTGAGTATTGTTTCTAAGTCAACAGAACCCATCTTAGAGACAAAGCCACATGTACTTTGCAAAAAGCCTCAATGTAAACATGTCTTGAGCTTTGTTGTATGTACAGGGCTGAGTTATTTTTTTCTAAAATTGTGCTGTGCTTAAATATGGCAAAAATATGAGCTGATGTCAGACTCTAGAAGTCATGGACTAGTATCAGTACCAAAGTCAGGCTGAACTGAATTTCATTCTTGTGTTTTCACTGATCATGTCCCTGACAGCAGTAAAGCCTAAAGGAACCCTCCACAGACTACTAAATTGCAAGCTATGAGTGACGTATGAGATATGCCATTAAAACTGGTGGAGCATACCTTTAATCCCAGCACTTGGGAGCCAGAGGCAGGCGAATCTCTGTGAGTTCGAGGCCAGCCTGGGCTACAAAGTGAGTTCTAGGAAAGGTGCAAAACTACACAGAGAAACCCTGTCTCGAAAAACCAAAAAAAAAACAACAACAACAAAAAAAAAACACCTACATGAGAAGAATGATTTGGAAATTTAGTAATGGTTTTGCACACATTATTAGTGTAAGAAACATAAGACAGAGAAGCAGACAGACATAATCACAACAGGGTGAAGTTTCTTTATTGGAACAACAAGGGGCCCCAACCTTCCTTAAGAATGAAAGTTGAAGACATTTGAGTGCCTGAGACACATATCGTGTGTGTATGTGTGTGTGTGTGTGTGTGTGTGTGTGTGTGTGCGCGCGCACGCGCGTGTGTGTATGTATGTGTGTTTATTATGCATTTAGCTACCTGGAAGTTACAGCTATGCTTTGTGGTTTGACTGGTAGCTGGGTAGATTGTTTTCAGTACCGGAGCATACTGTTTCTGCCAGTGGTGTATAATGTTAAGGCAGGGGTTAAGTCAATTTTTATGGCTATGAGCTATTTCCCAATACAGTCTGATTCAATTCCTCATGACCTGAGTCTACTAACCAACAATTAGAATGACAAGACACATATTTCCTTTTTTCATTTAATGATATTTTTATTATTTATTTGATAATTTCACATGATTCATTTTGATCATATTAACCCCCCATCTCCAATTTCACACAGATATACTTCCACCTCTGTAGCATGAATTGTTGGACGGTCTTATCAATAAAAACAAACACAGAGCCAGGTATTGGGGCGAATGCTGGAAGATCAAAGAAGCAGAACAAGCCACAGCCACCTCACCTTGCCAGTTCCTCAGCTGATCCTGTTTCCTCAGACTAGAAGCTTCTGAGTCCTTATCTGAATGGCTCTCAGCCAAACTGCTGCTAAAAAGCCTAAAAGCTTAACCAGGCTTTAGTTCCTAGTCTTCATGCCTTATATACCTTTCTGTCTCCTGCCGTTACTTCCTGGGATTAAAGGTGTGAGTCACCATGCTTGGCTGCTTCCAGTGTGGCCTTGAACTCACAGAGATCCAGGCAGATCTCTGCCTCTGGAATGCTAGGATTAAAGGTGTGTGCTACCACTGCCTAACCTCTATGTTTAATATTGTGACTTCTGTTCTCTGACCCCAGTAAGTTTATTAGAGTGCACAATATTTTGGGGAACACAATACCACCACACACCTCCCTACTCACCAAATTTAATTCTCTCTCTCCCTCCTTTCTCCCTCCCTCACCTCCCTCTTCTCCTCTTATTGCTACTAGTATACACACCAAATTTATTGGTGATTCTAGATAGATAGATAGATAGATAGATGATTCTAGATAGATAGATAGATAGATAGATAGATAGATAGATAGATAGATAGATAGAATGTCTATTAAATCCAATTATTGATGATCATATTTAGATGTTTTTAGGGGTGTCACTATGGTATTGAATGACCAATTGGGGCATTAATTCCTAAGGAAGACTTATTTTTCTTTTCTCAACTGTCATATGGGATTTGTTTCATCCATTTTACATATCAAGTATTGTTTTAGTGGGTTCAGATCTTCTTTAGGCAACCATATTGCAGAAATTTCATGAGTATTGTTTTCCTGTCATGTCTAGAAGACACAGCAGACTTCCTGGTTCCCTGGCTTATATAATTTTTGTACTTCCTTTTCCTCAATGTTTCCTGAGCCTTAGACATAATAAAATGGGCTATATATTTGAACAGAAAGTTTTCAAAAGAAGAAACAATAATGGCATAGAAATAGCTCAAAAGGTATTTAACATCCTTAGCTATGAGAGAAATACAAATCAAAACTACATTGATATTTTATGTTATTCCAGTCAGAATAGCTAAGATCAAGAAAATAATTTACCACAAATGATAGTGAGCATTTAGGGTAAATGTAACTATCATTCATTGATTTGTTGGTGGGATTGTGAATTGTTATACTCACTGTGAAAATCAGTGTGGAGAATTCCCAGAAAGCTAAAATAGATCTATCATATGACCCAGCTATACCAGTCTTTGGAATAGGGCCAAAGACCTTGCCATCCTTCTCCACAGATGCTTGCTCAGTCATGTTCACTGCTGCTCTATTCAAAATAGCTACTAAATGAAAACAGCCTAAATGTCCTTCCACTGATGAATGGATAATGAAAATGTGGTGCATATGCTCAATGGCATTCCATTCAATTGTAAAGAAAATTAACATCATGAAATCTGTAGATAAATGGATGGAATGATTAAAAAAGATACCGAAAGGAAAACATTGAATGTTCTCTTATTGGAGATTCTTAGCTCCAAACCTTTAGATGTGAGTAAGTAACCATGACTAACCACAGCAACCAGGAAGTTAAATGTGGAACAAATGAGGTGGTAGTCAGATGCCAGGGGGAGCTCAGTGTGCAAGAGCAGGATACAGCTGCTACAGAGGTGCAAATGCAAATGGATGGAGGGACTTCAGACGGGAGGGAGGAATCCACAGCAGAAGAGGGATCAATAACTGTATTTATCTGTATGTTTAGACATAGTTTAAACCAAGAGGAAAGTTTTAAATGCTATGTAGGAAATATTAAACTTAATGACTTAATTCGCACAGCATTTTTCCTTTCCTTTCTTCTTTTTCATAGTTTCTTGTTAGAAGGTCTTGATATTTAAGGCTAATACTTTTCTAAAGAAAGCCATTTGTCTTGATTCATTTTCTGTTTGTTCCTTTTTGTTTGTTCGTTTTTGTGTGTGTGCGTGTGTTTCAATTTGACACAAGCTAGAATTATCTGAGAAGAACTACAATTGAGAAAATGCCTCCACCAGATTACCTGTAGGCAGATCTGCATGGCATTTTCTTGATTGATGATTGTCATGGAAGGGCCAGGCTAACTGTGGGTAGTATTCCTGGAAAGACAGACTTAGAATGTAAAATAAAACAAATTGTGCGAGCCAGAAGAAGCAAAGTAATAAAATATGATTTCCCCATGGCTTTTCATTCAATTCCTGTCTCCAGGAGTCTACCTTGAGTTTCTGTCTTGGCTTTCCTCAGTGGACCCTAACTGGGGATATGTAAAGCAAATAAATCTTTTCCTCCCCAATGTGCTTTTGATCACAATATTACCAAAACAATAGAAATCCTAACTAAGACAGATAACAAAAAATAGGGCTATAGACTTTGGATATAGTTGTCTGACTCATGCTGAAACAAAAAACAAAGAAAAAAATTCAGCTCTAAACTAACCTCTTGTGGAAATGGAATAGGTCAGCCAGAGGCCCTCATACATTCTGAAACCTCTCTCTAATATGTTGAAAGGCACTGGGTAGGGACAAGGGTTTGTTTATGTGCCTATCAACAAATGTTACTTCTTTTTATTTGAGAATTAAGACCAGAAAATAAAAGAATAAGAAACAAATAGTGAACTCTAGTTTGGTGTGAAACATTTTCTTTTCTGACTTACAAAGAATGTTACAAGCAGCACCTCTTAGAGTTATCATCAAGTGCTGTAATGTTTTCAAGTAATTATTTGAAAACCATGGAGATATGAAGTTGAGATAATGTTCAAGAAATTAAAGTATAAATAACAACACAGTATGGTGATATAAAAATAACAGTAGATTTAATACAGAGCTTAGAATGAGAAAAAATATATGATATCTTCAAAGGGGAGAAATATGAAATGCTGGTGACACAATTGCAGCATAGAATATGGGGAAAGATAAAAACTTTAATCAAATGAATATATAACTAGAGTCATTTTATATGACTTAGAAGGCTCAGAGTATTGCAATAATAGACTTTAGGTGAAGAATAGTGTAAAGTAATAGCAAGTATGTGTGTGTCGATATTTCTGTAACACAGCACACAGAGGAAAGAAGATCACACATTTGACACCACCTCAAACTGCATACCTAGACTCTAACTTAATGAAAAATTAAATGTATAATATTCAGAGGTTTGCCAAGAGTGTACTTTTAAGATTAACTTTGAGAGAGAGCATTATGGGTGGAGAGCATTATGAATGGTATAAAATAATCACTAAATAAAATATCAAATCAGAAGGGAGTCAACTTTGGCTTTCTCACGCATAGTTAGAACAAATCCACATCTTCCAATGTCCTTCTTTTGGTCCACTATATTACTGCCCAAATTCAAAAGATTGCCAGATGGCAGCGAATACCTCATTTTAACTTCCCCACACTGTGAAAATAAGTTGAAGGAGAAAAGTGGATATCCTGAAGTATAAATAAGATATGTAGTCATAATTTTAAATAGAAGAAATAAGAATCATCATCATGAATAGCTAAGTATTTTATATCATGTGTAAAAACATAGCCAAATATTATTCACATCTAACTTTTCCAAATTCAATGTTGTTGTTATGTGTTTGCATGTATGAATGTATGTATCTGAGTATTGAAGATGAAGAAATATTTCAGAGAAAGAGTTAATTAGATTTGTTAAAATGATTAAAGTACAATGTCATAGTGACAATGTGATACAAAATTTATATAAAGTTTGCTAGCTTAATATATGATCTACATAGCTGATTCACTAGTTGAAAAATCACAGAATGATCCACAAAAATATGGTAAATTTATTCTCTCTTCCCCTCTTCCTTCATTGTTTCAATTAAAATGTATCAGAAATGTTCAATAACATAATATCTGCTTTTGAATATTTCTTGACCGACACAACATAATAGTTTCACAAACTCACTTGGAGCTTTTCATAAAAAATATTGTTTGTGTAGTAATTATCCAGATACATAGATGGAAATTTTTCATTATAATTTAAGTGAAACAGTGATACATTTAAAAATAGTATCCTTTGGGAGTTAAAAGCATAAAGTAAAATTTATCAATTAAAAGAGCAGTAAACATATCCACTAGCAAGTGGTTTTCCCAGATAATTTCCCAATATGCATTATTAAAGTTTCTTGTTATAATAATGCCATCAGAGTTTGTTATGTATAGTACAAAGGAAGTGATGAGCTGTAGTAAGTAAAATCTAAGTAAAGAGATGTTAAGCACAAGGGAAATACATTATGCTATGCAAGACGATGAGAGTTAAATGATTATAAGATTTGTAGTCAGAGACTCAGAACAGTAATTAAGACTCTTTTTTATCCTACCTCACCCCTGCCATTTTCAGCACATTGGATTTGACACTTTATTCATATGGTGATTGTAGACTACGAGAGATTAAAACTGCAGAAACTGATGAAAAGAGGGAGATGTAAGGCAACATATTTTTTAATATTTTACATTTATGTAATATTAAGCTCACCCATCTCCTAAAAGTAGTGAAGGTAAACACATATATCTTTGTACATGGACTCATTTTGATTTTATTCCCAGATAGCACCAAAAGGAACACATGCTGAACACTTGGTGACTTCAGTCCACTGATGCTAATTTTGTACTTCTGACATCCAAAATAAAAGGAAATAAACATTCAACCAAGTATTTGGAACCCTTAATACTTTAGTAACTTGTTACAGCATTAATTATTAACTAATACATGTTTCTAAAAGTAGCTTAATATTTTTAATGTTCTTTCTTAAAAGTATGAATGCATACCTTGATTGGACAATTAGATGCATTTTGTATGTATATGTGCAACCATTTTCCTAGTCAAAGGTACATGATTTCCATCCTTAGTTTCCTGTAACTCTTTCTATACTTTTGAGGCCCCTTGAGCTTTCTACTCATCTACATTAGCATGTCATATTGTTTGGTCTTATTCAGGTCATGCAATTAACATACACATTTCAATTAAAACATTAATTATTAATGACCTCATTTCTCCATTAAAAACAAATGGGCTAACTAAGTGAATCAAGAAACAAAATCTCTTTATGTGTTGTCTAAAAGAATTGTATGTTACCATTTAAGATAGCCACAGATTTAGAGCAAAAGAATATACAAAAGTACTTCAGTCAAATGTGAAGACCCCATGGGAATAGGAAGAAGCAAAGTGCTAGAGAGTTCCCCAAAAATCCACAAAGATACCTCCACAATAGACTACTGGCAATGGTCGAGAGAAAGCCCGAACTGACCTACTCTGATAATAGGCTGGCCGAACACCCTAACTGTCGTGGTAGAACTCTCATCCAATGACTGATGGAAGCAGTTGCAGAGATCCATGGCCAGGCCCCAGGAGGAGCCTTAGGAATCCAATAGGTGAGAGAGAGGAGGGGTTGTATGAGCGAGAGATGTTGAGACCATGATTGGAAAAAGCACAGGAACAAATAGCCAAACTAGTGGAAACACATGAACTGTGAACCAATACCTGAGGAGCCCCCATGGAACTGTATCAGGTCCTCTGGATAAGTGAGACAGTTGATTAGCTTGAACTACTTGGAAGGCACCCAGGTAGTGGGACCAGGACCTGTCCTTAGTGCATGAGCTAGGTTTTTGGAGCCTGGGGCCTATGCTGGAACACTTTGCTCAGCCTAGGTGAAGGAAGGAGGGGATTGGACCTGCCTGGACTGAATCTACCAGGCTGAGCTGAATCCCCAGGGGAGTCCTTGCTTGCCCTGGAGAAGGTGGGAATGGGAGGGGGGTGGTTTGGGGGGAGGGCAGGAGAAGGGAGGACAGGGGAATCTGTGGCTGATATGTAAAATTAAATTAATTATAAAATTAAAAAAGAATAAATATAAAAAAATGTGTCTAGCCAATAAGGAGGAGTCATTATGCTAATACCCAACAAAAAAGAATTCAAACTAAAACTAATCAGAAAGGGAAAAGGGGGACATTTTATTCTAAACAAGGAAACAGTAAATCAAGAAGACATTATTATCCTAAACATATGTGCACTAAACTATGACACACCCGGTTTCACAAAAATCATGCAATAATGATTTAAAGTACAGATTCACAATAATGTGAATAGTAGGAGATTTCAATACCTCTGTTACTAAAATAGACAGGTCATTTGGACAGAAATAAACATCAGAATTAATTCAATGCCCCACTTACCAAAATAGATAGGTCAGTCACTTAAAAATAAACATGAGAAATAATTGGCATCATAAATCATATGGACTTTACAATACAGAATATGGTATCCAAACACCAAAAATACACTTTCTACTCAGCAGCACACAGAAGCTTTTCTGAAGTACTACATTGTGGGACACAAAACAATTTCTACAGTTCCAAAACGTTGGAATCCTTCCCTGTATCATATCTGACCACAGTGCAATAAAAGTTAAAATTGACAGCAAACCAATCTCTAGTAAACACACAATTCATTGAGATTTAACAACTCATTAGTGATTGATAAATGAGTCAAAGAAGAAATCAAGAAAGAAATTAGAATCTTCCTAGAACTAAGTGAAAATGAAAACACCACACAACAAAATCCCTGGAACACTCAGAAAGCAGTCCTTCAAGGGAAATTTATAGTTCCAAGTGCCTTCACTTGAAAATTGAGAAAGAGCACAAATAAATAGCTTAATGATGCAGTTCAAAATAGAATTTAAAAAGAAACAACACCAGTAACAAAAACAAAAACAAACAACAAAAAAACCCACAAGAACAAACCAAATCCAAACCCTGTTGACATCAAGAAATAATAAAAGTCAGAACAGTAATAAATGAGTTAAAAACAAATAAAACAACATTGACAAATCAAGTATTCCAAGAGCTCATTCTTTGAGAATGTAAAGAAGAGTGACAGATACTTGGCCCAACTATCCAAAAGAAGAGAAAAAGAACTGATGAGTTATCAGAATCAGAAATAAACAGAGAAACTTTAGAATAGTCATTGAAGCAATTCAGAATATTATTAGGGAATATGTAAAAACATCTATACTCCATTAAATCAGAAACTCTAAAATAAATGGATTAACTTCTAGGTTCAGTCAAGCCATCAAAGTTAAAGAAAGAAGAACTAGATAAGCTAAGCAGACCCATAACCAACGAGGAGATTGAAATAATAATAAAAGTCCTTCCACTGAAAACTGTCCAGGGAAAGATGGGTAAACAATGAAATTCCTCCAGACTTTAAAATTTCTGCAGCCAATCACCAAACTGTTATTTAAAACAGGAAAAGAAGGAGCAGTCCTGAGGTCTACAAAGCCAGTATCACTGTAGTAAGAAAGTCAGTTAAAGACCCAGCAACAGAAGAGAACGACTGACTATTATCCCCGATGGAGTAAAACAAGAACATATCTGTAGTCTGTTTTTCCTTATTTTAGAAAGAATGCTGCTTTAGGTTCCAATTTCTTCATATATTTGCTTTTTAGAGATACATGTGGATTATTTTATGGATTATTGTAAAGAATATTATATGCATCCTAAATCCATCATGTGCTAATTATAGTTACTATGATATAAGTCAGTGAAGGTATATGAAACAGAATGTTTCCACTGAATTTTAATGTACTTTATGGGCTTAGATTAATGGTAATTGGAGCCACAATTTAAATCCTATTTTTCAATTGTTGCTGCTATTATATAAAACTGCTTTAATAAAGTAACTTCATATGCTATAGCTTTGAAAAATTAACATTTTTTTGTTTTTTCAAGACAGGGCTTCTCTAACAACTTGTAATAGACTCATTTGTTCCTTTTTGAAATATTTTTTATATACAAATAAAAAGTTTGGGGGTAAATAATGTTTCACTCTTTTTTCAATCTTTATCAGTCTTTATTCATCTTTGTACTTATGGCTTGATGAGTATGACCCATTCCTTTCATTACTGCGTCAAATGTTAATGGCATCCACAACAGTTCTAATAGCAAGGGTCTGGAGAGCTACAGCTTTCTTTCTTTCTTTCTTTCTTTCTTTCTTTCTTTCTTTCTTTTCTTCTTTCTTTCTTTCTCTCTCTTCTTTCTTTCTCTCTTTCTTTCTTTTGCTCTTTTATTTATTGTGTGTGTTAGAGACAGAGATAGAGACAGAGAGACAGAGACAAAGAGAGAGAAAGAATTAAGCAAGTTGAACCTAGTTGGAGATATCAAAATATATCGTAAGCCCATTATCATCAAATAAGATGGTACCAACCAAGAATGATGGCACAAACCCACATACAGCATTCAGGAAGTTAAGGCAAAGAGTCACAAGTTTGAGGCCAATTTGGGCTACAATGTAAGAACTATAAAACAAACAGACAAGCAAGAAACCCATCATTCCCCAACACACACATGAAAATAGAGGCATGATACTGTCATAAACACAGATAAATCAATCAATGAATGAATGCAAAGCTCAAAAATAAATACACAGATAGCCAACTAACTTTTTATAGATGTTGACAAGAACATATAAAGGAAAAAGAATATTTATTTTCAGTAGGCTGGGGAAAGCTTGATGTCCACATTCAGAATAATTAGACTCAAAATATACAAAAACCAAGATGCATTTCAGTGTTAAATAGACTAGAGACACAAGTCTATAAGACTGCTAGAATAAAAAATTAGGAGAAATAACTTATTTCAAAAAGTTGACCAAAAATAATTTGAGTAAGAACTCAAAAAAACTTAATAAATTGTTTTATATCAAAATCAAAACCTTCCAAATTACAGAGTATCAGAGGGAAGAGACTGTGTGGCATGAGAGGAAGTACTCGAAAGTCAAAAATCTAAGCTGTTAATTTTCAAAATATGTAGGGAACACAAGGAATTTGACAATAGAAAAAAAATCATAGATTCCATTTAACAATACAAAAGACATGATTGACATTTCTCCATTACAAATAGTTAACAGGCTCATGAACAAAATGCTGATTAGTACTATTAATAAGGAGGGGAATTCAAAACAAAACCAGACCATTTCACTACTGTCAGAGTGGTTGCACTCAAATCATTAAAGGTAAAAGGTTGTGAGGATAAGAAGGAACGGATTCCCTAGTAACCAGTGATTGGAATCTAGGTCAGTAAAGAAATTATGGAAACTTAAAGCTGAAAGAAAAGTGAAGAGATGACTCCATCCCTAAACCTGAAGCAGTCTCTAATAGATAATTACTTGCAAATTAAAACTTATTTTTTTTCTAAAGGAGTCTTACTGGGGAAACAAACCTGTAGTAAGAATAGGCCTCATGCCCTGCAGCAGAGGGCCAACAGAAAACAAACTCAGGGGCATCTTTGGCAGTTCCTTGTCTTATAATGTCATTCCAGGGCTTTTCTTTAGTTTTGAATCATATCATATATATTTAATCATGCATGTAAATATGCATGCATATTTTCCTTCGTTCTTTTCTCTCTTTTTACCATACAGGTCCTTTTCCTATATATGGATTCCAGTTTAGTGTTTTTTATGGGATTTATAAGTGTGCCAATGACTGAGTCTCTCTTGTAATATCTCTTGGGCTCTTTTTCTTCTGCTTGTTTGTTCTGTCCTACTCTGATGTGTTAGTTTTGTTTTATTTTTATATCATATATTATATTATTATATTATATTATTATTGTCCCTTAGAAACCTGTTTATTTTCTTTCATGTTTTTAACTTTTTATTGAGTCTTTTTGGATTTCTTATCATACATCATGATCTTACTCATTCATGTCCCCTGCTTCTGCCCTCTGCCCTTGCAACATCTACCCCCCACCAAAATAAACAATATCTATAAGTAAAACCAATAAAAACCAACCCCTCCACAAAAACAGAACAAAACAAACAACAAAATAAATAAAAAAAAAAACCTCTCAACATGGAAGCTGTAGTGTGGCCTAGTGAGTCACACAGTGTACTCTTTAGTCCACACATCTTTACTTGTAAGTGTTCATTGCAATGAGTGTCTAAGCTAATTTAATCACTCCATATCGCATACTTATATGGAGACATCACATTATACCCAGTGGGTATTTATAATCATGTTAGTTAAACATAATATAAAGAAAAAAACAAGTCCAAAATAGCAATTTACCAATTCTTTTTCCTGCAGAAATTGAAATTCTTAAACTATGCTCTCATTTTGCTAATCATTTTCATATATTTATACATAACTGTGGTTTTTCACAAATTTTTCATAGTTTTTTTTTCATATACTTTACTGGATTTAACTTGGTATATTTTGTTAAGAACTTAATCCATGTATTTTGGCGCATGGCGTATGATTAATCCCAGCACTTGGTACGAGGCATGCAGGAGGATTGTGAGTTTGAAGTTAGCCTGGGCTGTTGAGAAAGCTCTTGGTACAAAATATGCAAACAAACAAACAATAAACTTAACAGCAATAACCTACTTCCAGGAGTGTTTTTGTGAGTGAGATGCATCCAGTTTAATCTTCAGTTGTAGTGTCAGGCTGTTTTCCACATTTGCTCCCAGAGGACACCTAGCACCATGAAATGAGTTTGCACAGCCAACTACAATCCTCTTAATCAGAAACAGTTTTGTAAACTGTTATTTTTGTCTTCATGTTTCTAAGAAACTTGCTGATGAAGTTATCATGCCTTGGTTTTCCTGGTGTGAAAAGCTGTGTTCCCAGTTTTCACCCAGGTCTCAGCAGTGTGTGGCTACTCATTTGCAAGTCTCCCATGGAAACATGCTGACCTGTGCTTTTTAGAAAATGTGTCGTTTTTTATTGGTATTGGCAAATCTGTTGAAATAAACCATCCATGTCTTTTCCTTATTATCATCTAAGAATGTGTGCAAAGCAGAATAACAGTTTTTCTCTCTGTCCCAGGCTTGATAACTGGATTTGTCTTTCATACATTTGGCAGGGGTTTATGCAGGTAGTTATTTTAACAGATACTATTTTGCTCATATTTTTTATTTTATTTTATCAATTTGTTCATTTATTTCTAACATTTTTATTTTCAATATGATCACATATTTTATCTTTTTAAAACTTCTAAAGTGGGAAATTAGATAATTTGTATTTTAAATTATTTTTATTCTTAATTGTTTTACTTCATGTTATCAATACTACTTTAAATACTCTTTAGCTTTGTACCAAACTTTAGTAGAATTCACAACTATTTCAAATGTCCTTTGTGCTTTTATCTTTGACTTATGTGGTGCAGTTATTTATTTTTAAATGGATGTTGTCACCAAGATATCTTTTTTTTATTAAGGATTTTTTAATTCATTTTACATATCAACCACAGATCCCCCACTCTTCCCTCCTCCCACTTCTCCAGTCTTCCTCTCCCGCAACCCACCTCCCAGTCCCTCCTCCAAATGGTAAGGCCTCCCATGGAGAGTCAGCAGAGCCTGGTACATTCAGTAGAGGCAGGTTCAAGCACCTCTGCCTGCATCAAGGCTGTGCAAGGTGTCCCACCATAATTACTGTGCTCCAAAAAGCCAGCTCATGAAGCAGGGAGGGATCCTGATCCTACTGCCAGGGGCCCCCTTAAACAGATCAAGCTACACAACTGTCTCACTTTTGTAGAGGGCCTAGTCCAGTTCAATGGAGGTTCCACAACTGTTGGTTTAAAGTTTATGAGGTTCCACTAGTTTGGTTTGGTTGTCTCTGTAGGTTTTCCATTCATGATCTTTACTCCCCTTGCTCATCGAATCCCTCTTCTCTCTTTTCACTGATCTCTTGGAGCTCACGTGGTGCTTGGCTGTAGATTTCTGCATCTGTTTCCATCAGTTACTGGATGAAGGCTCTTTGATGACAGTTAGGGTATTCTGGTGCTAGGGAAGTTCCCAGGAATCCACAAGGATGATCCCAGCTTAGACTACTAGCAATAGTGGAGAGGGTGCCTGACTGAGCTGGCTTACTCCAAAAGTCACCAAGGTAATTTAATTCCATTGCCATTTGCTTTACTTTTCAAAGAGCAAAACAATACACTCTGAAAATCTTTTTTTCATTAAAAAGTTTTCCATACAGTATATTTTGATCATGTTTTCCCCTTTTCCAGTACCTCCCAGCATGTCCCCACTTCCCTCTCATCTAAATTCATGGTCTTTCTTTCTCTCTTTCTCAAAATGAAAATGAAAACAAACAAAAATCAAAATACACAAGAAAAAAATCAATAAGATAAAATACCCCAATCCAAATGACAGTAAACCAAAAGGACAAAAGGAATTCCTTTGTGTTGGCCAACTACTCTTGAACACGGAAGCCTTCCCTGGAGTGTATCTAATCTACCCAGTGACACTAAACTGGAGAAATCTGATTTGACTTTGCCAATGGGTGTCATCTGCAAATAGCTTCTTTGTTAGGGGTGATACCACATCTCCTCTATCTGTGCTGGGATCCAGTCTGGCTTGAACCTCCACAGGCCTTGTCCTTCCTGTCTTGGTTTCCTATGCTCACACCTCCATCAGGTCTATTGTGTCTTTCTGGATACCAACTTAAAAAGCTTTGGGGGTGGTTGTTAATTCACATAAGCAGCTCTGAAAAATCCATCCAGGATCTTCCCAGAGCCATGGATGAGAAAAGCTAACATGCCCACTTGTTTCACAAAGTCGTTCAGATTTTTCTGTATTCTCAGTTAAATCTTCCAGATCTCTGGCAGTTACAGAAGGGAGGCTCCAAGCCTCCTACGGTTTTCCCTACTTAGTTTTGTTGGCATTCCGAGTACACCTGAAGCTCTCTTATCAGACGCCTTACCTTCCCACTAGCTCTGCTTCGGAGGTGAAGTTTATCATCCAATTTCCCTTCGGTTGGGTTCTAGTTCTTCCTGAATGAATGTGTGACTGATGCTGCTGGATCCGCACACTCACCTCTGTGGGGTTGTCATTCATCCTTTTCATCCTTTCATTTGTACCTTTCCCCTATAATTTTAATTTTAAACTGACTGCTGTAAAGTCATGTAGTTCTTTTCACCTCACTTCAGTATGCTGAGAACATATATTTTAAATGGGTTCAATATAACATTTTCCTTTTGCAACATTCTTGTATTAAATCAATCTGAGCAAGCTAAAACACATTTGTATTTAATCCTAGTATATGATCTCAAGCCCCATGTATCTGTAGGTTTTGTCTGTTGCCTGTGTTTGTAGCTTTGGAGCCTGTCCTGGAACTCATTCTATAGCCCAGGCTGGCCTTGAACTCACAGAGATCCACCTGCCTCTGCCTCCCAAGTGCTGGGATTAAAGGCGTGCGCCACCACCACCCTGCTCCTGTGTTCTTAAGATAAGATCTTGCTATGTAACCCAGAATTTCCTCAAACTTCCTGCTCCAGCCTTCCAAATTCCAGGATGATGGACAAGAAAAACTGTGCCAAAATTTTTATGACTCTCACAATTCTTTTTATCTGGGTTATTATTAGTGAAAATGAAACTTGTTTTCTTTTCCTCATGCGTGCTTTCATTATATCACTTTGTAAAATTTTTACTGATTGTCCTGAGAATTAGTATATATGTTTATTGAGGTATATGTTTTATTTTTAATTATACATAATTAAAAATATTAATAATATATGATAAAATGAGCATAAATATATAATAAAATACAATATATAAAAATTATACATATGCAATTTTGTGTGTGTGTTTTTGTTTGTGTGTGTGTGCCCCGATGAAGATTTGTACATATGGGTGCACACAACTGTGGAGGTGAGAAGAGGGTGTTGGATAACCTAGAGCTGGCATTACAGAGGGCAATGAGTCACCATGACATGGTTACTTGGAACAGAACTTGGGTACTCTGGGAAGATCAGCCAGTGCTCTTAACCATTGACCTATCTATCTTAATCAGGCTTTCTATTGCTATGATAAAACATCATGACAGAAAGGAACTTGGGGAAGGAAGGGTTTATTTCACATTACAGCTCGCAGGTCATATCTCATTACTGAGGAAGACAGGGCAAGAGCTCAAGCAGGGCAAGAAATTGAAGGAAAGAGCAGATTTGGAGTCCTTGGAGGAATTCTGCTTATTGGCCTGATTCCTGTAGTTAGTTCAGTTTGTTTTCCTATACCATCCAAGACCACCTGCCCAGGGGTGGCACCATCCACCACGGGCCAGGCACTCTCGTATCAATCATTAATCAAAGGAATACTCAGCACACTGGTCTACAGGCAAATCTTATGGCCGAATTATTGCAGTTCCCTTCTCTGGGATGATTCTAGTTTGTGTCAAGTTGATGTAAAAACTAGCCAGGACACTTACTAGTATAGAAGTCCAGTGATAATTTTCGTGCTATCATTGTCATCTATTGCAAGTTTACTGAATTACTTAACATAATATTCAAGCATTAAATAGTTACTTATGTTTGAGTAAATTAATTGGAAAGATATAGTTTATTTAACAATATTTCACATTTGTTTTCTTCATTTTTTTGTCTATAGATACCATATTCTTTGCTGTGATTTAATTATAGCTTAAAAACATCTGCTGTGGCCGGGCGGTGGTGGCGCATGCCTTTAATCCCAGCACTTGGGAGGCAGAGGCAGGTGGATCTTTGTGAGTTCGAGGCCAGCCTGGTCTACAGAGAGAGATCCAGGAAAGGCGCAAAGCTACATAGAGAAACCCTGTCTCGAAAAACCAAAAAAAAAAAAAAAAAAATCTGCTGTTATTATCTTGATTTTTCCTTTTTTGAAAATGTCTTTATTTCACCTCTAACAATGCCCATCCACTGTCTTCTAGCATAAATTACATCCAATGAAAAGTCAATTTTTATTTCAATAGTTGATTTCTATTATCACACAATAATTACATCTGGTTTTTCTCTGCACTTTTCTTCTATTCAATTGCTAAGCTATATTATTCATTAATAGTTTGTAATTAACACATTATGAGCCTGTTGATCCTGAAATTCTAAAGCTACAATTTTCTTCACTCTTGAAAAAATATGTTTAATTCCAATTTTTATTTCTTCAGCCTCAACCTTCTCTTTTTCCTACTATAAAGACAATTATGTGGGTGACATCTAAACTGATATTTTTTCCAAGATAGTAAGGGCCTCAGAGTTTTAATGCAATATGTTTCTCTCTCTCTCTCTCTCTCTCTCTCTCTCTCTCTCTCTCTCTCTCTCTCTTTTGACTTAGCAGATACTGTTTATTAAAATATCTTCTAGGATATAAAATTTTTCTTTTAGTTATTGAAATATATTTATATATCACTCAGTAAGTTTCTCACTTTGGATGGCATGATATCTTCATCCGTTACCCATTATGACCTTTGTTTACTATAAGATCTTGAAAACATTTAAAATATTTCTGGAACATTGTTTTCTTCTCTTTCTGAATTTTGTCTCTGCAGACTTCATTCTCTCTCGTCTGAGTGCATAAATACTGACTTCTTCACATGGAGTGTTTTATTCTCACACTGTAAGCCTTGGAGGACATTTTAGGTTGTTTAGTTATATGTTTTGGGGGATACTTTTGATTGTAGCTTTAAAATATTGTTACCCTAGTAACATTTACATTAAAAACTCAATATCCTGTAAAAGGTAGGAGGATAACAATTGAATTTTCTTTTCACCCAAATGTTAAATTCGTCCAATTATAGTTTATTTCTGGGGACTGTAAAAAAAAATCTTCCTGCATATGTGCAATTCAAATTTCATTTCAGAGCTGTGTGCAGTTCATATGAGCATTAAAATCCTCACACATCTGCAAACCAGTGTCTCTTCCTCTGTACCTCCATGAGATATGAGAGCTCAAAGAAGTAGCCTTTACCCTTGAGTTCAATATAACTGTGTGAATTCCATTTACACATGATTATTTGTTTGGATTATGACTGTATCGTACTTCATATATCAGAGTTCCTGCTCAGATAAAAAGCTATATAATGAGGGTGAACATCACTGAGTACTATTTCCTTTCTCATGGGTTACGACTATCCAATTTGTATCTATTTTTGGTTATTATTCAGTTCCTCATCTTATTAAAAATACAAGCTAGAATGATACTATTTACTATGCTCGTGGAAGTTAGGTTTCTGTTTTCCTGGCTTTCCTTGCAGATTCCCTCTTGTTAATTTGCAAAATGTTTGTGACAATATAAGTAACTAAATTAGTATGAAGAATGATTTGTAAAATGTACCATATTAAGTCAAGTTTAGATCATCATTATTGAGCTCTGTTTTCTCTATTTTCTGGGTGGGTAGGAAAAGGTCAGAAAAAATACAGCATGCAGTACTCATAAATGGAAAGTCAAAGGCTTTTGTTGTAACAACTCACCGTGCCAAAACCTAATGCTAATACACAAATGGAGAAGATTAATGTATTAGTTTGCAATTAAAATATTTAAGTATATTTCAGGAGATATGAATGATCCAGAGACTCAAAATTCACCAGATACATTTGTGAAGGTCAATTATACTTGTTAGTATGCACAAATAAAATATTCCTACAAAATTAATTTTTGAAATAAAAGGAATATTTAACATGTTTTCAAACTAATTTTATATAGAAATCAAAACATTTACATGAAGTACATTCATCCTAGCTAGATAGATGCATGAATGAAAATATGACCGAGTATGTAACAAATGATTACAAATCACAGATAAAATTTTATATATATATATATATATATATATATATATATGTGTGTGTGTGTGTGTGTGTGTGTGTGTGTGTGTGTGTGTGTGTGTGTGTTTTATCAAAGATACAATAATTTGACTTATCATAAAAATGTTCTCTGGCTAGCCTGATTTCCAAGGAATGTTCCAATCAGTACATCACACACAAAATACATTTCTTTATGCTTTTCTTGCTCTTTATGTGGATTTTCTCTGCTTCTGTTAAAACAATAGACTTTACTGTATCTTACTTTTGTTTTCTGTCCTGTCTGCTCAAGTTCTCAAAGTTTTCTTTAATGGTGTACATACTGACAGGAGTGTAGACAGGTATAAATCCAATGTGCATGTGGAAGACAAATTTGTAGGGTCTGATTGTCATTAATTCATTGTATATCAGTTGGATAAAATGTTCTCACAAGACATCTGGCTGATTTTTTATAACAAGGTTTAATAATCAGATATTAGAATTATCAAAAAATAATCTTACTGATATGTTAAATTTAAGGTATAGGAAAAGTTATAATCACACAAATAAGTGGTAAATGGAAATTAAAGCAATTAATGATAAGAGTACTACTACTGCTACTACTATTAGTAATATACAGGTTTTGTTACACAACCTAGGATCATCTAGATGTCACAGTCTTGCTGTCTCTGCCTCTGACTCCAAGGATTACAGGTACATAGCACTATGTATGGATTACTTAAAGATAACCTTTTCCAGTGAATTCTCTTGTGTGATGAAAAACCCATATGTTGTGATTAATGGAAGGAATTTATTAGTGGGAAAATACTTTTATTTGTTTCCCCTGACAAAGTTAGTTTTTGATAAGCTAACTGATATCACAATGATCAGTCTCTGCTCTGCTCTGAGAGAATCCTGTTCAATGATGAAGAACCATAATTTCACTGAAACTACCAGAGCCACTGAATCAGTAAAATACAGGATATCCTTTTTGTTATCCTATTGATTTTTTTCTTAGTACAATTTTTATCATACTTGAGGTCACTTAATCTAACTAACCCACTTCACCTTGCAATATAACTCTGTGTTTAAAGCGAATATTCAAGAGTGTTAAGCCAACAACTTGCAATGGTGTCTTAACGTTTCTTAATGCCATAAGAGCATATTTTCCCCTTCATTTTGAAAATATGAACATAGATGAGCATGTGTCCCTGTGGTATGATTGAGTATTCCTTGGGTGTATGCCCAAGAGTGGTATAGCTGGGTATTGAGGAAGATTGATTCCCAATTTTCTGAGAAACCGCCATACTGATTTCTAGAGTGGATGTACAAGTTTGCACTCCCACCAACAGTGGAGGAGTGTTTCTTTTGTTCCACATCCTCTCCAACATAAGCTGTCTTCAGTGCTTTTGATCTTAGGCATTCTGATAGGTATAAGATGGTATCTCAGAGTCATTTTTATTTGCAAGTCCCTTATGACTAAGGATGATGAGCAATTTCTTAAATATCATTTGGCCATTTGAAATTCTTCATTTGAGAATTCTCTGTTTAGCTCTATAGCCTATTTTTTAATTGGGTTGTTTGTTATTTTGATGTCTAGTTTCTTGAGTTCTTTATAAATTTTGGAGATCAGCCCTCTGTCAGATGTGAGTTTGGTGAAAATCTTTTCCCATTCTGTAAGCTGTTGTTTTGTCTTATTTACTGTGTTCTTTGCCTTACAGAAGCTTCTCAGTTTCAGGAGGTCCCATTTATTAATTGTTGCTCAGTGTCTGTGCTACTGGTGTTATATTTCGGAAGTGGTCTCCTGTGTCAATGTGTTCAAGACTACTTCCTACTTTTTCCTCTATCAGGTTCAGTGTAACTGGTTTTATATTGAGGTCGTTGATTCACTTGGACTTGAGTTTTGGGTATGGCAATAGATATGGATCTATTTGCAATCTTCTACATGTTGACTTGCAGTTATGCCAGCCCCATTTGTTGAAGATGCTTTTTTTCCCCATTGTACAGTTTGGGCTTCTTTGTCAAAAATCAGATGTTCATAGGTGTGTGGGTTAATGTCAGGGTCTTCAATTCGATTTCATTGGTCCACATGTTGGTTTTTAATGCCAATACCAAGTTGTTTTTATTACTATAGCAGCATTATTCATAATAGCCAGAACTGGAAACAACCTAGATGCCCTTCATCTGAAGAATGGATTTATAAAATGTGGTACATATACGTAATGGAGTACTACTCAACAGACAAAAACAATGACATCATGAAATTTGCAGGCAAATGGATGGAACTAGAAAATATCATCCTGAGTGAGGTAACCCAGAGTCAGAAGGACAAACATAGTATGTACCCATTTACAAGTGGATACTAGATATAAAACAAAGGATAACCAGAAAACAACCCACAACTCCAGAGAAGCTAGCTATCAAGGAAGACAGACCCAAAGAGGGATGCATGGATTGTCCTGGAAAGGGGAAATAGATGAGATCTCCATGAATAAACTGCGGATGATGGGTCGGAAATGGAGGGTAAGGGATAGGGGATGAGAACATAAGGGAATGGGATGGTTGAGCTGGAACAGGGATGGAGTGGGAAAGCAATGAATGAGATACCATGATAGAGGGAGATTTCATGCGAATAGAGAGAAACTCAATGCTAGGGAAGTTGCTGGGAATCTCCAAGGAGGACCCCAACTTAGACTACTAGAAATAGTGGAGAGGGTTCCTGAACTGAACTGGCTTACCCCAATGATCTGATTGGTGAATACCCTAACTATTATCATAGAGCTTTTTCTCCAATGACTGATAGAAGCAGATGCAGAGATCCACACCAAACACTAGGCAGAGCTCCAAGACTCCAGTCAAAGAGAGAAAAGAGAGACTCTATGAAAAAGTACACCAAGATCATGATGGGGAAACCTGCAGAGATGACCAAACCAAACAAGTGGGAACTCATGAAAGTTGGATCAATGGCTGTAGAGCCTACATGGAACTAGACTAGACCCTCTGCATAGTGAGACAATTGTGTAGCTTGATCTGATTGGGTGGCCCCCTGGTGATAGGATCAGAATCCATCCCTGGTGCATGAGCAGGCTTTTTGGAACCCACTACCTATGATGGGACACCTCTGTGCAGCCTTGAGGCGGGGGAAGGCTTGGAGTTGCCTCTACCGGATGTGCCTCCCCATGGGAGGCCTTGCCTTCTTGTGGGAGGGAGTGGAGAGTGAGTTTGGAAGGGGAGGCTGGCAGCAGGGGGAGGGAAGAAGGGGATCTTTGATTGATGTGTAAAATGAATGAAAACATTTTCTTAATAAAAATAAAGAAAAAAAGAATTAAGTCCTCACAACACCTTGCTTCTAATCCCTATTAATAACAGCTAATTTAATCTATGTGATTAATTGTACTTTGTGCCTTATACAAGTTACATAAAAATGTTTTTTCCTTTATTAGGTGATTATTACACAGAAAAAAATGTCTTTATATTTCACTTATATAGTAACATATTATTTTTGGTGGGTCATATTATTTAATGTGTCATACAAGTATACCAAACATATAATTATACCAAACTGTATCTATCTATCTGTATATGTAGTTTGTTTCTACCATTGCCTAGATACTTCTTCTCTAAATTATAATTGTAAAGAAGTTCCTGGATACAGTGCACATTCCTACAAATTCAATAGTTAGATGATATGGTAGATTTGACATTAAATTTTTGTTTTGTTTGAGGACATATCATGAGTCTGATGTTTTCCACATAACCCACTTTACCATTTTACCAACTGAGTATATCTTCCTTCTTATTCTACCCACTCATTTTCGTTGTGTTTTTGCCAACACTCTTAAAGATCATTCGAAATATTTTAAATACACCTCTGTTATTTCCTACAAATAATGAGGCCCATTATGTATCCATATTACTCTCAAATTTCCTCATACATATATGAACATTTTTAAATTAAATCAAAGAGATTGAAAGAGAAATTTTAGAAGTGTCTTGGATTATTTTCAAAAACATTTTACCTTATCTTCTTTCTGGAGTCTAGTTGACTTATCTGCCCCACGAATATTAGACTTGGGCATAGAAGAGCATGAAAAATCTTTGCCAGTGAAAAGTTGGATCTGCTTCAATCAACCCTTAAAGGTATTTGCCTCTTTGACTTGTCTATTATGAGCATAAGAGTACTACCAGCAGGTACTGGCACTCACAGTGAGCCTACTGTACTTGGCCTACTACTATCTTAAGTTCAGCCTATCTGGCTGCTAAATCTAGTCCAGCCTATATTAGTCAGGCTGTAGTCAACTCACAGAAGTGTAAAAATAAATTATAAACCTCTGAACTTGAAACTATTGCAACATTGGAGATATTATTGTAAGAATTAGTAACAGTTTTTTTCCTATAATGCTTCTGCAGTTTAATGAGTTTACAAGCCCATGATTTTTATATTAAAAAGAGATTCTTCTCTCAGATAACACATCCCAACCACAGTTTCCCTTTCCTCCACTCCTCCAGCTTCCCCTGTCCTCTCTTCCCCAGATGTACTCCACCTCTGTTTTCCTTCAGAAAAGAAGTCTCCAAGAGACAACAACCAAATACAACAAAACAAGATACAATAAAAACAAGGCAAAAAGACTCATATTGGGGGTTAACAAGGCAAACCAATAGGAGGAAGAGTCCCAAGAGCAGGCAAAGGAGACAGAGACACACTTTTAGGAGTCTCACAGAAACACCAAGCCTAACAGCCGTAACATACGCGCAGAAGACCTGGTGCAGACCCATGCAGGCCCTGTGCTTGCTGCTTCAGTCTTTCTGAGCCCTTATGAGCCCTGCCTAGCTGATTCAGTGGGCTATGTTCTCCTAGTGTCCTCTAACCTCTCTGACTCTTACACTTCTTCCTCCCCTCTTCTGAAGATTTCCCAGACCTCTAGGGGAGGGACTGAACAGGGTCCTGCAATTTAGACTCTTTTTTCTCTCTGCATAATGTCTGGTTGTGGGTCTCTGCATCCATTCCCATCTGCAGCCAGAGAAAGCATCTCTGATGACAGTTGTACAAGGCACTGATATATGGGTATAGTAGAGTATCATTAGAAATCATTTCATTGATTTTTTTTTTTTGGTTTTTTGTCAGTTGTTTTTGTTCTACTCTAGGTCTCAGCACTATCCAGGATCCAGTTCCTTGCCATCCAGGCAGTATGGGGCATGAGCTCCCTACTGTAGTGTGGACCTCAAGTTGGAGTAGTCATTGATTGGCTACTTTCACAAGTTATACACTATCATTGCCACAGAATTTTTTCAGGCAGGACAGACAGTAGGTTGAGGATATTTTATAAATCCTAAAGTTGAAAAATATAATTATAGAGAAAGCCATTTTAAAATATACTAATCAGATATCATGTAAAAAATTAACCCAGATGACATGATTGTATATGCTTCCTTATATAACTCTAAAAAGATCTGTGACTTCACTATTTACTATAATTTTGATCCTGTGTAGAAAATCAGTTTGTTACATGTGTACCACATCTGTGAGGTACTCTTCTATACAGTTCATATTTGGAAGATATACTAATTCAAGAGGATGATTTATGGAAAATAAAGAAAAGTCCTTTAACTTCCTTGTATACCAACTTTCTTATCTATGAGCTGACTTGTTTTCTCCCACTTTTTTCTTAATGGTCTTGAGAAATGAATGTGAGTTGATGTTTTTACAATTAAATAGGACAGGAAGAAGCTGGGTATGATGGCCCATACTTATAGTTCCCACAATCAGAAGGCCAAAAGGGAGGAGTCACTTGAGCTAAGGAGTTCAAAACCATCTCAATTCAAACTCAAATCACAAAATGAAAAGATATGGTAGAAGATTTACTTGTGTAATTCCTATAATTAGAAAATATTCAGCAATTATTCATGTATGCAAAAAAGTCATAACACCAAAATTTTGCATATGCTTTGAAATGCGACCCAGTGTAAGAACAATTGTTTTTGAATTCCATAACCACAGCAGAGTGCACACTAAGGTGGCTTGGGGGGCTAGGGATCATGGAGAACTGGAGGGATATTTTAGTCTTGAAATAATTTAACGATTTTTTTTTGGTTGTAATACCAAAGTTGATGGAAGGCACAGTTTGGAAATAAGCAGGAAGCAAATGAGGCTGAGAGTCCAGATACTGAAAGTAAACAGAAGTTATTGCTGCAGCAGACAATATTCAAGGGGAGGAAGCTAGAATACTACTGTCTCAGTGTCCATCTGTGGTGACCATTAAGCTGTGATACCCTGCTTCATTTCTGTCAGTGAAGAATTATAGACAAAAGGATCAGATTTCTCTTTTAGATCAGAGCTATTCATAGAGTTTAGATGGAACCTTGAAGAAGTTTGGGCTTTGGGAAAAGATTGATAGTAGTGCAATAATGGAAAAGGAATGACCCGAAGGGAGTCTTTAATGAAAGATATGCATACATACCAGTTCAAACAGTACAGTAGTAAAGTTTAGTCTCCTTGTGAATTTCTTTCACAATTTTTTCGCCTCAGAGTGAGACCCTAGGTGTGTAACAGTATGCAAGTACACATATACACAAGCACCAACTTTGCTTCTAAAAATATTATGTAAACTTTCTATTTCTCATGTTCCATTAAGACATGCGATGCATGTCTTATTAGAGGATATAACATCATGACAAATCTTCTTTTAGAGCCCTGCATTATTTATGAGGGCAAATCAAAATGCCACTTTGATTTAAACTCAGTCACTTGGATACTATGATTAAATAATATTTGCCCTAGATTATTCAAATATCAAATAGAATTTTAAGTACATACTGAATTCCCTAATCAGTACAACTCTGGCTGAAATAAATTTTTCAATTTTAACAGTAAGTGCTCGAAGCCTCTCCTAGCTGGATGCCATAAAACACTAAGTTTTATCTGTAATGAAAGCAAAGGGAGAAAGCAAAAAATTCAAAAAGTCACTGTATAATCTGATACCCAGGATACAACAAGGAAATAAGTAATCGTTTATAAAATTTGAAGACATGGTTTAAATTTATCTTTTTTTTAAATGATGTGAAAACATCTTATATTTTAAACCAAACTGTATAGAATGTTACTTACCACATGGGATTGTTTTTTTAACAATGCTGTCAAGAATGTTAGCTAACACATGCAGCTTATAGATACCATGGAAAGGTGGAACTGGGAAATTGATTCTTGTTTGACAATACTAGATAGCTAGCCTTACCATATCATATCTATATATGCTTTTTACCACTTTTGTTCACAGAGAAAATTACAAGTCCAGCAATATCGTGAAGAGGGAAGGGATGAATAAGAAGCAAGCACAATTGATATGAAATTCTTCCCAGAAAAATCTACTCAGAGTGTGGAAACATTGAGAGTCCATTAGAACGTCAGTGTTTATCACATAGGAAGAGACAGATGTTGCCTAGGACAAGAGAAATAGTCTTAAAACTACAAGAGCTAACAATGGGGAAAAGTATAACAAATGTGAAATATAGGTAAAATCTGTGAGGCAGGAGCTAGCTCACTCTAGACAGTAAGGACAAAAAGACGATGGTCCCTGCAGATGCTCACACATATTAACATGAGAAGAGACTCTAGGTAAAAGGGAATGTCAGCTTTAAAGAAGCAAGACCAAAAGCTATGGAGAACTAAGTATCAAGGCTTGCTTCTCAGTATGAGAGAGGTAGATCTGAAAGGAGACAGACAAGGGTCTCTGAGAGGCAAGCCCAATATCAGTAGTCTAGCTTGCTACCTTCATGAGGCCCTCCCTAAGGAACATGCAAGACATTATTGCCCACTCATATATTTTTGTTTGAAATGTAACTATTGTATCAGATTAAATTGCATGGATGGCTTATTTAAAGGATTCTGGAAAGTGATGGTCACACAGCTCCAAGAACAAGTTAAACACAAGGCAGCCCAAAACAACTACAACTATGTTTTGGTAACTGAAGTAGGATATTGAAAGCTGACCTTATAAATATGAGAACACAGAGAATATGTTATAATGGGCAGTCACCAAGCAATTGTGAGACCTATGGGCCAACAGCAGACGAGCAAGGTTAGTAGCTAACAAATTGGGGTGAGAGATTGAAAGAGGTGGTTTTCAACTCTCCTGAGTGGACAGGACATGAACAAGCCGAGACTGGGCAAGGAATTGACCAACTAGTTTTGAAATCACATCGGTATTGGTTCAGTTTATACTATAAGTCATATAAAACAAAACAAAAATCTTAGACAAAGAACTTCAACATTTTTCCTCTCTTTCTAAACTCCTCCCACTCTCAAAAGTTTCTTCCATTTTCTTTAACTTCTCTTAATACAATCTCTTCTGTGCTGCTACCACACGCCCATATCTGCATCTTTAATCTTCACTAGCCTGAAACAACGGATTTGAGAGCCACTGTCTCAGGTTGACATTTGGTGCCTGATGAATTAGTTTCTGAAATCTTAATCCCTAGATAAGTAACAATCAGGCTGAGAAGAGTCCAGTGGTTCTCAAAAGTGCCTCACCAGGAGTGAAAAATAAACTAGTAACAATAAGGAAAGAGTTTAGTATGGGTTGTGGCAGAAAAAAAAATAATTAAAAATTGGAATGCTGTAAACCACCTCCCAAAACTTTCTTCAGGCATTCACCTAAAATAGATATCACATTTTGCCTTAGTAAGAGAGAGAATAGCTCTCAAGCAAGGTATCTGGTAACCAACTAAAGTTAACTTTCCAAAGAAATGTAAAAACAAAAGCTGCCTACTTTTATATGCCTATTAAAAACAAAGAAAGTGAGAATCTAAATTTAGCAAATAAGCTACAGCCAATGGAAAAGTAGAAAGGTATGTGTAAACAGCATTAGACAACACATAGAATCGTTTCTTTATGCTCTGCCTTGCTTAGGACACATGGGACAAAGCCATGATTGGAAGACTACCCACAACACATAAAAGCCATATATGAATATGACATGCATTTGTCCTATCCAATCCTAGAACTTGTTTTATACCATCAAATAATTTCAAAAGGACTGTCAAACTAAATCAATTTGGACCAAAGGCAGTATAGAGATGGTGACAATTAGAAGTCTCTGTGACAGTGCACCCACCACAATGGGATTTGAGTGCACAGCAAGGCTTAATCTGAGTAGCAATGTGCAATGTAGCAACTGAGATAAATGGGAAATCTAAATGTGCAGAGCAGGCTCAAACAGGAATCTAATTTAGATTTTAGTTTCTGCTTACCAAGTTAAGAGTGTCCCATAAGAGTGCAATTAAAATGAACAAGTGAGATAAAGTTCAGGGTTACAGACAAATGAGGAGATGAAAGTGATGATCAGGAGTCAACAAAATAAAACGTGGAAAGTGGAGAAAGACAAGGCGAACAGGAAATAGTAAATTTAGGGAACTGCCATGAACAGAAAAATGAAAGGGGGACATTGAGATTACTGAAGTGTGGTAAAATGACATGGTTTTGGTGGAGTCACTGAGGATAAAAATAACTAAAATGAGTAAAACAGAACATGTGACTAAGCAGGAAGACAGTGATTCATGCTGGCCCTTGGGCTTCTCCTAATGAGTTATCACTGAGTAATCAACACAGCTGTGCTAACTGTTATCCATCCCTTACTGTGTTCCAGGAGTTAGAGGAAGCAACAGAAAAGACAAATAAAGTGTAATTTAAATTCTTACAGAACTCATAACTCTGTGGGTAGATAATCCAGCAAGGTAGAATAATAAATACCCCTTAATGTATTAGCTTGTATTCTAGGCATAGGTAACATGGCTCACTGGGGAAATAAAGAAGGATATTATAAATTCCAAATAATTAAGTATCTTTTTGCCTTCAAAAGTAAGTGGTGAATAAAGTATATCCTATCACCTGTCAAAATACATTATGAGCTCGGCCGTTAACTGTAGATCTGTTTAGCAGTTCTGTATTTGGTTTGATTTTGAATACATCTTTATAACTTACCTCTTTAACTTTTCATATTAAAGAATTACTAGATTGTACTTATATTTGCAGTATAATACTTTGACTTTTCCTGAACCTTTCTATTTTATTCTTGCTTTGTCACTAAATGGTATTTGCCAGTATCTCTTTGCACAGGTTAAGATAGAGTCCATGATAAACACATGTGCTTTAGATAAATTTTAAAAATAGGATTATGTAAATGTTTTCAAATATAAGATTATGAGATATGTTTAACAAGTTCTGATTCTTGAGATAGTTGTTAGTAATACCATGAATTATTCATATTTCCCTCTTATCTAGAAAAAATATAAAGGAAATATTTAATAAATAGAATTTTCTTTCATGTTAAGCCACTTGATAGTTATAGATCAAATATTTTCCCAAATAATAAAGCTTTAAAAATTATATATTTTGGCAAAAAATATAAATGTGCATTCTTTTTATGAAGAAGAATATGAGGAACAGGATGAGAAAGTCAATTGATAAGAACTAATGTTTCACCGATATTTAGAAGTCACATTACACTTAATTTATTTCATTTAGAAAAATTCATAAAAACTCATAAGTCATTGAAATTCACTTATACTATTTGAAGTAAATTAAAAAATACATACTAATTGACATATATTTCTTATATTTATTTGTCTACTTTTTTCACACAGATCATTAATTTGAAGTATTAATGCTCACCTATAATATAAACAGTCATTCTTAATTTCAATGTATGCAGATTTGTGTAAGTCTGATTTTTTCCTAAAATTATTATTACAAATAATAAAAATGTTTATTTAATACACTCATAAAAAATTATTTTTACATTTCATTAACACTTCTCCATTTCTGATTTTGTCACACTTGCAAAGGTGATTTATTATGCCATTGTTTTCTGATTAAGAATTATTAACATTGAGCAAAATCAATCAATGGCAATTATGAGAGAAATGACTAGAAATAATCTACATATAGCCTGTACTATTTTTAACATCATAAATTTTTTTTAATGAAATATATATATACCATTCATTGGTAGAATCAACATTGTCAAAATGCCTTTCTGACTCAAGGTAATCTACAGATTCAGTGATCCTTTCAAAGCATCAATGATGACTTTTATATAATTGAACATTAAAGCTAATACACATGTTTTGTGGAGGCCTATGTTAGGTATAGTAACACTGAGTGAAATCGTTGCCCAAGTCATATTTCATGACTTTGAAATATGCTTCCAAATTCCAGTTGTCAAAACAACATGGGCGATTGCATGAAGCAAACCGAGAGATGCAATGGGATAAGTGATTTGAAATAAACCCAAACATTGGTAGTCAAAATTTACATCAAATTACTAAGAACGTGAATGGAATAAGATCAGCCTTGTCAATAAATGGTGCTGGAAAAATGTGTTCAGAGGCTCAATAATAGACCTCTGTGAATGGCTAAGATCAAAAACACTGAAGACAGCTTATATTGGAGAGGATATGGAGCAAGGGGAAAACTCCTCCACTGTTGGTGGGAATGCAAACTTGTACAGCCACTCTGGAAATCAGTATGGTGGTTTCTCAGAAAAATGGAAGTAAGTCTTTTTCAAGACTCAGCTATACCACTTTTGGGCATACACCCAAGGAATGCTCAATCTTACCACAAGGACACATGCTCAACTATGTTCATATCAGCATTATTCAAAATAGCAAGAACTCGGAAGCAACCTAGATGTCCCTCAACTGAAGAATGGATAAAGAAAATGTGGCATATATACACAATGGGGTACTATTCAGCAGTAAAAAACAATGATATCATGAAATTTGCAGGCAAATGGATGGAACTAGAAAATATCATCCTGAGTGAGGTAACCCATACTCAGAAGGATAAACATAGTATGTACTCACTCATAAGTGGATACTAGATGTGAGGGAAGGGATTTCAGACTGCAACTCACAGCTCCAGAGAGGCTAGCTAACAGGGAAAGACCCTAGGAGTGACATGTGGATGACCCAGCGAAGGAGAATTGGATGAGATCTACATGAGTGGACTGGGTGTTGGGGGTGGCATAGGGCAAGGAGTGGGGTATGAGAACATAGGGAAATGGGAGGGTTGAGCTAGAACAGGGACAGAGTGGGAGGGCAGGGAGGGAGATACCATGATAGACAAGGACATCATGGGAATAGGAAGAGGCACGGTGCCAGGGAAGTTCTCAAGAGTCCACAAGGATAACCCCACCTTGGACAGATGGCAGTGGTCCAGAGGGTGTCTGGAGTGGTCTACTCTGGTGACCAGTCTAGTGAATAACCTAACTGTCATCATAGAGCCTTTGTCCAGTGACTGATGGAGGCAGATGCAGAGATCCATGGCCAGGTACCAGACTGAGCTCCAGGAATCCAATTGATGAGAGAGAGGAGGGATTCTGCAGGCGGGGCATGTCGACATCATGATGAGAAGACATGCAGAGATGACCGGCCACACTAGTGGAAGCCCATGAACTGTCAACTACAAAATTAATCTAAACAGACTAAATAACCAAATGTAAGACTAGACACAATAAAATTTTACATGTTAAAATACTGTTGGTTGAAGCTGAAAGTTTTCCTTTGTCCCGCCCAGTCCATGAAAACAGTCCTACAGCCACTCAGACCTAAATAAATACACAGAGGCTTATACTAATTATAACTGCTCTGCTATTAGCTCAGGCTTATTACTGATTAGCTCTTACACTTACATTAGCCAATAATTCTTATCTATGTTTAACCATGTGGCTTGGTGCATTTTTTCAGTTCTACCTTCACATCTTGCTTCCTCTGTGTCTGGCTGGCAACTCTCGACTCTACTCTTCCTCTTCCCAGCATTCCTTTAGTCTGCATATCCCACTTATACTTCCTACATGGCTACTGGCCAATTAGTGTTTTATTAAACCAGTGTACAAAAGGCATTATCCCATAGCATTTCCTCTTTTCTGTCTAAACAAAAAGGAGCATTTTAACTTTAATATAGTAAAATTACATATAATAGAACAGTTATCAAGTAAGAATTATAGTAATAATATCTCATATATTTGTATTTGGCAAAATTAAAGAAAATATTCTATCTATCCTATATTTGTGAGTCTAAAGTTTCATATCTAATTTATCTTTTATCATAACTAAGAAAATTGTAATGCAACTATCTACTCTTCAACTACATCAAAGACCTCAGAAGGATATAATATTACCTAAGTAAATAGGAAGAGCATTTTAAGCAACTTCCAAAAATCTAGAATGACAGAGACAGCTGGCTGCCTGGACAGTCACCCAAAGTTCAGTCTCTCAGTCACATCTCTTTGTGTCCTATAGAATATCTGGTAGTTTCTTCTACAAAGCAGGAACATGAAGGACCATCTCATCTTGCAAAATTTAGTGGTCACTTTCCTATGTGTCCTGAATGTCCAGTTAATACAACATTTTGTCAAGCAGTCCAGGCAAAAACAGTTTCTTGTCCAAATGGCTATTTTTGCCAAGAAGAAGGTAAACTCTACATGAAGTGTCCTCGATGCCCATCCTCCTCTCTGAAGTAAATTGATCCTGCCAGGAGCAGACATGCCTCACTGTCCAGAAAGTCCACAGTTTTTAAACATTTTAAATGCCACTATCTGTAGGTCTTTGAAGTGTTTGAAGATTACCTACCTAATTGAATTATATCTATGTATACCTAGAAAACTTAACATGACTATAAGTTTTACTATTATAGAAGACTAATTATTAATCTGTATTTCTTAATTATCCATTACAATCTAAATGAGTTACATAAACATAATAGCTTAAACAAGAGTAGAAATATATATGCAAAATAACAAAATTAAATTTAAATTTGTATCAATAAACTGAAATTTATAGCAACATAAAACATTTTAAACAAGTTGCTCTTTAAAAGTAGGTTCAACAATCCACCCTTTTCTCCTATCATATCTATATCCTATATTTCCATATCTTATCCCCCTTTCTTCTTTTAGAAAGATATTGACTATGACCACTTGGATGGTGCAGACTGACTTAGGCAGCATGGGACAGGACATCAGCCTTCCAGGACTCTGCGATGATTTTACCTACCTATTTAGTGAGTTGTTCTCGCCAATTTACATCCTAATAAACTCCCTAATACTCCTTAAGCAGACTCCCTTGGAAGTCTCAGTATATAGTCATCTGTGGATGGCCATAATGTTGAGTCCTTATCTTCGCTCTATGGATAGTGCTCCAGTAAACAGGAATGCAGATGCCCCTCACACACTTGCTTTACAATTTTAAATTGTGTGAGTCTGTTACATAAGTATTAAACAGAAAAGAAATTTAAAATATCCAGACTGACACTTACTTATAAGGTTTTATGGGATGAAAAACTCAGAGAAATCCTAAGAACATCTAGGGATAGAATTAATTTCATTTTTTACAAAGAAATAAGAATAAAGCTTGCTCCACAATCCTTAGAAATACTGACTATAAGAATCTATATGGACAATGCCTTATAAAGTTTGGAATGAAAACTATTTTGAACCATGCATTATACACATTAATTAAATAATAAAGTGAATGTGAGGCCCAATTCCCTAACAGAAAGAACCTCAGATACACACAATTTTGAAAATGGACCAGGTTTTATTTTCTCCCTCTAGGAGAAAAGAAGAGCAAAGTGAAAATCAGGAAATATAGAGTGAATTCCAGAAAACATAATCCTCATTTAAAGTTTGTAAATTATCTGGAAATCCTTTGATAAAATTAAAAAGTTAATTTCTCATTAAAAATGTCTTCAAAATAATTGAAGTGATCATGATAGATGATGGTACTCTCTAGGTGAGCAAATAAAACACATAGTTTTCCTCTTCACAAAGTATTTAGGAGCATAGAAAGATAAATGTGTAAACTAGCAAAACCACATGAATATATTTAAAAATTTTAAATTCTAATGTTTTATTATTGTCAAAAAATGGTGGCTCCATTGAAATAAATATTATCTAGAGCATAACAATACTTATGATTGAAACATCGATTGCGCATCTTTACCAAAGAGTGAAGAAAAAGTTACCCTAGTTTACTTTTTAGAACTCCATTCAAATATTCATTTTGCTTTAAAAATAGAATGTTAGTATTACTGACTTATTTTATAACCACTGGGATTAATCAGTAGAGCACTTATGTGATAATTTAATACTTTTAAAGATGTTGGTGAAAGCATCATCAAATTGGACACATACTGCTTGAAATAACATACATGGAAATGAAGAATGAGAGAAACCCTACACCAGACAGCCTCTAAACTGAACACTGCTTACTGCAACATAGGAACTTGCTGGCATAGCATGGAGTTAGGCATTGCCCTTGGGAACAAATGCAGTATTACTGATCCCGACAGTTTGAACTGCATACTTCTTTGTTAGTGGTGTTCCAGTGCATGTTTATGTCTTTATCCATCTGTCTAATATCTATGCATTGATCACAATAGCATTCCTCTCCATAAGTCCTGATAGTTATAGTGGCTCCCAATTGCTAAATGTCCTCTAAACCAAAAAAAAACCAAAAAACAAAAATTATTGGTCATTGGTCATTTCAGACCATCAATATAAGGGCATACTGTTTATCTCTGTGATAGCTACAATATCTACTAAATTTAGGGAAAAAAAGTGTCAGTCTACTTTCAGCTATTGGAACACAGTGTTCAAGAGTGGGTATCAGCCGGGCGGTGGTGGCGCACGCCTTTAATTCCAGCACTCGGGAGGCAGAGCCAGGCGGATCTCTGTGAGTTCGAGGCCAGCCTGGGCTACCAAGTGAGTCCCAGGAAAGGCGCAAAGCTACACAGAGAAACCCTGTCTCGAAAAACCAAAAAAAAAAAAAAAAAAAAGAGTGGGCATCATGCTGTCCTAGATAGTTTTATGTCAACCTGTCACGAGCTAGAGATATCTGAAAGAAGGGAACCTCAATTGAGAAAATACTCCCATAAAATTCAACTGCAAGGCACTTTCTTAACTAGTGATTGAGTGGGGAGGTCCCATCCCATTGTGAGTGTTGCCATCCCTGGGCTAGTGGTCCTGGGTTCTATAAGAAAGCAGACTGAGCAAGCAATGAGTAAGCCACAAAGCAGCACTGCTCCATTGCCCCTGTATCAGCTAGTGTCTCCAGGTTCCTGCCCTGTTTGAATAGCTGTCCTGACTTCCTTTGATGATGGCCAGTGGCATGGAAGGGTAAGCCAAAATAAACCCTTTCCTCTCCAACTTATTTTTGGTCATGGTACTTCACCATAGTAATAGAATCTCCAACTAAGACATGTGCTGCTGTGGGATGTTCTGTATGCTAAATGTGTTGCTCTGGTTGGTTAATAAATAAAACACTGATTGGCCAGCAGCCAGGCAGGAAGTATAGGCGGGACAAGGAGGGAGAAGAATTCTGGGAAATGGAAGGCTGAGTCAGAGAGACACTGCCAGCCACCATGATAAGAGAGATGTAAGGTACTGGTAAGCGAGGAGCCACGTGGCAAAGTATAGATGAATAGAAATGGGTTAATTTAAGATAGAAGAACTAGATAACAAGAAGCCTGCCATGGCCATACAGTTTATAAGTAATATAAGTCTCTATGTGTTTACTTGGTCGGGTCTGAGCGGCTATGGGACTGGCGGGTGAGAGAGATTTGTCCTGACCGTGGGCCAGGCAGGAAAACTCTAGCTACAATGTGCAAAGAAAGTGCATTGGGTTCTATGGTTGTGGAGTCTGGAACTTCTAAAGCCAGAGGGCTACCAAGGGCTGAGGGCAGTTGCGCTGCAACATAATTAGCATAGAACACCTCATGGAAAACAGCCTGTTACTGACTGTGAGTGACAGGATGGGAGCGACAGAGGGCAAAGTGGGTGACAGGGCAGAATTTAGAAAAAAACACTCTTGACCTAATGAGCTTAATCCATGCCTGACAATAGCTCATACTAACTTCATAAAGATCACATTTCCCAATATCTTTTCAGTTGCAATTACATTTCTACAAGTTGAAATGGGATATTTGAACCATAGCATTGGAGAAAGTATAACATAGCATAAGTTAGCTAAATATATATCTATCAGTTTGTGGTGTTATCAGGTAATATTCTAATGTATATAAAAATAAAGATATAATCAGATATATATTAAATATAAAAAGTAACAAATGTTTATGTTAATTTAGCAAATGGGAAGTATAGGTATTATATTCAAATATGTTGAAGAAAAAATCAATAGCTCAAATGTTTATAAATCTCTTCATATAAATTCTTTAAAATGATTTTAATATCACTTTATGGAAGTTTTTAAATGACAGAAAAATGGACTGTGTGTCAACTATTTAAATAATAATCATGGACTATTTTATGAGGTCACTCAATTTTGAAATCACTTTAAGATCAAATCTGTGGAAAAATTACTGATTGTATTGGACGTGAGCATCTTCCCCAGTTCAATTTTAACATAACAGCAACTCATCTTGATATAAAATATTCAATTAACTACAGCAAATGTTAAAAAGTCAGATTGAATGAGATAATAAGTCACTTACAGTTGGGTATTTTTACAATAAGTCTTAAGACCTAAATAAATACAGAGAAATAACGATAAAATTCAATTACTAGTCATAAATAATTGTATTATTAAATACTAACAAATAATGGGCATAAAGGTATAGATAAAATAATAATACACAAAATTTTAATAATTAATTATTGGCAAGAAAATAATTATTATTAGTTATCTTTAGGTAAAATGGAAGAAAACATTCATAAAAAAGGAAAAACTAAAAATTTAAAAATATTAAAATCTATTCCTGTTTCTTTGAGTAAGTTTTAGGAATCAAACATTTAGAAATTTCCACAGTTAATTTGTGGAATCTCTTTCTCCTTAATGAAAATTTCAGAATGAAATATGTTCTGTAAACTTTTCAGAGAATATTTTTACTCATTCTTTTGTCTATTTTTAAAGATTCTTTTCAAAAAAGCATATTTATTTATAATTAAATAGTTCAGTTAGTACTAAGATTTCCAATTATGCTTTTATGAATAACCAGTCTATTTATTTTTTAATATTTTAAAAACTTTTTTATAAATGATTAGCAAATAGAAAATAACACATCCTTAAACTAGTCAGACCCCAATTGGATACATCTCAGTGAACTTTGCTGTGGTTGATATACTGTGCACCCCAATAAACTTATCTGGGGGACAGAGAACAGAACAGCCACTATATTAGACGTAGAGGTTAGGCAGTGGTAGCACTTACCTTTAATCCTTGCATTTCAGAAGCGGAAATCCATCCAGATCTCTGTGAGTTCAAGACCACACTGGAAACAGCCAGGCATGGTGACACATACATTAATCCCAGCACTTGAGATCTCATGTCTTGCTTGGGAAAGATACACACCTTTAATCCCAGGAAGTTATGGCAGGAAGCAGAAAGGTATATAAGGCATGAGGACCAGGAACTAGAGGCTTTTAAGCTTTTAGGCTTTTAGCAGCAGTTCAGCTGAGATCCATTTGGATGAGGACTCAAAGGCTTCCAGTTTGAGGAAATAGGATTGGCTGAGAAGTTGGCAAGGTGAGATTAGCTGTGGCATGTTCTGCTTCTCTGATCTTTCAGCATTCACACCAATATCTGGCTCCTGAGATTTTTTTTTATTAATAGGACCATTTAGCAATTCATCTTACATTTTGTACAGTTAGAAATAACCATTATAAAGATGCAGAGCTGTAGCTAGAGTTTTCCTGCCTGGCTCACAGTCAGGACAAATCTCTATCACCTGCCAGTCCCACAGCCGTCAGACCCAACCAAGTAAACACAGAGACTTATATTGGTTACAAACTGTATGACTGTGGCAGGCTTCTTGCTAACTGTTCTTACAGCTTAAATTAATCCATTTCCATTAATCTATACCTTGCCACATGGCTTGTGGTTTACCAGCATATTCACATGCTGTTTGTCATCGTGGCGGCTGGCAGTGTCTCTCTGACTCAGCCTTCCACTTCCCAGATTTATTCTCCTCCTTGTCCCACCTACACTTCCTGCCTAGCCAATTGCCAATCAGTGTTTTATTTATTGACCAATCAGCAACACATTTGCCATACAGAACATCCCACAGCACTTCCCCCTTTTTTTTTCAAAAAGGAAGGTTTTAACCTTAACAAAGTAAAATTACATATAATTTGGGAATTTGGGCGTAGCTTCTCTTACTACTTCCTGTTGGAGGGGGGCGCTGTATCTTATGGGGACACAAAGAAAATTTTAGGATCATGGAATAGTCCGTGAGGCTGTATCGTCTGAGCCAGTTGCCTTGAAACCATTCTGGATGTTGGATCATCTGGGCCATGGTGTCATCGGAGACCTTTCAGGGGGTCTTGGCTGGCCAAACCTGATGTATCTTAATCTGGAACAAATCCATAGCCTCTGGCTTTCTGTGGGAACAAAAGAGACTCTTTTCCAAAGCAACATATTCTTATATCCAAATTTTTAAGTCAAGGTATCTTTAAAATATACATATTGGTTTAACTCAGCTTCCTTTACAATCAAATATCTCTCTGCAGTTAAGAATCCCAAAGACAACACATTCCAGATTCTCTGTGTAATATTCATCTTTACGTGGCTTATTTTATATATTAATTTTACTGTATCTTTAAAGACTTTATTTTTTAAAACTATGTATTTGTTTCTATAACTGTATATATCCCCTTTTTTGTCTCTTTCAAGCCTACGTATATTTTACACACATTGTAAACTATTACATCTGAATCTGTCTTATTGTGAATCTATTGCTTTAAAATGCAGCAGCTGTGGCTGCTGGCTCCACCCACCTCAACTTCCCAACATGGCGGTGGTAGTTTACCACCAGCTCTGGGAGCTATCATGGGTCTATGCTTTTATCCGAGCAGCGTGTAGGCCAGAAACCTCTTTTTTTGTTTTGTACTAGCAAAGGCTAAATCCACCATGCAGCTTAATGTGCCACTTGCAGAAGCCTCATTCTCACCACACTGCAGGTCGAGCGCACACTCCAGGAACCCACCAGTAGCTCAAACCAGCAGCTGCCGCTCATTTGAGAGAGACAATTAGAAACTGTTTTTAGCTTCGTTTTAGAATCTTTTTTCTCAGTTTTTAGGTGGAAACTCTTGCCACCATGTTGGGCGCCATTTGTAGCTTGGGTTTTCCTGCCTGGCCCACAGTCAGGACAAATCTCTATCACCTGCCAGTCCCACAGCCGTCAGACCCAACCAAGTAAACACAGAGACTTATATTGGTTACAAACTGTATGGCTGTGGCAGGCTTCTTGCTAACTGTTCTTACAGCTTAAATTAATCCATTTCCATTAATCTATACCTTGCCACATGGCTTGTGGCTTACCAGCATCTTCACATGCTGTCTGTCATCGTGGCGGCTGGCAGTGTCTCTCTGACTCAGCCTTCCACTTCCCAGCTTTATTCTCCTCCTTGTCCCGCCTACACTTCCTGCCTAGCCAATGGCCAATCAATGTTTTATTTATTGACTAATCAGCAACACACTTGCCATACAGAGCATCCCACAGCACAGAGCTTTACATTGGATTTTATGCTTCTTACTATACCGTGTATTTTATGCATTTATCCATCACAAAAAAGAAAAATACATGTAAAAGGCAAAACTAGAAAAAAATTAACTTTACAGTCTCTTTCATGACTCGTTTCCATTACCTTCCCATTAAGCAAAAAAATACTGAATTCATCATAAAATCTCTAAATAAACATAAGGACAAAATTGGGTTAACATAGTTCCTGACATCAGTGAGTAGTACTTTCTCATTAGATATTCACAGATTGTTTGATTGCATTACTGAATTATTCCCCTCTTACTTTTTACAGGAGTGTACCTTCTCTACACTTTTATAATTTTCCTTAAACAGCTAGTGGCTTATCAAAATTAAGCAAGGAAGGATATTTGTGAGGATTTAGAGAGAGGGGGGAATTGATGTGATTATATTGTCTTTGCATCATGCTTTTAGGATAAGTACCACAGAAGACAAACTAATGGTTAAATGTCTCCTGTTCTGTGCCACACTCATTTTTATCCTGAAAATCTGAGGTTTTGCTCTGTAGGGCCCAAGGGAAGAAAGATTTTCTCACATGTTTAGAAGATTGTACCTGTACTCTCAGGTTTAATAGAAATGTAATAAATGTGATATGTTGTGTGTCTCATCACCCCAGCGAGGGAACTGACCAAGAACAACTCAACACAAGTCTAGCTTGTTAAATAAATGAGTTTTGAGGGATTTCTAACAAAGGCATAGACTATTCCAGGATCTGCATTCTCAGAAAGTCCCACCTAAGTGTAGGGGACAACAGATAGAAGCTGCACATCAGGACTTCCTGTACAGCTAGCAGGCAGGAACACACACTGAAGAGGACTCTCACATCTTTCAAGAGAGGTCTCCTGGGCTATACATCTCACATCTCCCCATGTCTCATATATTTTTGTAAGTTCAAACACTTCCATTCTCCTTCCAAGAAGGATTCTTTCAATCAAGAAGTTACTTAACACCAATAATATATTACTATAAATATTCCACTTAAACATGACAACTTGTGAATATATTTTATTTAAGTAAAAGATTGGATAAATACAGTAACATAACCCCTACTACTGTCATTTAGCTAAGTTTTCACAGTATCAAACTGCCTATTAAATATTTATGTTTATACCCATCAACAAATGCTACTTTCAACTTTAATCAAAGAAGCTTTTCTTTCCAGTCAGTGGTTATGAGTACATAAAATCATAGATATGTAGGTATTAAAAATAAGTGATGAGCTTTAAAAAAAGACATGACACTGTGGAAGAGCAACAGAAAGAATGTGAGAGCTGGGAGGTAGGGAAGAATTCTGTAAGATGTCATCTTCTGGCAGGGCATGCTCATTACAATTATGAACTCACAGCCTGCACACAAGAATGGCCCATCAATAGTCAGGTATATATGGAGAAGGATTTCAGGATGTCCTGCCTTTCCTCTCTGAACTATTAGTTATTTACTTATCTGTGAGTGAGGGAAGGAGTCCCTATCTTAAGTTGTATACCAATGTATATTTCAAATCAGTGGTCAGACAGATAGAACTGATTAAATTCAATGGGTCAGAAACCTAAAATAAAAGATATGAATGTGGGGAAGGGATGGATAGAAAGGAAGAGGGATATTGATAAAGATGTGTGCAGGGTATGTACCTGTAAAGTAAATGATAACCATGCTATAATCCACAGACCAGGAGAAGCTAATTAACAAGGAGGATTCAAGCAGGTGTTGGGGGATGCATGAATCTCCCTGTGAAGGGTAAATAGAATAGACATTGCAGGTGTAGGGAGTTGGGGACAGGACAGGAGGTATCAGGTGGGCATAGAATGAAGATAGAGAGTGCTGGTAGAGATAATTGGAGTTGAGGGGCATCTACGGGAAGAGCTAGAAACCTAGTGAAATGGAAATTCCCAGGATTCTATGAGGGTGACCCTAGCTAAGACTGTAGAAATGATGGATATGGAGCCTAAACCGGCCATCTTCCATAACCAGGTAAGTGTCCCAGTAGAAGGATTAGGATACGAAAGCTTTGACCTACAATTTCTTCTGCCTACAAGATGTGCTGGGGTAAAGCCAGCATAGAAACCAGGAAGATTCATATGCTCATCCCTTGTGCTTTCCTTGTTACTTAGCTATGGGTCTGTAGATTTTAACATGGTTATCCTTCACTTATATGTGAGCAGATAACATGTTTGTCTCTTTGGGTCTAGGTTACCTCATTCAAGATGATTTTATTCTAGTTCCATTCATTTGCCCACAAATTTCAAGATGCCGTTGTTTTTAGCAGCTGAGTAATACTTCATTGTGTAAATTTAATGTACCATATTTTCTTTATTCATGCTTCAGTAGAGAGACATCTAGGTTGTTTTCCAGTTTCATATGGAAAAATCAAAAAGCCCTGGGATAGTTAAAACAATCCTGTAGCATGAATCTTAAAAGTTCTTATTAATAAAATCAGACCTGAGGCCAGTTATTGGGGTGAACACTGGAAAATCAAAGAGCCAGAACAAGCCACAGATGCCTCACCTCGCCGGATCCTCAGCTGGTCTTGTTTCCTCAGACTGGAGGCTTCTGAGTCCTCATCCAGAATGGGTCTCAGCTGAATTGCTTCTCGAAAGCCTGAAGCTTAACCAGCTAAAAACTTCTAGTTTCTGGTCCTCATGCCTTATATATCTTTCTGCTTTCTACCACCACTCCCTGGGATTAAAGGCATGAGTCACCATGCTTGGCTGTATCCTGGAACACATTGATTTCTGCCTCTGGAATGCTAGGATTAAAAGCGTGTGCTACAGCTGAATAGGCAGTGGGCCGATGGCTTCTGATGTGCAATGGAACAGCAGCTGAAACAGTTATTCTTGAAGAGTAACTAGCTCACGCCTCGCAATAGTAAACTGGCATTTGACAGAGGGATGTGGAGAAGAACGGGATGTTAAGATGAAGCCATATATACACAGCCAAGAATGGACAGCTGAATTAAAAAATCAACAACAATTTCCAGAATTTAAAATCCTGAATCATGACATGACACTAGTGGAATTCAGGTGTTTCTGGTACGTGGACTGCTCTCACCCAATGTGAGGTTGAACTGTCGACCTTGTGTACATCCTACTTCACAAATGAGTCTGTCAGATATGCTAAGCCTATAGGCTGAAGATGATGCCCCAACACTGTGGAGAAACCTCAGGTGACTGTCCAGGCAGCTGGCTGTTTCTGTCAACTCACAAATTTTTTGGAAGTTGCTTGCATGCACTTTCTGTTTTTATTTTTGTTAGCTAATATTATTTCCTTCTTGGGTCTCTGAGGGAGTTGAAGATTAGTTAGTTATAGTTGAAGGTTAGTTAGTTATAGTTGAAGATTAATTAGGATAGAAACTGAATTAGATACATTTTGGACTTAACAAAATAGGATAGATAATGAAATTATTTTCTCTGAATTTGTCAAATACAAATGGACTAGACATTGTTTAGACATTTATTACTTGTATATATTGTATATAGTCATTGTACTTTTGTATATAGTTTTTCTTTTGTTAGTTATAACCTTTTTCTTTTTTTTCCTTTTTATTAAAATAGAAAAGGGGAAAAAAAAAAAAAAAAAAAAAAAAGAAACAACACAAATGGGGGGGGGCGTTGGGGGGAAGGTGAGGGGGACGGGAGGGGGGAGAACAAGGGAATCCGTGACCAATATGTAGAACTGAATTGTATTGCAAAATAAATTAAAATAAATTAAAAAAAAAAAAAAAAAAAAAAAAAGACATGGAAAAAAAAAAAAAAAAAAAAAAAAAAAAAAAAAAAAAAAAAAGCGTGTGCTACCACTGCCTATCCGCTATGTTTAAAATTGTGGCTTTTCTGTTCTCTGACCCCAGATAAGTTTATTAGGATACACAATATTTTGGGGAACACAATACCACCACACAGTCTTGTGCAGTAAAAGAACTTCTATAGTTATCTTCATCACTGATTTCAAAGGGTAATACAGAGCTATAGTAATAAAAACCACATGATATTGGCCTAGAAACTGACAGGTGGATCAATAGAATAGAACTGAAGACCTAGACATAAATACACACACTTATGGACACTTGATTTTTGACAAAGAAACCAAAACCAAATAATGGCTAAAAGAAATTATCTTCAAAAAAGTGCTGGCATAACTGGATTTTGGCATGTAGAAGAACGCAAATAGATCCATATCAATCACCCTGCACAAAGTTCAAGTCCAAGTAGATCAAAGACCTCAACATAAATCCAGATACACTGAACCTGATAAAACAGAAAGTGAGGAATAGCCTTGAATGCACTGGCACAGGAGACAACTTCCTAAACAAAATACCAATATTATATTCACTAACATCAACAATTAGTAGATGGGACCTTATGAAACTGAAAAGCTTCTGTAAGGCAAAGAACACTGTCAATAGGACAAAACTGCAGTTCACAGAATGGGGAAAGATCCTCATCACCCCCTGCATCTGACAGAGGGCTAATTTCAAAAATATATAAAGAACTCAAGAAACTAGACATCAAGAAACCAAACAATCCAATTTAAATTGAGGAGCAAACCTAAACAGAGAATTCTCAACAGAAGAATCACAAATGGCTGAGAAGCACCTACAGAAATGTTGAATATCTTTAACCACCAGGGAAACTAAAGTCAAAATGACTTTGAGATTCCATCTTACAACTGTCAGGATGGCTAAGATCAAAAACACAAATAACAGCTTATGCTGGAGAGAATGTGGAACAAGGGGAGCACTCCTCTCCTCTATTACTAGTGGAAGTACAAACTTGTGCAGCCACTTTGGAAATCAATATGGTTTCTCAGAAAATTAGAAATCAATCTTCCTCAAGACCCAGCTAAACCATTCTTGTGCATATACAAAAGGATGCTCCATCAGACCACAAGGACACTTGCTCAATTATGTGCATAGCAGCTTTATTTGTAATAGCCAGAAATTGGTAACTAGAAACCTCTCTTTTTTTTGGATAGTTGGTTGGTTTTTCTGTTTTTGTTTCTTTGTTTTGTTTTGCTTTTGAAACAGGGTTTCTCTGTGTAGCCCTGATTGTCCAGGAACTGGCTCTGTAGACCAGGCTAGCCTCAAACTCAAAGCTCCATTTGCCCCTGCCTCCTGAGTGCTGGGAGCACAGATGTGGTCCACCAGTGCCTGACTGGAACCTCTTCTTAATACCTTTATATTGAAATACTCAAATACTAGAAAAAACTCAAATACTGGAGATGTATTTGATATGTGGGAAATCCTGGTTCAGATTATTATAGCATTTTGAAGGTCCTAATTCACCCTTTACCTTTCACAAATCAAAGTTCTAAAAAAAAAAAATACCCTAAGAGCTTGTCTGAACAACATCCAGAAATGAAAGTTTGTGAGGTTTTGTTGTTCTTGGTGAACAGTTTTTCCTCTCAATTTCCTCTGACCAATATGAAGCATGCAGGCTGCCAAATTATGTTGAGGATAGAGGCCTTATCAGAGAATCTCCCTGTTTCACATTGTGTGTAACCAAATGGACATGAAAGCCATGTTTGAATAGATCATCACAGCCTAGTCTCCATTCTCATGAGCTTTAGGAGGTATGGATAGAATTCAATCCTAAAATTGTAAATTATAGTGGGAAGAACATGCATTTCTCAGAAAGAAAAAGTCACTAAAGTGTGTTTACATTTCAGATTAAATAAATTATCTGAGCACAGTATTTTGACAAAAAGAAAGATTAAAACAAAGCAAAAGAAAAGCTTGTTGTAAAAGAAATAGAAAAAGTAATATGAAAACCTATTTAACAAAGGTATTTTGGCAGTAATGCCTTCATCTGTGGTGGTAATTAATTAAAATTTGAATAAAATAAAACTCAATGATAAGTTCATGAATCAAAATAAATGAAAAGAAAAACCAAGAATATGAAAAAGTGAATAGATATAAATGCAGATTTAAAAGTATCCTAAATGATCATCAACATAGATCAGTATGCTTGAACTTAATGCAGAAGAATGTCCAAAAATAATCATAGAAAATGTACATAGAAACAATACAGGATTAAAACAAACACTGAGAAGATAGTGTACATGTTGAACATGTGAGAAGTATTCGGTATAAGATGAAGTACTTCTCTGGATAACTCAGATTAGAACTGAAAAGTACTTCAAATTATGTTGCAAGAAGTGTTTGATTTTAGGAAGGGAAGAGAGGGATGTTTCAATTGAAAGAAAAAACTGAAACATACGGAAATTTCATAAAGGGAAAGAAATTCTCAAAATTTTTATGCTGTGAAGTATCAGACATAGAGCTAAGAAGTCATATCAGGAAAAGACAAATCTGAATAAGCACGAGAGGGATCAGGTTAATTGTTTTGGAATCATCCTTTTGTAGACTGTGAAGATGTGTTGTTCTCATTGGTTTATTAAAGAGCCAGCTGGCAAATAGCTAGACAGGAAGAGGTTAGGTGGAGGAGCCAGACTAAGAGAACACTGGGAAGAAGGAGGGCAGAGTTGCCAGAAGACACAGAGAGGAGCAAAACGAACATGCCTTGCTAAAAATAAGTACTGAACCATATATAGTACATAGATAAGAAATATGGGTTAATTTGTAACAGCTAGTTAGTAACAAGCCTAAGCTATTGACCGATTACTTATAATTAGTAATAAGTCTCATTGTCATTTGTTGGGGAGCTGGAGGTAAGGATGAGAAACCCTGCCTACAGTTAATATTAGAAACTCTACTGCAGTAATTGATGAGATTATATAAAATAACCAGTTCAGAGCTGTAACTATACATGTAAATATGCAATCTTGATACTACACCAAGACAAGTTTTCATTTAAATATTTAAATAAAATATATCAACCACAAGTGAATATATGCATGTAAACTGCTTCTATATAAATTGTACACTTTATAGGGAGATGGTTCAGTCCATAAACTGCTTGACCCACACAAGCTGGAGGATCTGTCTTCACTCTACAGTACCCATGTAAATGACCTGATGTGGACATGCACAGCTGTTACCACAGTGTTAGTGAGAGAGAGAGAAAGGTGAATTCCTTAAGGTTCAGCCAGACAGCTTAGTTTAATCAATGAGCTTCAAGCTTAGTGAGCTACCGTCTCAAAATGTAAATGTGACAGGTTAAGTCAGAGAGAAAAGGCAACAATATTGGCCTTTGACCTCCCAAACGTGTATACTCACATAAACACATAATATAAATCAAAATATTTTAAATAATGTAAATTTATTTAATGATTTTTTGAGCTGGAGGGAATTTGAAAACAGAAAATTCAAGAAAAAAAAATTGAGCTAGACTGTAAATTGGCATGGGTTTTCCCGATAGCCTATAAACAAACATGATTTATGGTGGAGAGAAAAATATAGCATACCCAAACAATGTCAGCATAAAATAACAAACTAATAAGCTCAGATAACTGATAAAATAATAAGTGTTTATTGTGGAGAGTAGATAAATGAAATGTAGGCTGTTGATACTTCCTGGCAGACAATTAATTAATTAATCAATCAATTAACTAATTGGTTAATTGAAAACAGGCTCTTATGTAGCTCAGGCTGTCCTGATACTGACTATGTAGTCCAGAGTGGCCTCAAAGGACTAGGATTATATGTGAGCATCTCACTTGGTTTCCATGGTATTAGATATCAAACCTAAGTTTTAATGTACCATTGGAAATCTCTGTATCAAGTGGTCTGTCAATACATCTCCAAATCTCCTGTAGACTAGGCTGAGCTGAATCCCCAGGAGTGTCCTTGCCCTGGAGGAGATGGGAATGGGGGGTGGGGTGGGGGGGAGGATGTGGGGAGAGGAGGGAGGACAGGGGAATCTGTGGCTGATATGTAAAATTAAATTAAATTATAAAATAAAAATAAAAATGTAGATATGTTTTAAATGTAAACTTGTGCTTACAGAAACTTCCTCTTTAAGTTTTCTTTCTCTTTTTCCAACAATAAAGAACAATTTTAAAATAATATTTGCACAGTAAAGAAACAAGTTTCTGCAAGTAAGGTATTTGTACACTTTTTTCTATGTATTTTAAAGTAATTTCTAAGATTAATATAAATGGGTTAATTTAAGTTATATGAGTTAGTTGAGATAACTTTAAGCTAAAGGCCAAGCTTTCATTGTTAACAATAAATTTCCAAGTCATTTTTTTTTTTTTTTTTTTTTTTTGTGATCTGGCAGCCTACAAAAAATGCTTGCTACATATGGTGCACAACATGGGTCTTAATGTGAAAGCTATTGTAATTCACCTTTCTTTCAGCACAATAAGGAAGAATTTCCATTTCTTTATTCCAGAGTCCTGCTGTCTTCTGTTAACATCCAGAGAACTGTAGCATATACACCTGGCTTGTAAGACAAATTCTAGGAATTTTCACACTTCTGATATGAAGTAGCCACTTAGAAGGACCAGTGACTATAACACATTTTGAACTTAGAACTCTAGTTCTGGTAATGTGATATGCCACAAAAAACTATTCAAAATCACAAGATAGCTATAAGATTCCATGAAAGACATGCTATAGTTCCTGACTGTGTTGGTGCTATGGAGGCATAGTGAATGATGTTCTCTCTCATTCACAAATAGATTTAATAAATTGTATGTGATAAACACAATTATATAAAATTTTAAATCGTTATATGCAAAACACTCAGCTGAGACAATACATAACCAAAAAACAAATAACAAATAATAAAAAATCCTGAGTTTGGATTATAAATAATAATTTGAGAAAAAAAGTAGTATAAACAAGCCAATAAAGATCAATATTCAAGTTTTGCAACAATTGTGGGTGAGAAACGTTACAGAAATAAGTGCATACAATTTATGAACACACGCACACATACAGGAGAGGATATACATTATGTAGGTTTGAAAAGCAATTAAATAAGGATGGTCTTTATAAGTGTGATCTTCCAAATAATAGTGGCAATCATGTCTGTTACCAATTTTGGTCCTGGAAACAGGACAAAATCAGTTTAGGAATTATGCACTGGAAATGTCAGGAGCAGGTCAAAACCTATGCCCAGACTTCAAAGGGGCAGCTTACTGCAGCTAGGAGATCAGATTTGTGAAGGTCAGTGGAAATATTTGGGGCTTGGCAAGTTTACTAGTCAGACAAAACAAGACAGTACAAAAACATCAGTAATTCTTGCTCCCAAATCTACCTGAGAATAGGCAATCTGTCTATGGCAAAACGGCATTCTAAGTGTAGAGAAATGTAGAGTGATTTTAATTAAGTTATGTATAGGGTCTGGAGAGATGGCTCAGAGGTTAAGAGCATTGACTGTTCTTTCAGAAAACCCAGGTTCAATTCCCAGGGCCCACATGGCAGTTCACAGCTGTCTGTGACACCAGTTCTAGGGTACCTGACACCCTCATGCACGCAAAGCACCAATGCACATAAATTAAATTATATATATATATATATATATATATATATATATATATATATGAAAAAAGAAGTTATGTGTAATCACATAAAATATGGATGATTTATGTTTACATTTAACATGATAGTTTGTAGTAAGTTTTTGATGCATATGTATTATTGCTGTGATGATAATTTTTTCAAAAATTTACTGATTTTACCTGTATATGCAGAAAAAAAAACAACAACCACTTGCTTCTAGAGAAAAAATTGTGGAAAGCAACATAGATGAGATCTTCTGGATAAACTTGGCGCAGGGTTTGGGGGGCGGGTGGATGGGAGGGGATGGGGTTTGGGAACATGAGGGATTGGGTTTATCATGTTGTCGGGATGGAGCAGAAGAGTAATGAAAGAGATATCTTGATAGAGGGAACCATTTGGGGGTTAGGGAGAAACCTGGTGCCAGGGAAACTCCCAGGAATCCATAAGTATAACCACAGCTAAGACTACTGGCATTAGTGGAGAGGGTTCCTGAACTGGCCTCCTGTAATCAGATCAGTGACTACTCTAATTGTCAACAGAGAGCTTTCATCTAGTAACTAATGGAAGCAGATACAGAGATCCACAGCCAAGTACTGGTCTGAGCTCCAGAATCCTCCTGAAGAAAGGGAGGAGGGATTGTAGGAGCCAGGGGAGTCAAGGTCATGATACGGGAAACCCACAAAGACAGCTTGCCTGATCTAATGGGAGATCACATAGCTCATATCTAGGGGCCTCCATGGAACAGACCTAGGCCCTCTACATTTGGATGACACTTGCGTAGCTTGGTCTGTTTGTGGGACCTCTAGCAATGGGCTCAGCATCTGTCCCTAGTGCATGAGCTGGCCATTTGAAACCTATTCTCCATGCAGGGATGGCTTATCCAGCCTTGATGAAGGGGGAGGAACCTGGTCCTGTGTGACATGCTTCTTGACTTCCGTGGGAGGCCTGCCCCTTTCTCGATGGAGGAGTGGTGGATGTAGGGAGACAGAGGAGTAAAGGGAAGGGAATGGGAAGAGAGGAGAGAGGGAACATTGTGATTGGTATGTAAAGCAAATGAAAAAAGAATTAATAAAAAAGAAAACAAAACAAAAAAATGTAAATCAAGCTCATCTAGGATTATACTAATAAGACCAAACCATCTCTAAACCTTCCTTGATCTTTGTTTTCACCAAAACTTTTATTTTTGTACCCATTCAATTTTATTGCAAAGAACATGCAGCAATTTATTGCATACAACATGCAAATTTATTTGCATATAACAATGAAGTATCTTAATTTTACTTCCCAGACTTTTGTCCCTCTAAGTATTAGAACATATTTCAGTTTTAATTTCTTCTTAAATTTCTCTGCTATGAATTTTTATTTCTCTTTATCAGTTTTTCAATGTATCTTTTTCTTGCCAAGTCCTGTAACAGGATGGATGAAGCATGAGGCTCTTTGGATGTTTTCGATATGACCTTCTCTTTAAAAGTAAACTGTTTATTTGCAAGAGCATCCAACTTCTCACTTTTTGATTCTCTTCCTCCATTAATATTAATGAGCAAGAATAACGCCTTCCATTCTGAAATTCCAAATGTGATTCAGGCAGAATTGGAAGCAACTGGCTAATGTTAAGTTTACCATAACTCATTTTTTGGAGAAGACGAACGTGTTCTTAAAGATATGGTCTTTGCTTCTAAAAAGATACCTTTGTCTGCTTAATCTTTCTCTCGTGTTTTGCATTCTATTTTTTGACTAATGTACAGGGATTTCTTATGTGTTATGGCAGCATTGCACATGTATGAACTGTGATGATTCAGAGTTTGCCTGCTGCTCTCTAGACCTACTAGGGACAGTTCTGCTGTTCTCCCACCTCAACAATGCTCCCTTAAGGCCCAAGTTCTCTGAACCTCTTCCCTCTGTATTTAAGATTAAGAGGCTTATTGGCATTTTGGTTCTGTGGAAGCTGGTACAACAAACTTCCAGATCAACAAGGATTCTTCATGTTCTTGCATCCTAATAAAAAGTGGGGAAAAAAAGGGGGAAAGAAAGAATTCTTAGCCCAAGAATTGTCCTGCTTGAATTTCTACTACATGTATTTGGCAGATTCCTGTCTCTTCTAGACTTTGCTGAGTAGGAGAACTCCCCTCAAGGAGTTTCTTCCCCTTACATCTATCTTGCTCTTTTGTGGGGATGTAAACTATCTGCACTACATTCTACAGATTCTCTCTTTTCGTATGTCTCTGTTTCTGTATGTACTGTGTTATTAGATAGTAAATTAATCTTCCTGGTTTTTGTTTACTTCATGCTGTCTAGCAATTATGCTTTGTTCCTTGGCTCCAGGATCCTTTGTGATTTTTATGGTTTTAGTTACATTTTCTTCTGGCTTATAAACATCAAAATATTAATGTTTCTGTTAATTTATATTTAAAAATATACCCAGAATCATATCTGAGATATCTACCATTGTTCTTTTTCTTATTTATGTGTACCTTTTTTTTTTGCCTTGACAATTTAGTACATAACAGAGATGGTGTTTGGTACGTAAGACGACGAGTGTATTTTTTTCTAAACTTTTGTTCTAATTAATGTAAAGTTTTAAACTTAAATTTTTGATCCTGATGTTTAGGTGGATGATTGACATAATTTTAAAATAAAATATAAAGTTTAAGGAGTTGAAAATCTAGTACATACTCTTTTCTGCGGCTCAAATTGACTTGATCTAGGCTAATTCTACAGTGTTTATTTTATGGCAGGAAGGTTCAGCTAGCACTGCAAACAGAATTCTTGGCTAAGAACTCAAGTGAGAATCTGAACTACACTACAAGATACGTTCCTAATTTACCTTGTGTGAGGAAGAAGAAGCCTGATTTACAATGACAACTGAGTGTGGTAGATCAAGTTTGTACTGAAAATGTTGGTATTTCCTTATAACTCGATATTTTTCCCTAATTTTGCTCTTTTGGGTTTCTTTTCCAACCTCTGCTCTTATAAGATTTTGACACTTGGAATGATTGGCTTGGAAGAACAGAATAATTACTGTGACACAAGAGATTTTTAAATTAATATCAGAGGAGAAATTTACTAAACTATAACTAAATAGGAATGGAATATAAATGAATCTAACAAATAATAGAGGAGACAATGCTGCAATTAGACATCTTATGCCACCAAGTATAATCTCCCACTACAGGAACAGGTTACTTCCTGTTCGGTTGTTTACTACAGAAGTCCCAAGGAACCGACAAAACATCACAATCTATTTCCAAGACTGTTCATTGTTTTCCATAACCTGAACGTAAGGTCGTTTTACTGAATACAACACTTACTTGTGTCATCAAACAAGAGAAGATTGAGCTGGTATATTACTAAAAGCTTTACCACTTCTATTGTTCATAACAGTGGAAGGTACTCTGCATATTACCAGGAAGGTAATCCAATATCTCACCCAGATACAAACTGTGAAATCTACAATAGTGACCTTCTTGTAAGACTACTAGTGCATTAGTAGTGTTAAAGTTATGGGAGTAACTAACCATTTTTATTTTTTACATTTTACCTTTATATTTTTACTTTTTTATATTTTTTAGATGATAGTATCCTTACATTATCTTTCCACTCTCTTTTCTCTCTTCAAATCCTCCTATATATTCCATCTGTATCTCTTCAAGTGCTCTTTTTTCACTATTTATACATTTATGTAGGATAACATTATATATACATATGCATATACATATTTCTAAATTTAACCTGCTTAAATTACTCTTAGGTATATTGTCAGAGTTGACCATTTGGTATACTTAGCATTTCTTAGTTCCTTGTAGTTCTTTGTGTAAGGGTGAGGACTCCAGGGATTTTCCCCCTTCCATTTTGTTATACTTATTGTTGTAGTCATTAATCATGTTTAGCCACAAGATCAGAGAGTTTTCTCTATAGTGTGTCTCCTTGTAATGTCAGATGATACACACATAAGTCTGATCAACTACTTCTTGATTGAATTTAAGACCCACCCCATGAGCTGTAACCCCTGATACTACTAAAGTGGCCAATAACATGAGAGTAGATATATCATGAGCTTAAGGGGAAACCTAGTAATATTATTCTGAAAAGGAATATAGCAATAATATGACTCCTAATAACATATTGCTATACTCAGTGGACATAGATCAGTGCATCATGTAACCCTCATCAGAGAACCTTCTTGTAGTAGATGATAATTAACAGAGAACCACAACTGAACAATGTTCAGAGAGAGACTTTGGAGCACATGATCATAAATGGGATGCTTTCATCAAAACCCTCCTCTCAAGGATCAGTGATTAATGTGTAGGAGGAGATCAAAAATTGTAAGAGCCAGATGTGCTAGGTTATGCTAGATTAGTGATATACACTATCTCTCTATTATTCACTTCCCTAGTGGTACTTAGTTCCCTAGGGAAACATTATAGGCAACATGATTGGTGCTCTAGTTTTCCTTGGAAGCTATCAGCAGGGATAAGAGGGGTTGAAAATATACTCTGCCTGTCAGCAGTGAGATACTGCCAACCTTCAGTCCCTGTTGTTCCAGTCAAATGGGTAACAATAGATTATATATTCACCCTACTCTCATGCTGCAACTCATAAGGGGAATGGTTTGATACAAACAGCTACTCTGATATCACTCCTTGTGCAAAGAATCAAATCAAAACAATTAACATAGATAGACACAAACTGCATCATGAAACAGATTTTGAAATTACTTAAGGAGAATTTTCTTTCTACTAAAACATATTTGTTTACTCATCAAAATTTTAATGTATGCAAACATAATACCTTAATTATATTTACCCATACTTTCCCTTTATGTTCTATATCCATCCTCAACTTCATGCACCTCAATTTGTTGATGACTAACAGACTCTAGTTTATGCTGCACACATACTCATGAGGTTGGGTCATTTCTTTAAGCATGACCAATATACCAGAGATGACATCCTTAAAAAAAAACCTACTTTCCCCATAGGAACAGTAACCAAATGCCAATAACTCTTCAGATCACAGTATGAGATTATGAGCACTTCTTCTCCCTTCTATGCTGGAATGTTAAGTAACTTGATCTTATGCAAGTCTTGCGTAGGTAACCACAGATGCTGTGAGTTCACATTCACATTGGTTCTGTGTCCAAAAGACACACAGTTTCGCTCTTGTCCTTCCTGACCTGTGGCTCCTCAGTCTTTATGAACCACTCTTCAGCGGTGTTCTCAGAGCACTGGAGAAGGGATATGATATAGATATCTCATTTATGACTGAACACTCCACAGACACTTTTCTCCTTACTCGTACCAGCTGTATTTCTGCATTAATCACCACTCAACTTCACAAAGATGCTTTTTAAACAAGGATGCAGAGCTGTAATAATTTATCGGTATAGACATACATATTTAATGTATGGTTTGATACTATATCCCTTTAGCCAAATGATAGTAGTAGGTTCACTCCTGCTTTCTTTGATCTATGAAGCCATGAGTCTTTAGCTAGATTTATAGCACAAGGCATAAGTTTTCTTATGTGGAACATTCCTTAATCAAGCCTGAAAACAACTGATTACTGGCATAACATCCATGCCACTATTTCACCCACTGAATATATTTTGCTAGAAGGTCTTTATTGTTGCTGTCAGGTGTCACAACAGGGTAGGATTATTGATGAATTTTCTCACCCAATATCCTAACAAGAATTTTTAAACTATCATCTTAAAAACTGATTCAATAATAAACTATAATAATATTTAGACAAGGGACTGGAGAGATGGCTCAGTGGCTAAGAGCACTGGCTGCTCTTCCAGGGGTCCTGAGTTCAATTCCCAGCAACCACATGGTGGCTCACAACTGCCCCTAGTGGGACCTGATGCCCTCATCTGGCATAAATTTGTTCACGCAGGCAGAGCACTAATATACATAAAATAATATTTAGGCAAATATAAAACAAAAATAGAAGTTATAAATATGAATCAAAAGGGGATGGAAAAAGGCATTGGGTGTGTTCACCAGTACAATGGACATGACAAAAAATAAAATTAAGCCGGGCGTTGGTGGCGCACGCCTTTAATCCTAGCACTCGGGAGGCAGAGCCAGGCGGATCTCTGTGAGTTCGAGGCCAGCCTGGTCTCCAAAGCGAGTTCCAGGAAAGGCGCAAAGCTACACAGAGAAACCCTGTCTCGAAAAACCAAAAAAAAATAAAATAAAATAAAATTAGTAACTCAGACAAATTAATTGAATTTCTTTGTTTTAAAAAGAAAAAAAAAATAGCCTGAAAACAGTCTTGAAAAATCTCAAAACATTACTTAGCAAATTAATGTGCATATAATCACGTTTCTGTCATCAAGCAACAAATGAATTAAAAAATATACCAAGAAACAGTAACAGAAAATATGCTAAATTATTTGAAGGCATGAAATTATAGATTCAAAAATATGAATTAAATATCAAAAAATAGATTCAATATAAGTCATGCAAAATAACAACCAAACAAAAAACTTATGTGCAACAATAGAGAAATAAGTTATTTTTATGAGAACTGAAATTCAAATGAGATTTCCATCCCATGTAGCATAGTGTGGGCCAGAGGAAGTGATCGAACACCATTTTCCTTTTAATATTTTTATACAATATATTTTGATAGTGTTTTACTATCAAACTTCTCCAAATCGTCCATACCTCCTTAACCCTCCAACATTATGTTTTTTCCTCTCTCTTAAAACAAAAACAAAAAATAAAGAAAAACACAAAAAGACCTACAAAAATGAAAATCAAACAAGCAAAACTCCAATAAGACAAAAAAAAAGCAAACTGAAATAAAACGTTTTCAAAGATATTATTGAGTTCATTTTTTTGTTAACAGCTTCTCCTAGTCATAGGTCCTGACTGGGAGTGTGGTTGATATATACAGTGACACCCCATTGGTGAATTTTTTGTTTCCAGTGGGAGTAGTATCAGTTGCAGATAGCTTTTTGATTAGGAGTTAGGTCCCATGTCCACTTCCCCTTCTCAGTGCTGGAACCCATGTGCTTGGACATGTACAAGTCTGTGTATGCTGCCGCAGTTTCAGTGAGCTTGTATATGTATCACTCCTATTGTATTTGGAAGATATTATACAGAATTGAAAACAAGCAAACCATTTCTTTTTAGATTGTGGCAAAATATGATAAGAGAACACTAAGCAGTCTTCTCTGTCCCCTTGGTGATAGCATGATTAGAAACTTCAGCTACTTGCTAATCTCTCCCAGTACCACCAGAGAAAAGAAATAGTATATATTCTACTCCCAGTTCTTATAATTTCTTATAGGCTGTGCTCTACACTCAATCCATTGACACCTAGATAGGAATATAAACCCTCCCCATGGAATCACTCACTCCCAGAGGGTGAAGGAAGGCCCCTAAGAATTAGGCAAGACATAAACCTCCCTTATCAGAAACTAACAGGGCCCACAAGACCACTCTCCAAGGTTACAGAAACAGTTAGCAATTGCTGATGGTGAGGAGGGGGCTCTCTAACCAGCCTAGTTGCCTAGATATTCATTAATTGTGTAAGGAATGAAGCTCTCTTGTGAACAGTCACCTTCCCTAAATGGACTCTTTGATGACACAGATGCTTTTGAGTGGCCCATGCACTTGAAACTAATGAATTCACTGTTTCACTAAGCTAGTCTGGGAGAGGGACTTTTTTTTGATCTATTGTAAATAATATCTGGGGTGAATACATGTTTGTTTATACTTCCCCAGGAAACATCCCCACGGCAGTCCTCCAGAGGTCCTATCTCACATTCAAAGGCCCAAATTTGTATTATGCCTACATTGTTTGACTTACATAATAAGGCTTCTTTTTCTGAATCTGGTTCATTGCCATTTTAAATATACTCGAGATTTATACTGAACTCGAGTACCATATTAGGTCCACATGATATATAAATTACAGGCAAAGAAATACAAATAAAAGATATTAGTATTGACAATGACATAATTTTACAATAGATTTCTGTTTGGGATCATGGATCTAGTATATTCCACTTTAAGTTAAATATTTCTGTTCACCAATTTTTCCCACTGTGTACTTAGATTATAATTACATCTGTATTTTCTCTAAGGGCATCTTTCAGTTTTTCCCTTATCTCCAGGCTTCATTTCTCTCTTCAAATAAAAAATAGATTCTGGTAAAGCTCTTTATTCTTCTGGCAATGACCCAGAACTGACTTGCAATGTCGTCCTCCTCTATCACATATAACACTATAACACTAATGATGAACAATCACACGGCCTACCAAAAATAAGCACATTGTAACTCAGCCTCCTCTGAGGTTAGCTCTCTAGTGTGTCTAAGGTCTACTCAATGTGAGCAGAAGGAAGAAGGATGTGTACAATATTGAGTTCATATATTTATGATAAATGAAATGACATCTCAGTCTCCTTTCCTTTCCATGGGTTACAATGTACATATGAAGTAATTCATCTTCAACCATATGGATGAGTGAGCATCATAAGGATGAAGGGAAAAAACATAGAGTCCCCATGTTCTGTTTGTAGAGCAGAGACATACACAATGAGAGCCTCACTTTTTTACATGAGATAAACATTAATGTCTTCATCAAGATGTTGCTTGATTTTTCTTTCTTTGATTTATTGAAAATAGATTGTTTTCATATAACATATTCTGATTACAGTCTGCTCTCCCTCCAAGGATGCTTGCCACCTTCCCTCCCATTGGATTCAAACCCTTTCTGTCTCTCATTAGAAAACAAACAAGCATCTAAAGAGTAATAACAGAATAAAATATAATTAAACGAAAACAAACCATAATAAGACAAAACAAACAAACACAACAAAAAGGAGTCAAAGAAAAAGAATGAGATATACATGTAGAAACACAAATATCTATACACACAAGAATCGCCTAAAAGCACAAAACCAGAAGCCATATTGTATACACAAAGGACACGGAAGGTTAAAAAATATACCCTGTCAAAACCTATAAGATAAAGAACTGCCAGAGATGCCATTGAGTTCGCTTTCTATTGGTTATTTACTACTGGACATGCCATCTGTCCATGAGGCTGGTTTGTATACCCAGTGAGACTTCATTGGAGAACACTGATTTTTCATTTGTGAGTGATTATCAATTGGACATAGCTTCTGGGATAGAGATAAGAGCTTGTATTCACTTCTCCTCTCAGTGCTGGGCCCACATCTGGCCCACACCCGTGAAGTCCCAGTGCATACCACAACAGTCTCTCTGAGTTCATATGTGTTTTGGTTCTACTATGTTTAGATAGCCTTGTTTTCTTAGTGTCCTCCATGCCCTCTGGCTCTTACAGTCCTTCAGCCTCTTCTGCAAGAAGGTTCTCTGAGCCCTAAGGAGAGGGATTAGGTGAAGGAATTCAATTTCAGACTGAATATTCCAAGCTATCCTTTTTCTTTTTGCATTTTGTCCAGCTGTGGGTCTCTATATTTGTTCTCACTGAAACTTCTCTAATGATGACTGAGCAAAAAATTGATCTAGAAGTATATCAGAATATCATTAGGAGTCATTTTCTGGAAGTTATCCTTTAGCAGAACAAGAACAGTAGTATTTGGTTTTTGCCTAGGTGCATGGGCAGTATTTTCCCCACTTGGACACTCAAGCAGTGTCAGACATTGGTAGGTTATTCGCACAAGCATTGTGCCATTATAGTTGCAATATATCTTGCAGGCAGGTCATCATTGTAAGTAGGAGACATTGTTTATTTGTAATGTTGGTCTTTACCTTTCTTCTTTAATGTACCTTGCAGAGTACTTTCAAGTACCATGAACACTAGTCTTTAGGGAGACACCAGTTCTGCTTCTTTACCTTCAATGAGTTGTGTAAATGTTATTTTCAGCAATAGAGCCTTCTCATCAGTTTGTGGTGAGCAACCAAGAGCCTTGCAAACAGCCTGGAAACAAGTGTGGTGCTGTGAGAGTTCAAAAATAACATCAGCATCCACCCCCACATAGACTCCAAGGAAGGATGTTATTTTTGAATGCTCACAGAACCAAAGTTGTATTCTAACTAATGCAATTCGTAACCTCTTTATGGAATGTTGTGTCAGACTTTTATTGGAGAGACTTGAGCAAACATCTATTCACTCTATAGACATATGAAAGAAATGGCCACACTCAAGTCTAGCTTCGGGAACCAATGAGTTAAATGGATTACTTACAGGAAATTCAAAACTAGCTATGTCACTAAAATGTCAAACTCATCCTGCCTGAGGACTCTGCAAAGCTAGTTCCTACTATGTCTCTGATGAATTTATAGCCAGAAATGTCTGAGAAGTTCCACTTTCTAGCAATTGTTTCCTGGTTTTATAACTTTTATAAAAGACATTGTAAATCTTTGACTTTCTGAGCCTCCCATGCCATATGAACCTCCATGATCTCTCGATATGGAATTCTTCAATTCCAAGGGAATAGCTGCATGATATAGGCTTTTAAATGAAGCCTAATCCCAGAAAGTGGGTGGTGGTTAGTGCCATCTAGTTGTGTAACAATTAATTAGGTAAAGGTGAAGAGAAGATTTGAGACAGAAAAATAAAAAGAATTTGAAAAATTGATGAAAATGAAGAAATGAGGGCAGTGTATATTTTTTAAAAAAACTAATATATAGAACTGGCAAAAAACTTTAATAGAACAAGATGTTAAGTTCACAGTTTTCAATTCCTTTTAAAAGCATTAACTTCAAATATCAGATTGTCAGCCAGGTGGTGGTGGCGCATGCCTTTAATCCCAGCACTCGGGAGGCAGAGGCAGGCAGATCTCTGTGAGTTCGAGGCCAGCCTGGGCTACAGAGTGAGTTCTAGGACAGGCTCCAAAACTACACAGAGAAACCCTGTCTTAAAAAACCAAATATATATATATATATATATATATATATATATATATATATATATATATATATATATATATCAGATTGTCAGAATCATTAAATATTAAACCTCATATTTATACTAAAAAGAAATGAAAAAATACCCATTCTGTTAAAGTTGGTCATTAAGGGGTCCAATGTATCCAGAGTTTGAAACCATTTACATAATAAAAACTGGGCTACTTGTAATCTCCTCCCTAAAACTCTGTGATATTTAAAGTGCTTATATTGTAAAATATGAAAAGAGTTTGCTATGTTTACCTGTGAATATATTAAGTCAAGTATGCAGATTTAATTAACTAACAAAAAATCCTATTGAATAACAAGTGTTGGCTTATCAGAAATATTAACATAAAAATGTGCCACTCTTTGCTTTGATCAAAGTCATAAAGTAATTGAAAATCTTAAGTAATATTTTAATTAATGTACTGTATAAATTATCTTTGTGTTTGTAACAATTTAAGTAAACCTTCAATAATTGCCTATATTTTTCACAGTTTATAAAGTTCTTTGAAAACACAACATGCCTTCTGTTTCAAGATCATTCATGGTAACATTTTCTGAGGTTTCAGAAGGGATGTCACTGTCTATAGGAGGAAATTCAATAAAAGCAATATTAGGACTGCTCCAGATACAGCCTATGACCTATAGTAGTCTACATGTAAAAAGCCATTGCATATAACTTTAATATAATGATTTATAAATACAAAAATATGTTATGACAAATGAAATTTCTCCTACCTCAAAATCTACTGTTCATAAATAAAAATGTATAAAAACACAAAGATATTCAACATATTTATTACGTATTGTCATAAGTTTAATATTTATGTTGATTGAAATAAAAGCTCTCACCTCAAAGAATATATATGTAAGAAGGAGTTTATTCTTGAGGCAAACATAAAACGTGAGTTAACGTCACCCAGCAACACAGATCGGGTTACTCTAAATACCGTGTACTAACAGCAGCAGGTTTACAAAGTTTTTATTGTAACAGAACAAATAAATTCATAAATAACAGCACTTTCAAACTCTTTGTTGGAAACATTAGGGAGAGAGCTATAACAACCTGGGAAAATTTCTGCTATAGGTCTTGGATGCTATCTGATGACAGGCTTAGGCTTTTAGATTGTAGAACAAAATGCTCAGGCAAATGAACACATTCTGAGCATTTTCACCTACTAGTTACAAGGATGTTAGCTTAGATACAGACAGGATCGAGGAAAGGCTGTCAAGATAACCCATGAAAACTGGGATTGGCTCTGAACCTGTATGTTGCAATCCAATCTCTTCACAATGAACAATGCTCTACTCAATCAGTTTTGCATAAGGTCAAGAGCACAATGTTCTTCTTTCCAAAAACTTTTGTTCACATTGTATTTGGGCATTTTAGATATCTAATGCTCATATCCCTTGCACAGCTGTATTTCTGCACTTTTAATACACATGCATGCTTTCTCCTCTTCTCTGTCTTCTTGTAAACATCAATCTACTTTCTGCTTCTGCTTGGACTCAACTGCTTTCAATTCACTGTCTAAGAGATATTTTGTAACACCCATCTTTCTGTGACTGCTTTACAGACAATTGTTTAAAATAAAAGTTGAACTCACAGTTGTATATTCTTTGCTACAAGAATATACAAGAATCTTATGACAAAAGTTTAAATTTCACTTCTTTATTCATAACAAAGCATGATGAGTGACATGCTGAATTTTTGTAAAGGAAAGTGAATGTGCAGACATAGGTATTAGGTAAATGTCTATAGGAAATCGCAGAAGTGAAGGTGAAGATTCTAGCATCAATATTTTATTGCACAAATTAAATGTGGTCTAATGGGAACATTTACAGAGCAACACAGAAATTTCCACCAACATTTATTATAACCTGAAGTAACACCAACTGTAGATGTTTAGTTACATTAGCAACCACTGACTTTCTCATACACTGAAATCTCAGTATAGGCCGAATCATCTAACAGCTGGAATAATTACCATTGTAAGCATTATACAACAAATGACAGCAAATATTCATCTGACAATACCGTTAATGTATGTATGCCTGATATTTTTTGCCTAAAGAAACCCATCACTGTGCTGCAGTGAAAAGGAGAAGTTAGGGAAAGTCTCTTAATACAGCAACTTAAACCCTTCAATTGTTTGTTTTGAGATAGATGAGACTGTTATTTTTATTAACAGTTCATAGAGTTTCTCTAGCAGATGCCATTAAAATGCAATGTAATTAGAAAAAAGTAATTCACCATGGCAAAATTAAGAATTGTGATTCAATTTAACATTTAATAAATTATGTTAATCTGAAGCAAGGCAAATATGTACCTACCAAAGTGCTTTAGACTTAAAATGCAAATTATATTTTCAATCTAAAGATCCAGGACATAATAACTATTTTAAAAATATTCTTGAAGTCAAACATCAGGGTTAAGTATTGAACAAATTTATGTAAATCCCCAAGCTATAAAATAGCAATTTATTATCTTGATGAAAATTGTCCATAAGAGAAAAACATTACCATGCTTAAGCTTGTGTATAATTAGTATGCCATGTTTTTCCTTCCTTGATTTTTCATTTTTGACCTTTTGTGGTATTTTAAAGCCATACAAAAATGAAGAAAACCTTACTGTTCAATTATTTTATGAACTTAGGTTACTCATTAAGCTGTTCAGCTTTGATAGTTTTGAGTGCTGTAGAAAATATCACTCTTTGTCTATTTTACACAAAAACATACACTTTCAGGATTTTAGAAAATTAAAGCATTTTTGATAATTTAGTTCTGTGTTCTATGGAAGTTCTCTTAGCATAAACAAAAGCACATTGAAATTTTATGCATTTAAATATGCTGAAATAAAGGTGAAACTACCAAAATATTCTAATCAACTTGCTAGAAGCAATCTTGTGCTTTATAAATTCTCTATGAAAACATATTTCTATAGACAGTTATGAGTTATAATCCATATATATATTTTGTAATATATATATATATGTATATACAAAAAATCGTGGACACACGTGTCTACAATGTACTGCCTGTGTTCAAGGATGATATACATTAGGGAAACAAACCCACTTCTGGGGACAGCCACCTATTACTTCCCACATACTTCTTCATATATAATTCTGGATTTCTGGGAATAATTTAGAGCTCTATAATTATGAATATCTGACAGTTACACAAAAATATTTATAACATATATTAGGTTCTATGCAAATTCTGTCCTTTATTGCACAGTTTTGAGTAATGTTTTCCACTAAATGTAAGACTCTAATTAATTCTGTCTCCAGTTTTAAATTTTATTTTCCTGTTCAACCATTGAACTCTTTGAATTCTGCTTCAAACATACTGAAGCAGTTTTCAGTTTCCCTCCAGTTGGTTAAAGAAAATCTCTAATGTGATCATCTGTCTCTCTGTCATTTTAGCATTTCGTTAAAATTGCCTTCAGGTTTCAGAGATCTTTTAGTTGGTAGGGTCTTGTGGACAGCACTGACAAAATTGTGTGCCTTATGAACATTTAAGCCCAATGAGTCGCTCTTTGGGACGTTATATCTTCCCTAATCAGAGAAAGCAAAGAGGCTGAAGCAGGAAGAACCACATTAGATCAGTCTTGGGATACATGGAAAACCTTTGTCTGATGAAACAAAACAAAGAACCAGGAAATAGGGATAGTAAGACAGAGAGAGAGAGAGAGAGAGAGAGAAAGAAACAGAGACAGAGAGACACAGAGAGAGAAGAGAGGTGGAAGTAAGAGAGAGAATTTTGCTGACTCTGTTTTCCAAATTCGTTTTTAACTTACTACATGTTCAGTATTTTAAACTGCATTTTAAGTACCAGGCTATTGACATCAAAGTTGCAGCCATCAAAAATAGATAATTTGATTTTAATGTGATCATTTGTTGGTTTCTGAATGTTGATGCTCATGGCTTGGTATCTCCTAAGCACTGGGTGTGAGATGAGAGACAATGGGTTTGTAGGCCTTTTCCCATTTGTTTGCTTTGTTGTCTATTTTGAGATCTAATCCATTAAGATGGTTTTGCTTGCAAGAGCTGTTTTTGATACACGGACAACTTAGTTCATTTGCTTTTTTTTTTCTTCTGCTTTTCCTTGATCTGTGGCACAAATTAGAATTTGAAAGCTGCAGGCTCTCTCTGTGTGCATCTGTCCATATTTGTAATTCAACAGAAGTTCATAGAATGTGAAACACTTTCAGAAATGCTATTACATGGTCTCTGAAACTAATGGGACAGGTGCAGTGGATGTGCTTAGAGATGGCACTAACAGCCACAGTGCCCCATTCCCACAGGAGACTTACCTAATGAACATCTAGGCACAGTGACAGGAATTTTATGATGCTAATGTTAACAGCAGAAGACAATGTCACATTTTTACTTTCTGCATGTGTTTTGTGGTATGATATTAATCAAACTTTGATCTCAGATTTCTCTTTCATTTATTGCATAGCATTTATCCCCTTCGATAATTCTCTCAATCTCAAATTATCCGTTAAAATAAATTTTTTTCTGTTTATTTTGAAGATTCAATTTTTGTTTATCAAAAATAAAATCCAAAGCTAGTATGAATATTGTCACCAAAAAAGCAGAGAAAATATGTCAATAATATGGAATTGTGGTCATTTTTCTAGTTTGAGTTGAAAGTTGTAGATATACAGATAGCATTAGAGATGGACATATTTTTATAGCATGTGGATTACTTCAAAAAGTAATAATTCTAGTATAACCTATTATGTTTAAAGATTTAAAAGCATTTGTCATTTTTCTCCTTTTCCTTTTGGCAATATCTCTGCAGTTGTCTAGGAATACATTCCCTGCTGTTTTTCATGCAAAACTTCTTTGCCCTCAATACTTAAAATGACTGGTAAAACCACTGTTTTTTTTTTTTCTCCAAAAAGGACTTTTGATTTTTAAGAAATCTTTCTATTATGACAGCCCCAACAATTGATCATGAGACAAATTATTGTGGAATAGGGGTATGTGAGGATGTTGGGAACCCATATTGGTGGAGTAGAGTATGAGACATCATTTATTAAGGTTTCTGCCACCTCAAAGCTCTGTCTGGTGAAACTGCATTTTAGGAACCTAGAAAGGATTGGCAGATTGGGAAAATATCTTAACTTTGACACTAAGAAGGCCAGAAAGTTACTCCATTCACATGTTGAAACCCACTGTTCTTCTGACCTCCACAAATTCATGCACCATCTAGTTTTTACACTTAAACTAAAAGTTAATACATGAGGCTGTAAAGCGGGCAATACTGACACAAAGAGATAGGAAAAGAAAATTTGTTCTTGAGGTTACAATGGCTCCAGCAGTATCTAGTTTTTCCTGTTCTTACACTAAGATTTCTTCTGAAGTGAGGTCTGTGTCTCACCTCAAATGGGAACCAAAAAGAATGAAAAACGCTAGGGTCACCTCCTTCTGTGGGAAAACAAAACAAAACACAAAAACAACTTAATCCAATTGGTATGCTTATTAACTTCTTCACCTTTTCCTCCAGAGAGTCAGGAGACACTAAAGGTTTGTTGCAAATAGAGAAGAAAACACTCTAACCTGCATGACATCTTTCACTTCTTGAAATTTATTACCTTCATAGGGAAGATGTTATATTTTTAAAGGTTTCTTTACCAGGAACACAGATTGTTTGCTTATTTTATCATTAAAAAATTCTCAAGCCTCGTGTCAAGACAAAAAATGCTGAGTTTCACAGACAGAGGAAATGTGCTACCCTCCCTTCTGTTCTCTGTGTCCCTCAGTGGATGAATGACTCCACCCATATTGGAGAATGTGATTTTACTCAATTCATAAATTCAAATGATAATGTTGTCTGAAAATACCTCACACCCATACCCTGAAATAATGTACCAACAGTTATCTGGGCATCTTTTAGACATCAAATTCAAATTTGAAGTTAACCACTACAAGAGTCTGGGGGTGGGGGTGGCTCAACATTATGCACCACGAATTGATGAAAGCGCTGTCTTGCAAGCCTGAGGACTGTTATGATATATTACGTGGGGACTCCAAGGGTATCCGGTGCTGGCAGGGAAACATGCTGGCATGGTGAGCAGATGCAACAGTGGGCCGGCAGGCATGGCGACCGGTGAACATAGCGGCGGGTGGACATTCACAACCCAGATGCTATATCCGTGCAGAAGTGGCTTTTATTATTATAGAGAGACAGAGAGAAGATAGGAAAGAGGGAGAGAAGAGAGAAAGAGAGAGGGAAAGAGAGAGAGATAGGTCGAGGGGTGCACACCTCATAGGAGTGGAGAGAGAGACAGAGACAGAGACACAGTTTTTCCTTAAGAAGAGGCTTCTAGGTCAGGACAAAGGGTGGCCCCAAGAGGTAGGATTTCAAGGGGGCAGGTCAGAATATTGACAAGGACCTTAGTTTTTATCTTCAATATCAGCATAAATGCCCGATGTAGGTGGTGGTTTTCCTGTTATTGTAGCTCTCACAAGACACACAGGGTCTTCCCAAGACGAGCTAGTTAGTTAGACCAGTCAAAACAGCAATACTCAGGTTCATTTGAAAGACCCTGACTAGTTGAACAATGTAGAGAATGATCATGGAAGACTTCTGACATCAGGCCTTCCATGCATGCATACACACATGTGCCTTCACCAACCCATATGTGTGTTTATGAACATACATGCACACACATACAAACAGACATAGCACAAGCATAGATTTAAGAAAAGGAAAATAAAATGGTAACCACAAATCACAAAGCTGATTTCCACTTCCATGGAGCCATTTTATAATCTTACTAGCAAAGTTGGAGGGTTCTCATTGTTCTACACTCTGTCCAACATTTATCATTCTCTATGGATTTTTACCATTGCCCTTTTCCTTAGTCTATTTCTCTATAGCTATGACATGTGACAGATTCGTTGAGATAAAGGAAACAAATTCATTTCATAAGATTTTGGAGCCTACAAAATCCAAGAACAACATGCTGTATCTGGAAGCAGTTTGTTTTCTTCTTTTTATTTTCATGCCATTCGATAGTGAAAGATTGAAGGGCTGAGAGCATCTGGAAGAGGCTACAGCCAGAGGGTCCACTTTCAAAATGAAACTACCCTCATGATAACCAACCAGCTCCAAAGAAGATGGCAAATTTCATTCACAGGGCAGGACCTAATCAATTCAATAACAATTTCTGTCTGTCTGTCCATCTACCATTCATCAAAACACAGAAATATGCAGGGTGGCACACATGCTGATATTTCCTTTGATGTATGCTTTGTTTTGTTTCTGTAATGTGCATGAATTAGCACTTGGAAAAATACAAGAAGCATGTTGAAAGGACTTATAAAAGGAGTATCTGAAAGTGAAAACTTTAATTTCCTATTTTTCTCTGTTGAAGAAACCTTACATAAGAAAGTAAACTTTGGTTGTATCCAATAAGAATAAATTGTAACTTAATAAAGGAGAAAATTATTAAATAAAGAAAAATATTTATTGACTATATGGTAATGATTGACTGTAATTTAATAGTCTTTGGTTTTTCCACATTGTCTGTAAACTATATTATGATATTTTTAACTAGTAAATAAAATTAATTGAATACTAATTAAGAATCTGCCTAGAAACATTGTGCCAACCTCATTCATTTAGTTAGTCTTGAGAAGCAGTAAGGCTAGAATCTTCCCCAACCTTTTTACTGACAAGGACCCTGGTAGTCTGATATTAAACTCACTTTCAAATCAGATGTTACAGGCAATAAAAAAAGCAATGCTTCATCACCATTCCACCAAGAAGGGAGAGAAATAAAGTGGATAACCTTATCATAATCAATAACTTTCCAAAATACTAATTTCCATTCAAACATCATGAATTATGGAAACAGAATGCACTATGCCTTGCCTATATCAGACACTTGTTTAAATTTAGAGACTTTAATCATATGTGAAACATTTCAGTTTATCCATGATTTATGCCCTGCATATATTCAGGAACACAAAAATTTCTATCTCCTAGAAAATAATAATTACTTCAGTCTAACAAAAACTTGGAGCATGCCAGCACGCAGTTATAGTTTACTAACAGAACTCAAATTAAATGTTTATAAAGGTGTCAGTTCATATTGTCATTAGAAAGTGGGATAAATTTAGAAAGGAAATACATTTAAAAGAAATTTGCATAATTTTGAGAGATTTTAATAGATGTTTTCTTAAGGAAATATTTACTATAAAAATGCTTTAAAGTTATTAAGCTGGAAATTGAAAAGTAGCTTAGTGAGATGTAAGTGAATATAAACATATAAAACTGATTTTATAAGCCACAGAGACAATTTAAGGCATTTAGTATATGAGATAGTAAATTTATCAATGCAATAATTAACTGGAGAATTTTTAAATGACTTAATTGAATTCAAATCTAAGATTTAGCAAGTGCTGAAATTGTAAAAAGTCTATTTTTTCCTTATGTAGAGAACATATGCTTTTGAACTATACTTATAGAATGTTGGTAATGAATTATATGCTAAATTAGCATCTTTTTTTCCCCAAATTCACAGAACTAAATTATAGCTCCCTCAGTGGTTATGACCTGTTTTGACTCAGGAATGCAATGAATGATGACTCATTCTGCACCAAACAGTAAAGAACAAACTTGTTCAAATCTAGATGGCCTTGTATCAAGCCTTATATCCCTTTCTCTGCCCTGTCATATTTCTTCCTGGGATTCAAGGCATGTGTGCTTCCCAAGCAAAGGCATGAGATCTCAAGTGCTGGGATTAAAGTTGTGTGCGACCACTTCCTGGCTCTGTTTCTCTCCTATACTGGATCAATTTCATGAAGCTCAGTGTGGCCTTGAACTCACAGAGATCCACATGGATCTCTGCCTCCTAAGTGATAGGAATCAAGGTATGTGCCACCACTGCCTGACCTCTATGTCTAATCTAGTGGCTGACTCTGTCCTCTGATTCTCAGGCAAGTTTATTAGGTTACACAATATATTACCACACAACCTGGATGTAATTATGCTATGAGAGACTTAGTAAACAAATAAGAAAATATGTGCCTAAAAGTGAATGTTGGATAAAGCTGTAGATACTTCAGGAGTTATACTTCATGGACCAATGAAAGTCACAAAATAAACCATTACTCAAGTGAGCTTTATTCATGCTGGTGAGAAGTTTCCAAATGTTGAGCTATCTTTTGGACATTAATTCTTAAGATTTTCCAGAGATCTTTAAATTACTCTAATAAACTATTCAGAAAAGAAATGTTTAAAAGTTCAACTTCCTTTATTGGCTTATTCGGAACCTTCCTTTGCACAGGCAGTCTGATGACAATTTGAGTCTAACTAGAGGAACAGCTATTCCCCAAAGTGATAACAGACGATGTTAACTGTTCAATGATCTATGGAAAACAGTGAAACAAGACAAAAAAATAAAACACAACAAAAGAAGAAAAACACAACTCCTGTTAAACCTATCTGGAAATTTACTACTATTCATTTCATTTATGTTTTATCATATATAGTTTTGCATTTTGAGTGTCCTGATTGCCAATAAATGATTTTCTGAAAAGCAATTAACTCATTCTCTAAATCATTCTGAAGGGAAACTATAAAAATATATTCTGCTTTGAAAGGAAGGAAGTAGTCACTGACAATTAGAATAAAGAATTTAAACTTGATTGTAACATCATAAGTGACTTTTTTTTTAAGTACTTCAGTCAATCAACAATGTCAGAGTCAGAGATGCCTTTAAGAATGAATTTCATGAAAATAGTACTCATACATATCTTACAATATAATAAATCATTTATGACCATCAACTTTTATTGCAAAATAAACAATTGTGTATTCTAACTTCACATTTAATTTCAGGTGGCTTCATTCATTGAAGAAACAGGTACAGTGATGAACATCAGCAAACAAAATGTATATGCTTTTCAGCATTTCTTGTTTACAAAAAAGATAATGTTAGTAATAGTATCTAGTTAAGGGAATCAAATGTTATTTATTTTGTATTAATACATATATTACATAGATGTATGGCATATCAAATTACCATAAGGATCTTTGTTCAGCCACCCTCCTAAGTCAGTGATTCACACCATCCTCTCTACCTTGCGAGGTCACCTGCAGCGTTTCTCTTCCTTTGTCATGATGTTCATTCCTGGCCCTGAGAAAAAGCTTCTGCCCTTCATACCGCAGAAGGAGAGGTCACTAGAACTCCCACAAGCACCAGATAAGCATGACAAAATAATGCTAAGTGGAACCTAACAACTATATTTTAAATTTTAGCCCTCAAAATAGACTGATTGATATGACACAAAAACATAAATCAAATGACTCCTAAAATGAAATGAGATTGAGAACCATAAAACATCATGTTCAGGAAACAACAAAACACCCCTGTGGCTATAAAAACTGAGGAAATAAGTTTGATTGACAAAGGATTGTCAACTTCCATGGCCATGAAGAGAAACACCAGAATTTATCAGACAAGAATTTAGAGCAGGCTTCATTGTAATGTTTAAAATCATCAATTATTATTATCCAAAATGTAACAAATACATGACCATTAACATACAAAGAAAAAAGTCAGAAGTCATAGGACTGAAAATGTCAATAACTTTGAAATGGCTAGATCCTCAAAAGCAGAGTGGATTAAAAGTAGATGGAGATGTTGACCTACAGAATAAAACAGTTGAACTTTGCTTACCTTAAAATGAAAAAAAAAAAAAAAAAGCTGTTTTTATTACTACAGTTCCATAGCAGTGATTGAGGTGAATGATGGTGATGCCTCCAGATGTTGTTTTATTGTATAGGATTGTTTTAGCTATTCTGGGTTTTTTGTTTTTCCATATGAAGTTGAATATTTTTCTTTCCAGGTCTGTGAAGAATTGTGTTGGGATTTTGATGGGGATTGCACTGAATTTGTAGATTGCTTTTTGTAAGGTAGCCATTTTTACTATGTTAATCCTACTTATCCATGAACATGGGAGGTCTTCTTTCTGATATCTTCTTCAATTTCTTTCTTCAGAGACTTAAAGTTCTTGTCATACAAGTCTTTCACTTGCTTAGCTAGAGTTACCCCAAGGTATTTTATATTATTTGTGGCTATTGTAAAGGGTGATGTTTCTCTGATTTCTTTGTCAGTCTGGTTAGCATTTGTATATAGGAGAGCAACTGATTTTTTTTGAATTAATCTTGTATCTTGACACATTACTGAAGGAGTTTATCAGCTGTAGGAGTTCCCTGGTAGAGTTTTTGGGGTCACTTATGTATATTATCATATTGTCTGCAAGTAGAGAATGTTTGACTTCTTCCTTTTCGAATTGTATCCCCTTGATCTCCTTTTATTGTCTTATTGCTCTAGGTAGGACATTGAGTACTATGTTGAATAGATATGGGGAGAGTGTACAGCCATGATGGAGTGAGACATCATAGGAATGGGGAGAGGCCGGGTGCAAGGGAGGTTCCCCGGAATCCACAAGGATGACCCCAGCTTAGACTACTAGCAATAGTGAAGAGGGTGCCTGAACTAGCTTACCCCCAGTAATCATATCAGTGAGTACAGTAACTGTCATCATAGAGCTTTCATCCAGAAACTGA